>NC_136434.1:123005461-123605461 GCF_052849685.1 Lactuca virosa
CGTTTTCTTACTCTAGCGCTTATAAAATTGGAGTTGTGATGTTTTCGTTAATCGAGAAACAAAAAATAAACTGAGACGTATTCTATGAAGTGTTTTCTTGTCGGGAATCCACACGAACTTTTGAATATTTGTTTTAACTCGTTAACGGAATTTTGTTTGAGAGAAAACTCATATGTCAAGAAGTCAGTGGGAGTCGTATTGATCTTGAAAGTTTCAAGAGTCAAATGACAATTAACCTTTTAGTTATCAGTAGCGTGCGACCAGAAGTTGATAACATGTCATGTTTGATTGACACATTATTATTTTGTGCATTTCTATTTGAGTTGGCAATGCTAATGATTTTTATGTTTTCATTTAACTGCAAAAGAAAAAGCGTGTCCGTCAGTGAAAGTACATTGATCAATTTGGGTGAGCTACTAACAACATGGAAGCACTGGTAGACCCATGTGCTACCAGAGGGAAATAAATTTAGAATAACAAAATCCAGTCTATGAAGGAAAGCTAAATTTGAATTTGGTTTTGTCCTAAACCTTGTCTTATGATTGTAGGTTCGAAATGATAGATTCACATGGATGGGAACATACGCATCTTAAAATATATGTAGCAACGATTCACTCTATTTCATGTGAATGATTATGAGGAAATACTATCGCTAGTAGATTTTAAAGATTTGATAAAGATCAATATGGATATTGGTTGTGTTAATTGCATTCTCAAATTCATAATATGATTACAACATCCCTCTTTATATTTCGAATTGTGAGGAATGGCAAGGAATTGTTTGAACTTTCAAGACATATATCTATAAGTTCTGAAAGGGTTTAAAAGAAAACATATGCTATCTAATGAAGGTTTATACGCTAAAGAAGTCTAGTTGGAGACTTATCGAAGCATCGTGCAATATAAATCTATACTTCTATAAGAAAGTCAAGAATATTGATTTCTAGAGATCTAGTTGATTTCTAGGTACATGTCAAAGCTAGTGGGGGCATAATTGTTATGCTACTATTGCATGTTGACAATACTGTTCGTAGGGAACAAAGTTTTCAATTTGAAAATAATTAAGTTTGGGAATTGTTACGCTATAGTACACTTAGGGAGAGGGCACTCATACTTTTTTTCGAATCTAAAGGTTTAGATATTATAATTTAATAGAACTTAGTTATAGACATATATGAATATCATGTTGGAATGGTTTAACATAAGAAATTCGATACATGGAAATATTATAGCAAAATATTAAACATATATCAAATCCTTATTTGAGATGTAATGAATCGAGTCCCATATTCTTCGGATATAGAATCGATTAATTATGCTATAATATTCACTTATATTAATTTTTAAAATGCTCAGAGCATTAGAGGAAAAGGATTAAAATTTTGTGTGATGAAAGTTGTTAAAAATTGTCAAGAAATTTCTAAGGTTATACTAAAGACTGGTTTCTTGTGGACAGTTAGAAGTATGATATTAATTTCGACAGACCATAGTGACATGATTCTGGATTGAGATGATTCTTGATCAGAATTAATGGTCATATGGTCATATGGAAATGTTTCATAATGGGAGATGGTTGAGAAGTCTACATGTGAGTTGAAACTTTTAATGCAAGAGAAGTTTTCAAGGAGTATACCTTGAATTTGAACCTTCATTACCATGGAATTGTTTCTTGTAACAAAGTTTCAATGGGATATTCTATAATATCAAAGACTCGGTTTCTTGAGAATTTGGAATCTTGATATCATAGGAGATTAATGCATGTTAAGTTGGAATTCCATCACATCTTGGATATTGATAAGATTTTGGAATTGTGAAATGAGCATCATTGGAATAATGTCCAGTTGATCCGTTCACAAAGGAAGAACCATAAAGAGACATAGTATGTATAACATGGCATGACTGATTTTTAATTCAAGTGGTTAGTTGAGTACTCGAAACATTATACAATGAATAAAGTCGTAATTATTATGGTGATTAAATAATAGAGATTATTTATACTAACTAGATTTTAGATCATAGTTAATTAGTTTATTATTGTGTTTCACTTTGCATGTTTTACTTCCTGAATGATTTGATTATTAGAAATTCCATAGTCGCTCATACTTTTGGAAGTAAGTAGTGAATTAAGATTGTCATGAATTGAATTGTAGATTGTCTATGAGGATTCAACATTGCAATAAGTTTGCTACAATGTTCATGAGTACTTAGAAAAGTAGGGATTTTGAGTATTGGATAAACCCACACTCAAAGAATTACTTCATGGATTCTATCACGAGTAATTGTGAGACGATAATATCTTTTATTCTTAGAACGAAGATATTTGAGTTGTAATTTACAAGTCGGTCGTGTATTGGTATTGTGAAAACACATCAGTAACATGATGTCATAAAATGTAGTGTCATGCATAATTTGGTGAGTAAAATATACAAGCATATAAGTCGAAGTTTATTCGTTTCTTTTGCCCAGCGGGAATATGAATATATTTGGGCCCATCGATGATTTGTTGTCGACATCTGAAGTGCTTGGTCGAGCCCAGACTTAATTGATATGTTTAGTTAGTAGTGTGAATTCAATCGTCTTAAATCGGGAAAATCAAGAAACATAATCTTTGACTATGAGATTAATTCTAATCCATGTCTCATGTCCATACGATATCACGAACGATTATTTGATCACTTATCTTTGGGGCCAATGTCTGATTGGATCAGTGTTCGGTAGTGGCTTGGAAAGCAATTTTTGCTATTTGGTTATACTTGCAATTGTAGTTATAGACTTATCCAAGTGGGAGACTGATGAATTAAGGTGTCTAAGCTTATAACTAAATTGGTATAAACATGAAAATAGAAGCAAAATCCTTTTGGGTTGCCCTCATAACCAGAAATAGCTAGAAATGATATTAGAAGGGGGGGGGAGAGAGAGAGAGAGAGATAGAGAGAGAGAGAGAGAGAGAGAGAGAGAGAAATAATTTGTTAAAATATTATGTGATTAATATAATTGGAAATAGATAATTGATCTGTTAATTTGTTATATGATTAATAAATTAACACGAGATCAATAGTTAAATAATTTATTTGTTAATTTGTATGGTTAATAAATTAATAAGAAATGAATTTGAATTAGTTAATTATTAAACAGAATTAATCAGGAATTAATTTGGGATTAATTAGAATTAATTAAAGGAGTAAGGGATGAATTGTAATTGTTTAATAGTTGAACAAAAGAAGGAAATTCTAGAACCATCCTAGGGTGGACGGATTTGGAGGCTCTTTTAGGTTTTCTGGAAGCCTTCTAGATGCAGATAAAGAAAATATTTGAATTGAGATTAAATCTATCATTTAATTAATTCAAATCTTACTTTGCCTGCAAGTTACCTAAACTATAAATAAGACCCCAAGACCAACAAATTTCGCTCATACCTTTATCATAAGTCTTAGGAACGAAATTTCTTCCTCTCTCCTCTCTCTCTCCTCTTTATTCTAGGGTTTCTAGGGTTTTAGGTACAAATCATTAGAGACAATAAAATTTTGGTGCTTGCTTTCCAAGGTTTTCAAGAAGGATATTGGTGTGATTGTTTGCTATAGTAATCAAGAGGTATGTAAACCCTAACTCTGTGTTTATTTCGATTATTATAAAATTCATTTAGGGTTCTTGATGTTCATATTTATTGTTATCAATAGAGAAAACATAGATCCAATTAGGTTGCATGTGAAGTTAAGAGTTAAGTATTTTTCCGCAACATGTATAGATTTATAACCTATTAAACCCATCAGAGGGTACTTCTTTATTTTTGTTAGGTGTCTCATTGTACTTGTCTACCCTGTGTATGAGCTGTTGTGTTTTAGTTGTTATCCGTGAGGTGAGTCTTCTCACCTTATTACTTATTACATAGTGTGTGTGCATGTTGACCAACTGGGTCTTATTTGTTGACTGTTGTTATGAGTTATTGAGCTGTTGATAGCTCTAGGGTGATCTGTTAGCCCATCGAGACAGCTGATAGTCTCCAGGGTTGCAGATAACCCACTGGGCGTGCTGTTAGCCCATTGCGCCTACTGACAGTCCCCAGGGTTGCTAATAACCCATAACTGTTTTTTTATGTTGTGTTGTATGTGATATTTTAGAGGAATCACTAAGCTTTGCACCTATAGTTGTGGATTTAAATATGCTTCAGGTACTTCAGATGATCGCGTGAAGAAGAAGGCTTGATTGTACACTCTCTGCATGTTATTATACTATAATATTTTAGGATGATTATATTACTGATGAGTTTTTTGACTTCACTTTTCTAGAAACTATGTTTTATATAAATTTAAAAATAAAAAATTTGTTTGTGGTTTTCGGGATGTTAGAAGTTGGTATCAGAGCCTTGGTTTGAGGGATTTGGATGAACACTTGTGTGATTCCAAACTCAAAACAAGGATATGAAGGTTTTTCAAAAAACTTTTTGACAAAAGATTTAATTTTAAAATAGGAAAAAGGAGGATGTGGAGTGTAGGTGATTTCCCAAAATATCCATACGTGATATATATGTTGTAATTAAGTTACTATTGTAAGAGCTATTGGAAACACATTCTAGTTTATAGGCTCAGGATCCTATCATTATTTGCATGACAGAATTGCCAAATTTTGCGATACCTTGTAGCCTAGGAGAATGCTTGTGATGTTATGCTAGAAGTTGAAGTCAATATTGTTAATTAATATGTATATACTATGTGGTTATACATAATTAGGATTTTATAGCCCTAGAATGTCTGGTTTAGCTTTATCTCTTGTTCCTTGTTTGGATGTGGACTTGGGGTAGAGTCATTTATTCGACCATCTATCGGATCATGGATTATGTTTCATGATGAGTATGTACCTCTGGTGGAGAGGGATCAACTAGCCTTGGAGTACCTATCACGCAAGAAGGCGACAGATTCAGTGACTGAGATCACCATGATGTTCCATGAGAGGTTCTTATTTTGTCCTGAGTATGCTTCCTCGGACCAGGTGCAGATGAACCGATATTATGCTTAAGAGGGATAGCATGGAGTTTGTTACGAACACATTGTATCATTCATTGGATGAGCTGCAGTCCAATGCCAGGAGGAAGGAGATCGAGTTGGAGACTCAGGCGAGAGATGGTGAGATAGAGAGCCAGAGGAGGGAGAAGAGACATGTCCCAGTCCAGTCAGAACCGACGACTAAGAGGTTCAAACACTGATTCGAGGCCAAGATGACAGAGGGGTTGCACTTGCAGCAAGTGCTTAAATTCATGAGGGTTCCTGTTGAGTATGGACGGTATGCTACATGTGTGGCAAGGAGGGTCGCTTTGCGAAGGACTGCTCAATGGGTTTTTGAGTTTGTTTCAGCTGGAAACAGAAAGGCCATATGAAGGCCAATTACCCACTACTTGCTTCAAGGTTAGTGCAGAACCCAACTCCTGCGACTTTACGCATTATTCGTGGACGCCAGGGGAAGGCCGAGTCCCAAAAGGCCCGAGGGGGAGCCTTTCAGTTGATGACAGAGGAGGCTAGGGTGAAACCGAATGTCATTACTGGTATGTTTCTATTTTTATATTTCTGTCGATTTATATATTTTGTATGCTTATATCCATTCTTGTGTCGGTATATTCTGAGTGAATTTATTACCCACGTTAGTGTTGTTTGACTCGGGTATGATTTGATCTTTTGTTTCGTCATCTTTTAGCAGAGATTTTCGTGTTTCCCTTGGATCATTGGATCGCCCTTTGGAGGTCGCCATCGTCGATGACCGCACAATTTCATCCTCTTACATTTATCGTGACTGTACGTTGTAGATTTTCAGCATGTGATTTATGATAGACTTCATTCCTATTCTGACGATAGATGTATGTGTGATTGTGGGTATGGATTGTTTGATCCAAGTCGGAGCTTTGATCGACTATGAGCGACAGCTGCAGGTTGTTCGAACCCCTAATAGGGGAGAGCTAACCATCTTCGGGGAGGGCACTAGAGTTGGTTCTGCCTTCTATTCAACCACCAGGGCTAGGCAGTATCTTTAGGATGGATGCTCGAGTTACCCTACTTCTATAGTTGATACTCGATTGGAGGAGAAAAAGTCAGTGTCCGATGCTCCTGTGGTGAGGGAGTTCCTCGATGTTTTCCCAGATGATCTTCCAAGTATACCCCTGGGAGGCGAGTGGAGTTTAGGATCGACCTGATCCTTGGTGCTGCCCCGATTGCCAAGGCACCATATCGCATTGTGCCACCTGGTATGCAAGCTTTTTCCTCACAACTCCAATAGTTTTTGGGCAAAGGGTTCATTCGCCCTAGTAGCTCACCTTGGGGAGCATCGATCCGTTTTGTCAAGAATAAGGATGGTTCGCATCAAATGTGCATTGATTACAGAGAGTTGAATAAGGTGCTGGGTTTTATGTACTACAACATCCTATGGTGCACATACAACCCTAAATGCTTTGGATCTAAGTTTTCTCTAGTTATACATGCAATAAGAATTCCAAAGCATGAAGCCTACAACTAGCATATGAATCATAAAATACTAGTTAGAAAATTACCTCCTTTTGTAGCTCGTTGTATTTTGGCCTTTAAGAACTTAGCACCCCAAGTGTGATGCCTCAAACGGTTCACAACACACCATGAATAATGGAGGACCTGAGAGAGAATATGGAGCACACAAAAATCAGTTATAGTATCTCTAAGATCACTAGTGTCACCAATTTTAGGCTAAGGGGTGTCATATATATAGTGTAGGAATCCAAGAGTCTTGGGTAATCCCTAATCCATACACTTAGGTTATGATCCATATTTCATGTAGGATACTTACATAAACTTAGCCCATCATGGATCAATAGCCCAAACAATATATATCACTGATTTACATAATTAGTCCCCGTTAATTTAATTAGTCTCTTTTGATCACTAAATTAATTCTTGATCAATACTAATTAAATAATATGATTTCATATTAATATATTATACTTTTAATATATATTAATAAATCATAAATAACGTCTTACTCAAATATCCATCCTATCAAAATGTCCTGGTGATATGCAACCCGAAATGGACCATGCTACTCTCGGGTCAAGTACATACCAATTATAGTTATGGGCTTAGACACCTAATCCAACAGTCTCCCACTTGGATAAGTATAATAGCTATTATTGCAAGTACGACCCCAAATCCCGATAAACAATCGTAGCTCTTAAAAGCCACTATCGAACTCTGACGCGTCCATTGGATAAGGGATCATATATTCCTCCATTCTAGATATCGTATGGACTGAGACATGGATTATAATCATTATCTATGTCCATCTGTTGTTTCCCGATTTCCGATTTATGACAACTGACTAATTGAACAAATCAAATCAGTCCAGGCTTGGCCAAGCGCTTAGGGTGTCATCACTCAATCATCGAGGGGCCCACAAATATCGCTTTTATCCCTCTTAGGGTTAAAGGAACGGATAAACTTCGACTCATATGCTTGCTCTATTTACTCATCAAATCACACACAATGATACTTTTTATAACACCCAGTTACGGTGCGTTTACATATCATCAATGTGCAACCAACTTGTAAACTACAACTCATATGTCTTGGTTTCAAAAACATAAGATATTATCGTCTCATGATCACTCATGATAAAATCCATGAAGTGATTCAAATGAGCGTGGGTTTAGTCCTGTGACAACCCGAAATTTTTTTTGCTTTAAAAGCCCAGTCAATCAACTCAACTGAGTGTCAAACTCATTGGTAATGAGTTCTAGCTTGGTTAAAGGTCATTCTAAGGAGTTTTAAGCCTATTACACTTAACGAATGAGTGTTAGAATGAACCTGCTGGAGACACTGTGCAACAAATCAAGCCTTAACCTCTTCATTAAGAGTTCACGGCCACAACACTTGGGTTTACGGCCGTAAACTCAAGGTGGGCCGTAAACTCCTCCTTATAGGCTTATATCCTTCAACTTTCTTCATTCTTTCATTTCCAACTCAAGAACACTCCATTTCTCTCTCAACTATCATCCCGATTTTCATCTTAGATCTTTAAAAGTGTAAGTGTTCTTTCTCTAGTTTGTTGTTAATCCTTCTTAACTAGCTTCATCCTCATGATTCATCCATGGAAATCATGTTTTCTTAGATCTTTAAGAAACACCAAGAACACACACTAGTGTTTTTGGCCAAAATCAACCCTTTCAAGCCTCCATATCGTAAGTATTCCTTCATTATACTTCATATCTACTAAGAAGCCTTGAATCACACCCTTGAAACATACATTTTCCTAAGAACATCTTGAGTTTACGGCCCAAGATCTTCCTTGGCCGTAAACTCAATGATATAGCATGTATGGACCATAAACTCTTCTAGGTGTAAAGCTTGTGACCTAGAACCATTCTTTGATGAGTATAGGACCTTAAACCACACCCACTTCATAATGTCCATGAGTTTACGGCCGTAAGCTCCTTGCTTGGCCGTAAACTCATAAAAAGCCTTCCTTATGATGGTCTTTATCATCCTTGTGTAGAGCAATGGTCCTTAAAGCTTCCCTAGCCTTCAAACAAACACTTATGCATGTTTGACCATGAGTTTACGGTCGTAAACTCCCTTTGGCCATAAACCCATGGTAGTAAACTCATATTAGTACCATTCCACTCTCCTTTGATGAATCACATGTGATTCCAACACTTGGTCAAAGTGTTTCCTAGTCCCGGAAGGTGTTTCCTTTCATATAGTTGCTTATAAACACTATATTCATGCCAATATATGTCAACATATGTCATTTAGGACTTGTTGTGTCTCGGGACTTCATTCGTATAACTTCTCATCCTTACACGCGTATTCGTTGAATCACCCACATCAGGTGAGTTCATACCCCGTAATGAATCTTTTAAACTGTTTTAAATGCTTTTAAGGGGGGAATACAAGTTGAACACAATGATAATTGTGTAAATTGTTTGTTATAAACATCTTTCAAAATGTTGCTTATGTCTTTTATAAGTGATCAAAACATTTCAAAAACTCTTTTAAAGTTATGTTACTTTATAGTTAATCAAACTCCGTTTTTAAAGTACAAGCATAACTTAGTAGTAAAATGAGTCTTTTCAATAACAGTTCAAGTAAAAACATTAGTAAACTATAATAGGTATAGTTTAGGAAGATACTATTCAGTACTTCTAGTACAATGAAGCATACAAAGAGTCAGTTCATACATGAGTCAAACATACTATGATGAGAAACAAACAAGACATACATACATACTAGACAGAGAGAACATACAATACAGCTAGTACATACATTACATATACAAGTATACAATAACATAAATGTGGACCATCGTTCGGGGCATGGCATCACCTGTCATGGCTCGATTTGTAGCCAGAATCTCCTAGAGGGAGAGCGTGAATTTGCGTATAGATCTATACTGGATTGACTATCCTACACCTTGTTGTTAGCTACAGTGGGACTTGCTAGTCTACGAGTGCCAAATGTCATTTCTTCCGACGTCTTTCATCGTCGTGTTATTAGTCGATAGTATGGTACAATCAGGTCACATCATACCTTAAATATCAATTGGTTTAAGGTAGAATGTACAGCAGTAGTTACTATAATACAACACTACAGTACTTTATTATTTCCCCATTTCATTCACATTGTGATCTTCTCACAATAAACAGTAATATAAAAACTATATTTTTGGTTAATGATAGTCTCACTTGGGAAATTACACAACTCAAGCAAGAAACAAACATAGATAACATTAGATGCCTTGGTAGAAGGCTACGTTTAATAGAGAGGACCATAATGCTAACCTTATGATTCCTTAATGTATACATCAAAGGATATATATATCAATAGGATCCGACAGGTAGTAGGATGTGTGCTCTCCGCTTCATTTCATGTTCCTTGTTTGGTTGTGGGCTTGGAACGAACTCACCCAGTCTATTTTCTATTCGATTCTAGATATATATATGCTCAGTATACATTAAGTCATCATAAGGGTACCAGGTATGGGTCAAGTCATAGAACACATAGTCAATGCACAGTTTTCTAGTACAAAACATACTTTCCAAATCAGAACCTTTGGTATACAAAACTAGAAACTTCCCAGTAAAGGGTTTAATCCGTTTTATTAAACCAGTATAATCTTAAAGGACCTTAGGTGATTAACTCTATAATACTTTAGTTTATACATCATGGTTATATATAATTAATACCCAATAGGTAGTTGGATGTGTGTTTTCCGCCTTACTTCTTGTTCCTTGTTTGGTTGTGGGCTTAGGGAAGATTCACCCAATTAACTTTCTATTCGATATTGGATCATATATAGCCAGTATAAACTAAGTGATTATAGAAGTAATCACTGTGGTCACCATTTTATTATAAGAAATAAGGATTTTCTTAAAGAATCTTTTCACTAAATATAAAGGAACCATTACAATTAACTCCATGAGTAACAAGTGAATACACCAGGGTTATATACAACAATGATCTAACAACCAATGGGATGTGTGTATCCGCCTTACTTCCTGTTCCTCGTTTGGTTGTGGGCTTAGGGCAGATGCGCACAGTCGATTGTTTGTTTACTCTGAGTTTTATATAACTTGTATCCACTGAGTACTCATAGAAAGAATTGTAGAGTCATTTTTACTTATCTTTCATTAAAGTAGGAAATATAGGATTTTCTAGAGGAACAGGTGAACTTTTCTGAACAGAACTTACAACTTACTACATTTTCAACTACATTATACAACTTATTTACATCACTAAAATCTTATGAAATCACCAGCTTAATTGCTGATCAACTCTTTCAAATAACTTGTATTCTCAGGAGACTAATAGTCAGGTACTCGTGCTGGGAATTCAGAAGATGGAGCATAGTAGCTTCAAGTCTTGTTTTGTTATTTCCTTATGAATTCTATGTTTTGTGAACACACACATTGTAAACACTTTCTTTCTAATGAAATGGTTGTTCATTACTTGCTTACTATAATGCATATCTTGTGATACTAAACATGACGTCCTCCACCCCTGAACGTTTCCGCCGTTCCGGTTTTGGGGTGTGACAAGTCCAATACTCAAATCTTATTACAGGAGTACTCATGAATACTGCAGCAAACTTGTGTTATGTCTAAACACCTTTAGACAATCTACAGACTCATTCATGACAGTCTAGCTTCAATACCTACTTCCAAAGTATGATCGACTGTAGATAGTTTGAATAATTTAATATTCGGGAAGTCAAAACATGCAAAGTGAAACACAAGAATAATCGAATCCAATATGGTCTCAAAACTTTGAATATAAATAAAACACCTTTTATTTAATCACCATATTGATTACACATTATTCATTGTATAATGTTTCGATTTATCAACTTTATACTTGAATTAAAACAATAGTTATCCCATGCTCCAAGCATGCACACTATGTTTACCTATGGTCCTTTCATTGTGAAATAGATCAATTGAATACATCTTCAATGAAACTCATTTCACAACTTCAAATCTTTATCACAAGTGTAAGAATGCCAAATTCTTGCCACTGTTAGAATGTGTTAGGTTCTAACCTTTATGCAATGATCCTTTTGTAATGTCAATGCACCAAAGTCACAAAGACTTGCACAATGAAATTACAAAGTATTCCATTGGAGATTGACAACAAAACAATTCCATGGAAGCGAAGTCTCAAATTCAAAGTACATTCCTTTGAACATCCTTCTTGCATAAAAGTTTCTAACCTACACATAGATTCTTAATATCCAACTCCCATTATGGAAACATTTCCATATTTGCCATATGAAAACTCATTATTAGCAGAATCATGTCTATTTATAATAATGTCGATATGGTCCATCCATTACTATACGTCCCCCTCTCTTCGCGTAGATCCCACATATCACACAAGATGACACGTCCGAGACCCGGGAACCGAGCAGGCGTCACGCCTCGTACACCCAGTGTACTCCGAGGCTTCGGCCCCTTATAAAAGGGATGCGAGATTTTCCGGAAATGGTTCCTAATTCTTGATCTCTTTCACCCTCTTTCATATTTTTAGCTCACTTTTAACCCCCCCGAAGTCCCGGTATCATCCCCGAAAACCGAAGCAAGTCCTGACGCCCAGAAGTTCCAGAGAAAATTATATTTTCGAGTTGAAACTCTGCCCGAGAAAGGCCCGGTTTTCAACTAAAATCCCCGGTTTCGTCACAGAAAGTCATATTTAGAGCCGAAGTGCTGCCCAAATTATCAATTAATCCCCGGTTATTTCACGGTGAGTTCAATATATAGGAACAATTGTATGTTATGTGTTATATGTGCTATGTGCTTTTCCGTGTTATTATTTCCGCTATTGTGGTAGAAAAGTTGTACCTTTGACCATGTGATCAGTGAAAGGACTTAGATTCACGGTGGTACTGGTATGTAGCCTCTGGCCATGTAGAGCATGTCTCGTAAGAGAATGACCTCTATTCTATGGCATTGGCAGAAGGTTAGATAGGGCTAAAAGCCTGAAATATACCAAAATGTTTAATCAGAAATCGTATGTCTTCTGTTCCATTTGTGCCAATGTGTTATTGATGTATATCAAGTATTGAAATTGTTATGTCTCATTGATTGTATATCATTGAATCAAATCATCGATTGATATGGAAAGCTTGTCGCATTTCACATATGCCTTTGTTGTTCCTTGTACCCCTTTGCTTCTGTCATATTAAAGTATATATATGGCATAACGTTATATTGTATCTATTATTGAACTCACTAAGCGTCACCGCTTACCCCTCTCAGTGTTTAACAATTGCAGGTAATGAGAATCCAGTATAGTCATATACTGTTGGAAGATTTAGAATAGTTTAAACTATTATTTTTGTACTTGGGTTTACGTTTGTATAAAAGCTTAAATATCCTGGGTAGTTATGTAATATACTAAAACTTAGTCGGTTTGTATCCAGTCTTTTGTAATCAAATTATCAATGTAAAATATTGTTTATAAATATGCATGTAGCATGTTTTGGAGTAACAATATTGTGAAGTATGAAAGTTTGGGTCTTTCAGAAATACGAAAGGGGTTCTTTCAATCATGGTATCAGAGCACTAGTTTAAGCGAACTAAATATCACGGATTGGTATTTAGACTTAAGCTGTCTAACGTTCAATATATGAAAGGAGTCATTTGTAAGTATATGGATACAAACCATAGGAAAGATTTAAGTGGGGTATTGGGTGGTCATAAACCCTAGTATTTTAAAATATTAAATTACTTCAAAAATTTTTAGAGAATTAGTTTAAGTGAACTAGGAATTTTGAGAATTTCTAGACTTAAACATGATGGGTTTTGAGCATTCTAACACTTCCTAAGTGTACATGCAACCCTAATAACCTTGGATCTATGTTTGTCTAATAATCATGCAAAGTTGAATTCCAAGGTTATATTTCTATCTAGCATACATGGGGAACATTTTTAACTTGAATGAAAGATAGAATAACTTACCTTGTTGTTGATTATGATCCTTGAAACCTTGTGAGCCTAGCACCCCAAGTGTGATGCCTCAAATGCTTCACACAACACCAAATGCAAAGGAGTAAACTTTGAGAGAATCTTACACTTGCAAAATCGGCTCTAGCCCTCTTGTTTCTTAGTGTAGCCTATTTTGGTGGAGAATGGGTTTCTTATATAGTGTTGACACATCTAGGGTTACACCATGTAAACCCTAATGTGTCATGACTCTTCATTTCCATGACCCATGGGTTTGTAACTCCCATGGAGCATCCATGGAGCATCCTATGGGTGGAACCCAACTTGATAATCCATGGAGCCTCTTAGCCCACTATATAAGATATGGAAGATTTACATAATCTACCCATATATTTAATTAGTTATCTTTTGATCACTTAATTAATTCTTGATCAAACTAATTAAATAATATTATTAATATATTAGAACTTATAATATATTAATAAACCATAAGTGTTATTTCTCTCATTTTAGTTTATCCAATTGCATGGTGCCATGCAACCCAAATGGACCATGCCGGGTCGGGTCAAGTACATACCAGAAATAGTTATGGACTTAGACACCTTATCTAACAGTCTCCCACTTGGATAAGTCTAATAACTATAACTGCAATACTTCAGGAACCGATCGGCAATCGTAGCTCTTTCAAGGTCTCTCGGAACTGAGAAGATGATGATACGCCATTTAAGATAAGTGATCATATAATCCTCTGTTCTAGATATCAGCCAGACAAATACATGGAACAGTGTCTTACTTTGTGTCCAGCAGTTTGTTTCCCGATTTCCGATTTGTTTGACATAGAACTCAATTGAACACATCAACTTAGTTCTGACCGGGCCCGGTACATAGGTAAAAACAAAATCATCGAGGGGCCCAGATATCAGCTTCTAATCCAAGAAGGAACAGATAAACTTCGACTCATATGTTTGTTCTACTACTCATTGAATTATACACAAGAGCACGTTTTATAACATCGAGTTACCAATGCGTTTTCGTACAATCAATGCATAACCAACTCATAAGTAACAAATCATATCTCTAGGTTTGAAGACTTATATGATATTACCGTCTCACGATCACTCGAGATAAATTCCATGAAGTGATTCCAGTGAGCATAGGTTGAGTCCAATGCTCAGAACTTATGAGCACTCATGAGTGTTGTAGCCATGTCCAACAACTTAGACCTCTGCAACCAATCATGACAGTCTTGATTCATACCTACTTCCGACATATGACCGACTGTGGAGGTTCGAATAATATGATATACCAAACATAATTATTCTGGAAGTCAAAACATGCAAAAGAAATATAGTAAACGATCGACAAGAGGTAGCAACACTTTACTCATAAATAAAACACCTTTTATTCATCATCTAATGTCAATTACACTTTACAAATTTCAAGGTTATCTAACTACTAAATCTAATATCATCCTTCAGCCCTATGCTCCGAGCATGCTGGAGATGCTTAACCCGAGTCAGTCCCTTCGTGAGGGGATCTGCTGGATTCTCATCCGATGATACCCTCTTTGCCACGAGGAGTCCTTCTTCTATTCGATGTCTGATGAAATGGTATTTTCTGTCGATGTGTCTGGATCTCCCGTGATCCCTTGGTTCCTTGTCTAAGGCAACTGCACTTTCACTATCACAGAAAATTTCCATTGGCTCTTTAATAGCTGGTACAACTCCAAGGTCTCCAATGAAGTTCTTCAGACATATCGCCTCCTTTGCTGCCTCGCTAGCTGCTATATACTCTGATTCGCAAGTTGAATCAGCCACTGTCTCTTGCTTGGAACTGTTCCAAGAAATTGCTCCTCCATTTAAGGTAAAGACCCAGCCTGACTGAGAGCGGAAATTATCCCTATCAGTCTGAAAGCTAGCATCACTATACCCTACAACTCTCAAGTCTTCACTCCCACCGAGGGTAAGGACCCAGTCCTTAGTCCTCCGTAGGTACTTGAGGATATTCTTTACCGCAGTCCAGTGTGCCTTGTCAGGGTTCCCCTGATACCTGCTAACCATGCTCAAAGCAAAGGCTACATCAGGTCGAGTACACGTCATAGCATACATGATCGATCCTACAGCCGAAGCATAAGGTATTCGACTCATTTCTGCTATCTCAGCCTCAGTACTAGGGCTTTGTGTCTTACTCAATCTGGCATTACTCTGGATGGGTAACTCTCCTTTCTTGGAGTCCTGCATGCCGAATCTCTTCAACACCTTATCCAAGTAAGTACTCTGACTAAGTCCAATTAGTCTTTTACTCCGGTCTCTCAAGATCGTTATCCCAAGAATATAGGCAGCTTCTCCTAGGTCCTTCATAGAGAAACACTTCCCAAGCCAGGACTTAACTTCCTGCAGAGTTGGGATGTCATTTCCTATGAGTAGTATGTCATCCACATACAATACCAAAAAGCTAACTATACTCCCACTAGCCTTGACATATACACAAGATTCATCTTCACTCCTAGAAAAGCCAAATTCTTTGACTTTCTCATCAAAGCAAAGATTCCATCTGCGAGGTGCTTGCTTTAACCCATAAATGGATTTCTCAAGCTTACACACTTTATTAGGGTACTCTGTATTGACAAAACCCTCTGGCTGACTCATGTAAACATCCTCAGCCAACTTTCCATTAAGGAAAGCGGTTTTGACATCCATTTGCCATATTTCATAGTCATGAAATGCAGCTATGGCTAACAGAACCCTAATAGACTTAATCTTGGCCACTGGAGAAAAGGTCTCATCATAATCAACTCCCGGAGTTTGTGAGAAACCCTTTGCAACCAGTCGTGCCTTATAAGTGTGTACATTACCATCCATGTCGGTCTTCTTCTTGAAGATCCATTTGCACCCTATAGTCTTACGACCTGGTACATTCTCAACCAAGTTCCAAACTTGATTGTCATACATGGACTGTATCTCGCTGTCCATTGCCTCTTTCCACTTGGCTGACTCAGGGCCTGCCATGGCTTCCGCGTAACTGTTAGGTTCATCCAGACCTATCAGTGTCTCATCACTGATAAGTGTATCACCTTCCGCAGTAATATGGAATCCATAGTAATGCTCAGGTGCATTCCTAACCCTTGTGGAACGCCTCAGAGGTACAGACTTGTCAATTGGCTCAACAGGAGTTTCCTCCTCAAGTTGAGTGCTAGGGTTTGAAGTTCCATCACCACTTGACTCTTGAATTTCTTCAAGGTCAACTTGCCTCCCACTGTCTCCTTGGCTTATGAACTCTCTCTCTCGAAAGAAAGCCCTCCTAGCTACAAAGACCACATTCTCACTAGGTCTGTAGAAGAGGTAACCAAAGGATTTCTGTGGGTAGCCAATGAAAATACACCTCTCACTTCGAGGTTTGAGCTTATCATGAGTCTCGCGTCTCACGAAAGCCTTGCAACCCCAAATCTTAATGTGGTCTAGTTTGGGTACTTTACCAGTCCACATCTCATGAGGAGTTTTGGCAACTTTCTTTGTGGGAAGTAGATTAAGGATATGGGCGACAGTCTTTAAGGCATACCCCCAAAATGAGATTGGTAGCGAAGCTCGAGTCATCATGGAACGAACCAAATCCAACAAGGTTCGATTACGCCTCTCAGCTACACCATTCAACTGCGGTGTCCTGGGAGGTGTCAATTGTGAGACAATCCCACATTCCCTAAGATAGTCGAGGAACTCTGAACTAAGATACTCACCACCTCGATCGGATTGAAGCATCTTAATGTTCCTGCCCAATTGATTCTCGACTTCCTGTTTAAACTCTTTAAACCTCTCAAAAGTCTCTGACTTATGCTTGATTAAGTAGACATATCCATATCTACTGTAATCATCAGTAAAAGTCAAATAATAACGATTAGCATCCCTTGTGGCATGTTTGAAGGGCCCACACACATCCGTGTGTATAAGATCCAACAAACCTTCACCCCTCTCACAAGAACCTGTGAAGGGTGACTTTGTCATTTTTCCAAGTAAGCATGATTCGCAACTATCATCTGACTTTAGGTCAAATGACTCCAATACTCCATCCTTTTGGAGTTGGCCTATGCGTTTCTTTCTTATATGTCCAAGACGACAATGCCATGATGATGCTTTATCCAAGTTATTATCATTAACAGAATCAATACACAATACATTATTTCCTAAGTTATCAACCACAGATACAGTTTCATACACACCATCACAAGGTAATGCTTTAAAATAAAGAACATTATTAAAGAAAGCATTAATCGAACCAACTTCATTATCAAATGAAAAGGTGAAACCTTGTTTATACAATGCATGAAAGGAAATAATATTTCTTGCCATTTCTGGCGAATAACAACATTTATTCAAATCTAAACTAAACCCACTACTTAGCGATAAAGTATAAACTCCAATCTTGGTGACAGGTAAAGCTTTCCTATTCCCCGTGATTAAGTTTATTCTTCCATGCTCCACATTCTCACTTCTTCTTAGTCCCTGTAAATCAGAACATATATGAATACCACAACCGGTATCAAGGACCCAAGAGTTAGAATGGGGTGAGTTATTAGATAAGATAGTGTAAATACCTGCATGGTTGGGTTTAACTTTCCCAACCTTCACATCTTGCTGGTACTTTGGGCAGTTCCGCTTCCAATGTGACTTTTCATGGCAATAGAAACATTCAGCCTCTTTAGGGTCAGAAGAAGGAGTGACAAAACCTTTCTTGGTTCCACTTGAAGAAGAGACATCAAGGGTCCTAGCCTTGGTACCCTTCGAAGAGCTCTTTCTCTTCTTCCCTCTACCTTTCCCGATTGCCAAAACCGGGGCGGAGTTTGGAGTAGGAGTGTTAACAACCGACTTACCCTTAAGACCTGTTTCTGCGGTCTTGAGGAGTCCCTGAAGTTTGCTGAGTGTGACCTCTTCCTTATTCATGTGATATGTCATGCGGAATTGATCATAGCACGATGGTAAGGAGTGCAAAATGATATCTATTGCAAGCTCCTCAGGGAAGTTCACATTAAGCTTCAGCAACCGATCCACATACCTTTGCATTTTCTGCATGTGGCTCGTGACGGATTCCCCGTCCTTCATCATGGTTGTTATGATAGAGCATATGATTTCATACCTCTCTTGTCATGCACTTTGATGGTATCTTTCCATCAGATCTTGGTGCATTTCAAAAGGGTAGAAGTCCTCATAGGACTTTTGGAGTTCCGCTGTCATGGTGGCCAACATGATGCATGCCACTTTTGTAGCATCCCTTTCATGTGCCTGGAAGTCAGCAATCTCCTGGGGAGTTGCAGTGGTCTCATCAATCTCCTTAAGCTCCTTGTCAAGGACATATTCTTTGTCCTCGTAGCGGGTAATCATCCTAATGTTTCTGATCCATTCATTGAAGTTGGATCCATCAAAAGTGACTTTCCCACACAAGTTCATAAGGGTAAAGGAGCCATTAGGATTAGAGCCAGAAGCAGCATTGTTTGAAGACATCTGAAAGAAGAGAACAAGATTAGTTTAGATATTAAGAGAGTCCTTAATAAAACACCCAAATGTAATATTAAGGCTAGGATCCAATCACAATATATTATAACTTAGAAGAGGTATGTCGTAATCCAAGCTATAACATATTTGAAAGGTAGGTGAATGACGATTCACCAATTTCCACCATGAAAAACGAAATATAAATATTAGGTTTTTAATTGGTTCTTAGAAATTCCTAGATTCTTTTGAGATTCAATGAACTTTTCAAAGGCATGTTTCAATCTCGAGTGTGCCCTCCAAGTTTTGTGACTGGGATACCGAGGATCACAAAACGAGGTGTGAAGTAACCATGCAAATCACTTGGTACCCTCAAGGTTTATCACTCAATCGATGTGCCGGTAAACCACACACGCTCCACCGATGCTATGGTAAACCTTAAGTCACCCTTTACCTACCTTGTTAAGTCCAAGTTAGTGTGCCGGTTAACCACACACGCTCCACCAACGACTTAAACAAAGTGTAAAGTGTAATTTCATGGATTAGCACCTTATTCACATTTTCCTAAAGTAACTAAGATTGGGAATTTAATAAAAGCATTTAGTTACTTTATAATATTCATCATACTTTTAATGAAAATTTATAAGTCCTTGTCTTACCCGTTCGGCTAACGACCCTCCACCGATCAAGGAAGCGGTGGGTGAGAGTGGACACCCATTAAGTTGCCATTTTATAGGCAACAACCTTATACCCCCCTTATAGACCGGCTTCGTGAATGAGGCGTACTAGCGGTAAGACGACTTGTTGTTATACATATATATATTAGTAACTTATAATATTATAAAGTATAAGGGTTGAATTTTAACTTTTAAAATTCTAAGGGTTGGAACTAAAGTTTTAATCAAGACTTTACATGTTCCAAAACTTGAGGGCAAGTTTTGTAAACTTCCAAAACTTTTCATTTCTTATAACTTATGAATTAATTGAGTAATAAAAATGAAGACTCTTCATTTTTATAACTCTTGTGTTCTTTTAATGGCTTTAATAAAAGTGAGACTTTTGGTTTTCCATAACTTGAGGACAAGTTATGGACTCCATTAAAACACATTATGATCATGAATTAAACTACCATGAAGGTTACAAACAATTCCTATGATCATCTAATCTTCATAAGTTCAAGAACATGAATATGAACACTTTCAAGAATCAAAAATTACACTTAAAAAAAACTTGTAATTTAACGATTTTTTTTCAAGTTGTTTACACACAAAAAAACAACAACAAACAAACCTAGGCTCTGATACCACTGATGGGTTTTGAGCATTCTAACACTTCCTAAGTGTACATGCAACCCTAATAACCTTGGATCTATGTTTGTCTAATAATCATGCAAAGTTGAATTCCAAGGTTATATTCCTATCTAGCATACATGGGGAACATTTTTAACTTGAATGAAAGATAGAATAACTTACCTTGTTGTTGATTATGATCCTTGAAACCTTGTGAGCCTAGCACCCCAAGTGTGATGCCTCAAATGCTTCACACAACACCAAATGCAAAGGAGTAAACTTTGAGAGAATCTTACACTTGCAAAATCGGCTCTAGCCCTCTTGTTTCTTAGTGTAGACTATTTTGGTGGAGAATGGGTTTCTTATATAGTGTTGACACATCTAGGGTTACACCATGTAAACCCTAATGTGTCATGACTCTTCATTTCCATGACCCATGGGTTTGTAACTCCCATGGAGCATCCTATGGGTGGAACCCAACTTGATAGTCTATGGAGCCTTTTAGCCCACTATATAAGATATGGAAGATTTACATAATCTACCCATATATTTAATTAGTTATCTTTTGATCACTTAATTAATTCTAAATTAATTCTTGATCAAACTAATTAAATAATATTATTAATATATTAGAACTTATAATATATTAATAAACCATAAGTGTTATTTCTCTCATTTTAGTTTATCCAATTGCATGGTGCCATGCAACCCAAATGGATCATGCCGGGTCGGGTCAAGTACATACCAGAAATAGTTATGGACTTAGACACCTTATCCAACAAAACATGGATTGCTAAGGGATGATGGTACGATGTGTGCCTAGTATATTTTAGGTTGAATACCTAAATCAACACGAGCACTAGAATATTAGAGGAGATATGCCTTATAATCTAATATGTGCTAAATGATAAATGTATATAGCATGCCTTAGGTTGCTTACCTATATTGCTATTACTTGAGAAAGTTTAAGGTCTGTTGCCGACCATAGTATGGAAGAGGAAATTTTATGTATTCTAGATTTTAAAATTTATATATTATAACTGACATGAAACTTTTCAAAGTAATAGTCGACATCGATAATATTATAGATAAACGATCGAGGGATATCGTAAAATAATATTTATCAAGTGATATCGAAAATAGTGCATTAATACCTATAGAGTGGTATTGTACATTCAAAGTATAATTGATGAAATAATAACACCATTGGAAGAATCTTGTGTATTCGAAGTACATTCGGACGAGATGAATGTTTTGGCATAACCGATGAAGTTGTTCCACCGCTGTCCAGATTGAAGCAATAATTGCTTATAGAGTAGGAAGAACCGAAGATGGTGATCAATACTTCGACAGTATCGCAATTGATGTTGTGCAAGAATTAGAAGAATTAAATGAAGATCAAAGGAAAGGCTAATGAAGTTTTCAGACTCAATAGGCCAAGACTTTGCCTAAACATTTTGATGTAGTATGTAGTTCAAGAAGTAACCCTATACAGGATGTTCAGACTTAGTATTTAATAATACTGAGTGACAATTGACTTCTATCAGATCCTTATGAAAGTTCCATTGTGTGTTAAGTCCACTTTAACATACATGAATAGGATAGTGAAATAAGTTATTTGGTTGTGAAAAGACTGAGTGACTTGTTAGAGTAAGGTAGAATGCTTAGTTGAAAAAGAATATACACTCATATTATTGTATGAGAAGAGATGTTGTAGTTAGGAATGACAGAGAATCAAGTTGAAGCTAGTAGAACATGCTGAGATGCAGCTATAATGCAGACTTCCTTGGATAGACTCCTAAGAAGAAGACTTATGCATATACAAGAATGACGATGTCATGGAAGGATAATGAAATGAACAAATGTGCATGGTGATTTGCATGAGTTAGAAAATGATGCAGATAGTTGGAGATCGTTCGTCTTCACACTACTAGAGTAAATTCTGGTATAATGTATCTTGTAAAGTAGACACTACCCGAGAAAGAATTTATATGAAGAATTTGGAAATGAAATTCTCATCGACCTAAGAAAAATATTAGGATATGATAGATCGAGCTTATGCATAAAAAGAATTCTAGAAGGTGAATTTAAGAAATCCAAAATATGTTTGATAGAAACGTGAAATCCCTAGTTGAGTCTGGGAGAAATTGTTGTATATACTTGTTTGACACACTCAGGTGTGAAAAGTTGTTTTGTGAAAACTTTTGAACTGCGAGACAATACTTGGGACGAGTATGAGTAGGTGTGAATAGTAGTAGATGCCTATACTACTGGAAGCACATGACTCACACTTGGATCAGGGAAAGTCACAAGGTTACCAAGAAGCTAGAAATTGATTTCGTTTTTGTTCGAGTATGTCATTACCTTCGTTTCGGTGATGACTAAGAAGATGATTTTCATTCAGACCTTAATGGTCATAAAGAATCGAGTCCGACTAATATAGATATGCGAAGTGAATTGATTGGTTCAGAGAACCATGTCTCGTGTAGTGACGAAATTTCAGTCAGAGAATTGAAGAAGGAGATGGTCACACGGAGAGAACAATCCAAACGGTAGAAGATATGCTTTGTGCATATGTCTTGGAGTTGGTGCACGTCAAGTGGAAACACCATTGAGACCCAAATTATAATTGGGAAAATAAGAATGAGATAAGAGCGAAATATACCCAGTTATTTATATCGATGTGATTTCGGGGACGAAATCCTCAAAAGGAGGAGGTATTTGTAACATACACGTTCGGTTATTGTGTTTCGTATCTTTTAAAAAGTGAATAATATTAATAAATATTATATGATATTAAGCGTTGAGTTCTAACAAGATAGTTTTTACGATATTTGATGTAAAACTATGTTTAGAATCGCTCGGAAAATATTGGAAGTCTTATGAGATTCCAATCTAATGTCAAATATTGAAATTTAACGAAAATATAAAATTTGAAATAAGTAAAATTTTATTATTGAAAGTTGTAAAGAATCTCGTTAGAAACATTTAGGCGAAAACCTCATCGAAATCCGAGTTATAACGAAGAAGTTATGACTATTTGAAGTTTCGCGACAGAACCGGCACGACGCCGTATGATGTAAAAAGTGAGTTTTCGATAAACTACTTTTTGGATTTAGTGATCTAAATGAAAGTTGTAGTATTCATTAAACCGAGAATTTCCATAAAAACAACGTCCAAATCTGACTTTGTATGAGGAAGTTATGATTTTTCTAAGTTTCGGAATAGCAGTAGACAGCTAAAAACTCGAAATAAAGATCGAGTGATTTTTAGCCAACGCAACCTAAACGAGAATCGAAGGTCTCGTCAATATTATTACAACGGTAAAAAGAAAGACGAAAACGGATGTCAGATGAAGAAGTTATGAATTTTTAAAAGATTTTCCTGTCCCGGCCCGTTAAAAATATAATATTAAAAATGAATTCAAAATTAGCCGACAGAGTCTAAACGAAAGTTGTAGAGCATAATTTGACCTACGCGTGGATATAAAGAACGTCAAAAACAGAGCTCGTATGAAAAATATATGAATTTTTTAAGTTTTTAAATAAAAATAAATAAAAATAAATAAAAATTTGAGGGTTATCCGAAGGGTACACCCAACGTACTTCGCTTCGTACGCCCAGCGTACTTCGCACGTATGCGACCCGGATCCAGCTACGTCCCCCTCTCTTCGCGTAGATCCCACGTATCACACAAGATGACACGTCCGAGACCCGGGAACCGAGCAGGCGTCACGCCTCGTACGCCCAGTGTACTCCGAGGCTTCGGCCCCCTATAAAAGGGATGCGAGATTTTCCGGAAATGGTTCCTAATTCTTGATCTCTTTCACCCTCTTTCATATTTTTAGCTCACTTTAAACCCCCCCCCCCCCCCCCCCCCGAAGTCTCGGTATCATCCCCGAAAACCGAAGCAAGTCCCGACGCCCCAAAGTTCCCGAGAAAATTATATTTTCGAGTGGAAACTCTGCCCGAGAAAGGCCCGGTTTTCAACTAAAATCCCCAGTTTCGTCACAGAAAGTCATATTTAGAGCCGAAGTGTTGCCCAAATTATCATTAAATCCCCGGTTATTTCACGGTAAGTTCAATATATAGGAACAATTGTATGTTATGTGTTATATGTTCTATGTGCTTTTCCGTGTTATCATCTCGTGTTATTATTTTCGCTATTATGGTAGAAAAGTTGTACCTTTGACCATGTGATCAGTGAAAGGACTTAGATTCACGGTGGTACTGGTATGTAGCCTCTGGCCATGTAGAGCATGTCTCGTAAGAGAATGACCTATATTCTATGGCATTGGCAGAAGGTTAGATAGGGCTAAAAGCCTGAAATATACCAAAATGTTTAATCAGAAATCGTATGTCTTCTGTTCCATTTGTGCCAAAGTGTTATTGATGTATATCAAGTATTGAAATTGTTATGTCTCATTGATTGTATATCATTGAATCAAATCATCGATTGATATGGAAAGCTTGTCGCATTCCACATATGCCTTTGTTGTTCCTTGTACCCCTTTGCTTCTGTTATATTAAAGTATATATATATGGCATAACGTTATATTGTATCTATTATTGAACTCACTAAGCGTCACCGCTTACCCCTCTCAGTGTTTAACAATTGCAGGTAATGAGAATCCAGTATAGTCATATACTTTTGGAAGAATTAGAATAGTTTATACTATTATTTTTGTACTTGGGTTTACGTTTGTATAAAAGCTTAAATATCCTGGGTAGTTATGTAATATACTAAAACTTAGTCGGTTTGTATCCAGTCTTTTGTAATCAAATTATCAATGTAAAATATTGTTTATAAATATGCATGTAGCATGTTTTGGAGTAACAATATTGTGAAGTATGAAAGTTTGGGTCTTTCAGAAATACGAAATGGGTTCTTTCAATCATGGTATCAGAGCACTAGTTTAAGCGAACTAAATATCACGGATTAGTATTTAGACTTAAGTTGTCTAACGTTCAATATATGAAAGGAGTCATTTGTAAGTTTATGGATACAAACCATAGGAAAGATTTAAGTGGGGTATTGGGTGGTCATAAACCCTAGTATTTTAAAATATTAAATTACTTCAAAAATTTTTAGAGAATTAGTTTAAGTGAACTAGGAATTTTAAGAATATCTAGACTTAAACATGGATTGCTAAGGGATGATGGTACGATGTGTGCCTAGTATATTTTAGGTTGAATACCTAAATCGACACGAGCACTAGAATATTAAAGGAGATATGCCTTATATTCTAATATGTGCTAAATGATAAATGGATATAGCATGCCTTAGGTTGCTTACCTATATTGCTATTACTTGAGAAAGTTTAAGGTCTGTTGCCGACCATAGTATGGAAGAGGAAATTTTATGTATTCTAGATTTTAAAATTTCTATATTAGAACTGGCATGAAACTTTTCAAAGTAATAAAAAGACTTATGATAGTCGACATCGATAATTTTATAGATAAACGATCGAGGGATATCGTAAAATAATATTTATCAAGTGATATCGAAAATAGTGCATTAATACCTATAGAGTGGTATTGTACATTCAAAGTATAATTGATGAAATAATAACACCATTGGAAGAATCTTGTGTATTCGAAGTACATTCGGACGAGATGAATGTTTTGGCATAACCGATGAAGTTGTTCCACCGCTGTCCAGATTGAAGCAATAATTGCTTATAGAGTAGGAAGAACCGAAGATGGTGATCAATACTTCGACAGTATCGCATTTGATGTTGTGCAAGAATTAGAAGAATTAAATGAAGATCAAAGGAAAGGCTAATGAAGTTTTCAGACTCAATAGGCCAAGACTTTGCCTAAACATTTTGATGTAGTATGTAGTTCAAGTAGTAACCCTATACAGGATGTTCAGACTTAGTATTTAATAATACTAAGTGACAATTGACTTCTATCACATCCTTATGAAAGTTCCATTGTGTGTTAAGTCAACTTTAACATACATGAATAGGATAGTGAAATAAGTTATTTGGTTGTGAAAAGACTGAGTGACTTGTTAGAGTAAGGTAGAATGCTTAGTTGAAAAAGAATATACACTCATATTATTGTATGAGAAGAGATGTTGTAGTTAGGAATGACATAGAATCAAGTTGAAGCTAGTAGAACATGCTGAGATGCAGCTATAATGCAGACTTCCTTGGATAGACTCCTAAGAAGAAGACTTATGCATATACAAGAATGACGATGTCATGGAAGGATAATGAAATGAATAAATGTGCATGGTGATTTGCATGAGTTAGAAAATGAGGCAGATAGTTGGAGATCGTTCGTCTTCACACTACTAGAGTAAATTCTGGTATAATGTGTCTTGTAAAGTAGACACTACCCGAGAAAGAATTTATATGAAGAATTTGGAAATGAAATTCTCATCGACCTAAGAAAAATATTAGGATATGATAGATCGAGCTTATGCATAAAAAGAATTCTAGAAGGTGAATTTAAGAAATCCAAAATATGTTTGATAGAAACGTGAAATCCCTAGTTGAGTCTGGGAGAAATTGTTGTATATACTCGTTTGAACACACTCAGGTGTGAAAAGTTGTTTTGTGAAAACTTTTGAACTGCGAGACAATACTTGGGACGAGTATGAGTAGGTGTGAATAGTAGTAGATGCCTATACTACTGGAAGCACATGACTCACACTTGGATCAGGGAAAGTCACAAGGTTACCAAGAAGCTAGAAATTGATTTCGTTTTTGTTCGAGTATGTCATTACCTTCGTTTTCGTGATGACTAAGAAGATGATTTTCATTCAGACCTTAATGGTCATAAAGAATCGAGTCCGACTAATATAGATATGCGAAGTGAATTGATTGGTTCAGAGAACCATGTCTCGTGTAGTGACGAAATTTCAGTCAGAGAATTGAAGAAGGAGATGGTCAGACGGAGAGAACAATCCAAACGTTAGAAGATATGCTTTGTGCATATGTCTTGGAGTTGGTGCACGTCAAGTGGAAACACCATTGAGACCCAAATTATAATTGGGAAAATAAGAATGAGATAAGATCGAAATATCCCCAGTTATTTATATCGATGTGATTTCGGGGACGAAATCCTCAAAAGGAGGAGGTATTTGTAACATACACGTTCGGTTATCGTGTTTCGTATCTTTTAAAAAGTGAATAATATTAATAAATATTATATGATATTAAGCGTTGAGTTCTAACAAGATAGTTTTTACGAGATTTGATGTAAAACTATGTTTAGAATTGCTCGGAAAATATTGGAAGTCTTATGAGATTCCAATCTAATGTCAAATATTGAAATTTAACGAAAATATAAAATTTGAAATAAGTAAAATTTTATTATTGAAAGTTGTAAAGAATCTCGTTAGAAACATTTAGGCGAAAACCTCATCGAAATCCGAGTTATAACGAAGAAGTTATGACTATTTGAAGTTTCGCGACAGAACCGGCACGACGCCGTATGATGTAAAAAGTGAGTTTTCGATAAACTACTTTTTGGATTTAGTGATCTAAATGAAAGTTGTAGTATTCATTAAACCGAGAATTTCCATAAAAACAACGTCCAAATCTGACTTTGTATGAGGAAGTTATGATTTTTCTAAGTTTCTGAATAGCAGTAGACAGCTAAAAACTCGAAATAAAGATCGAGTGATTTTTAGCCAACGCAACCTCAACGAGAATCGAAGGTCTCGTCAATATTATTACAACGGTAAAAAGAAAGACGAAAACGGATGTCAGATGAAGAAGTTATGAATTTTTAAAAGATTTTCCTCTCCCGGCCCGTTAAAAATATAATATTAAAAATGAATTCAAAATTAGCCGACGGAGTCTAAACGAAAGTTGTAGAGCATAATTTGACCTACGTGTGGATATAAAGAACGTCAAAAACGGAGCTCGTATGAAAAAGATATAAATTTTTTAAGTTTTTAAATAAAAATTCGAGGGTTATCCGAAGGGTACGCCCAGCGTACTTCGCACGTATGCGACCCGAATCCAGCTACGTCCCCCTCTCTTCGCGTAGATCCCAAATATCACACAAGATGACACGTCCGAGACCCGGGAACCGAGCAGGCGCCACGCCTCGTACGCCCAGCGTACTCCGAGGCTTCGGCCCCTATAATAGGGATGCGAGATTTTCCGGAAATGGTTGCTAATTCTTGATCTCTTTCACCCTCTTTCATATTTTTAGTTCACTTTTAACCCCCCCGAAGTCTCGGTATCATCCCCGAAAACCGAAGCAAGTCCCGACGCCCCAAAGTTCCCGAGAAAATTATATTTTCGAGTGGAAACTCTGCCCGAGAAAGGCCCGGTTTTCAACTAAAATCCCCAGTTTCGTCACAGAAAGTCATATTTAGAGCCGAAGTGTTGCCCAAATTATCATTAAATCCCCGGTTATTTCACGGTAAGTTCAATATATAGGAACAATTGTATGTTATGTGTTATATGTGCTATGTGCTTTTCCGTGTTATCATCTCGTGTTATTATTTTCGCTATTATGGTAGAAAAGTTGTACCTTTGACCATGTGATCAGTGAAAGGACTTAGATTCACGGTGGTACTGGTATGTAGCCTCTGGCCATGTAGAGCATGTCTCGTAAGAGAATGACCTCTATTCTATGGCATTGGCAGAAGGTTAGATAGGGCTAAAAGCCTGAAATATACCAAAATGTTTAATCAGAAATCGTATGTCTTCTGTTCCATTTGTGCCAAAGTGTTATTGATGTATATCAAGTATTGAAATTATTATGTCTCATTGATTGTATATCATTGAATCAAATCATCGATTGATATGGAAAGCTTGTCGCATTCCACATATGCCTTTGTTGTTCCTTGTACCCCTTTGCTTCTGTTATATTAAAGTATATATATATGGCATAACGTTATATTGTATCTATTATTGAACTCACTAAGCGTCACCGCTTACCCCTCTCAGTGTTTAACAATTGCAGGTAATGAGAATCCAGTATAGTCATATACTTTTGGAAGAATTAGAATAGTTTATACTATTATTTTTGTACTTGGGTTTACGTTTGTATAAAAGCTTAAATATCCTGGGTAGTTATGTAATATACTAAAACTTAGTCGGTTTGTATCCAGTCTTTTGTAATCAAATTATCAATGTAAAATATTGTTTATAAATATGCATGTAGCATGTTTTGGAGTAACAATATTGTGAAGTATGAAAGTTTGGGTCTTTCAGAAATACGAAAGAGGTTCTTTCAATCATGGTATCAGAGCACTAGTTTAAGCAAACTAAATATCACGGATTGGTATTTAGATTTAAACTATATAACGTTCAATATATGAAAGGAATCATTTGTAAGTATATAGATACAAACCGTAGGAAAGATTTAAGTGGGGTATTGGGTAGTGATAAACCCTAGTATTTTAAAATATTAAATTACTTCAAAAAAATTTAGAGAATTAGTTTAAGTGAACTAGGAATTTTGAGAATATCTAGACTTAAACATGGATTGCTAAGGGATGATGGTACGATGTGTGCCTAGTATATTTTAGGTTGAATACCTAAATCGACACGAGCACTAGAATATTAAAGGAGATATGCCTTATATTCTAATATGTGCTAAATGATAAATGGATATAGCATGCCTTAGGTTGCTTACCTATATTGCTATTACTTGAGAAAGTTTAAGGTCTGTTGCCGACCATAGTATGGAAGAGGAAATTTTATGTATTCTAGATTTTAAAATTTCTATATTAGAACTGGCATGAAACTTTTCAAAGTAATAAAAAGACTTATGATAGTCGACATCGATAATTTTATAGATAAACGATCGAGGGATATCGTAAAATAATATTTATCAAGTGATATCGAAAATAGTGTATTAATACCTATAGAGTGGTATTGTACATTCAAAGTATAATTGATGAAATAATAACACCATTAGAAGAATCTTGTGTATTCGAAGTACATTCGGACGAGATGAATGTTTTGGCATAACCGATGAAGTAGTTCCACCGCTGTCCAGATTGTAGCAATAACTGCTTATAGAGTAGGAAGAACCGAAGATGGTGATCAATACTTCGACAGTATCGCAATTGATGTTGTGCAAGATTTAGAAGAAATAAATGAAGATTAAAGGAAAGGCTAATGAAGTTTTCAGACTCAATAGGCGAAGACTTTGCCTAAACATTTTGATGTAGTATGTAGTTCAAGTAGTAACCCTATACAGGATGTTCAGACTTAGTATTTAATAACACTAAGTGACAATTGACTTCTATCAGATCCTTATGAAAGTTCCATTGTGTGTTAAGTCAACTTTAACATACATGAATAGGATAGTGAAATAAGTTATTTGGTTGTGAAAAGACTGAGTGACTTGTTAGAGTAAGGTAGAATGCTTAGTTGAAAAAGAATATACATTCATATTATTGTATGAGAAGAGATGTTGTAGTTAGGAATGACAGAGAATCAAGTTGAAGCTAGTAGAACATGCTGAGATGCAGCTATAATGCAGACTTCCTTGGATAGACTCCTAAGAAGAAGACTTATGCATATACAAGAATGACGATGTCATGGAAGGATAATGAAATGAATAAATGTGCATGGTGATTTGCATGAGTTAGAAAATGATGCAGATAGTTGGAGATCGTTCGTCTTCACACTACTAGAGTAAATTCTGGTATAATGTGTCTTGTAAAGTAGACACTACCCGAGAAAGAATTTATATGAAGAATTTGGAAATGAAATTCTCATCGACCTAAGAAAAATATTAGGATATGATTGATCGAGCTTACGCATAAAAAGAATTCTAGAAGGTGAATTTAAGAAATCCAAAATATGTTTGATAGAAACGTGAAATCCCTAGTTGAGTCTGGGAGAAATTGTTGTATATACTTGTTTGAACACACTCAGGTGTGAAAAGTTGTTTTGTGAAAACTTTTGAATGGTGACTTGGGAACTACGAGACAATACTTGGGACGAGTATGAGTAGGTGTGAATAGTAGTAGATGCCTATACTACTGGAAGCACATGACTCACACTTGGATCAGGGAAAGTCACAAGGTTACCAAGAAGCTAGAAATTGATTCCGTTTTTGTTCGAGTATGTCATTACCTTCGTTTCGGTGATGACTAAGAAGATGATTTTCATTCAGACCTTAATGGTCATAAAGAATCGAGTCCGACTAATATAGATATGCGAAGTGAATTGATTGGTTCGGAGAACCATGTCTCGTGTAGTGACGAAATTTCAGTCAGAGAATTGAAGAAGGAGATGGTCACACGGAGAGAACAATCCAAACGGTAGAAGATATGCTTTGTGCATATGTCTTGGAGTTGGTGCACGTCAAGTGGAAACACCATTGAGACCCAAATTATAATTGGGAAAATAAGAATGAGATAAGAGCGAAATATCCCCAGTTATTTATATCGATGTGATTTCGGGGACGAAATCCTCAAAAGGAGGAGGTATTTGTAACATACACGTTCGGTTATTGTGTTTCGTATCTTTTAAAAAGTGAATAATATTAATAAATATTATATGATATTAAGCGTTGAGTTCTAACAAGATAGTTTTTACGAGATTTGATGTAAAACTATGTTTAAAATCGCTCGGAAAATATTGGAAGTCTTATGAGATTCCAATCTAATGTCAAATATTGAAATTTAACGAAAATATAAAATTTGAAATAAGTAAAATTTTATTATTGAAAGTTGTAAAGAATCTCGTTAGAATCATTTAGGCGAAAACCTCATCGAAATCCGAGTTATAACGAAGAAGTTATGACTATTTGAAGTTTCGCGACAGAACCGGCACGACGTCGTATGATGTAAAAAGTGAGTTTTCGATAAACTACTTTTTGGCTTTAGTGATCTAAATGAAAGTTGTAGTATTCATTAAATCGAGAATTTCCATAAAAACAACGTCCAAATCTGACTTTGTATGAGGAAGTTACGATTTTTCTAATTTTCAGAATAGCAGTAGACAGCTAAGAACTCGAAATAAAGATCGAGTGATTTTTAGCCGACGCAACCTAAACGAGAATCGAAGGTCTCGTCAATATTATTACAACGGTAAAAAGACGGACGAAAACGGATGTCAGATGAAGAAGTTATGAATTTTTAAAAGATTTTCCTCTCCCGGCCCGTTAAATATATAATATGAAAAATGAATTCAAAATTAGCCGACGGAGTCTAAACGAAAGTTGTAGAGCATAATTTGACCTACACGTGGATATAAAGAACGTCAAAAACGGAGCTCGTATGCAAAAGATATGAATTTTTTAAGTTTTTAAATAAAAATAAATAAAAATTCGAGGGTTATCCGAAGGATATGCCCAGCGTACTTCGCTTCGAACGCCCAGCGTACTTCGCACGTATGCGACCCGGATCCAGCTACGTCCCCCTCTCTTCGTGTAGATGCCACGTATCACACAAGATGACACGTCCGAGACCCGGGAACCGAGCAGGCGCCACGCCTCGTACGCCCAGCGTACTCCGAGGCTTCGGCCCCCTATAAAAGGGATGCGAGATTTTCCGGAAATGGTTGCTAATTCTTGATCTCTTTCACCCTCTTTCATATTTTTAGCTCACTTTTAACCCCCCTGAAGTCCCGGTATCATCCCCGAAAACCGAAGCAAGTCCCGACGCCTCGAAGTTCCCGAGAAAATTATATTTTCGAGTTGAAACTCTGCCCGAGAAAGGCCCGGTTTTCAACTAAAATCCCCGGTTTCGTCACATAAAGTCATATTTAGAGCCGAAATGCTGCCCAAATTATCATTAAATCCCCGGTTATTTCACGGTGAGTTCAATATATAGGAACAATTGTATGTTATGTGTTATATGTGCTATGTGCTTTTCCGTGTTATCATCTCGTGTTATTATTTTCGCTATTATGGTAGAAAAGTTGTACCTTTGACCATGTGATCAGTGAAAGGACTTAGATTCACGGAGGTACTGGTATGTAGCCTCTGGCCATGTAGAGCATGTCTCGTAAAAGAATGACCTCTATTCTATGGCATTGGCAGAAGGTTAGATAGGGCTAAAAGCCTGAAATATACCAAAATGTTTAATCAGAAATCGTATGTCTTCTGTTCCATTTGTGCCAAAGTGTTATTGATGTATATTAAGTATTGAAATTGTTATGTCTCATTGATTGTATATCATTGAATCAAATCATCGATTGATATGGAAAGCTTGTCGCATTTCACATATGCCTTTGTTGTTCCTTGTACCCCTTTGCTTCTGTCATATTAAAGTATATATATGGCATAACGTTATATTGTATCTACTATTGAACTCACTAAGCGTCACCGCTTACCCCTCTCAGTGTTTAACAATTGCAGGTAATGAGAATCCAGTATAGTCATATACTTTTGGAAGAATTAGAATAGTTTATACTATTATTTTTGTACTTGGGTTTACGTTTGTATAAAAGCTTAAATATCCTGGGTAGTTATGTAATATACTAAAACTTAGTCGGTTTGTATCCAGTCTTTTGTAATCAAATTATCAATGTAAAATATTGTTTATAAATATGCATGTACCATGTTTTGGAGTAACAATATTGTGAAGTATGAAAGTTTGGGTCTTTCAGAAATACGAAAGAGGTTCTTTCAATCATGGTATCAGAGCACTAGTTTAAGCGAACTAAATATCACAGATTGGTATTTAGATTTAAACTATCTAACGTTCAATATATGAAAGGTGTCATTTGTAAGTATATAGATACAAACCATAGGAAAGATTTAAGTGGGGTATTGGGTAGTGATAAACCCTAGTATTTTAAAATATTAAATTACTTCAAAAAAATTTAGAGAATTAGTTTAAGTGAACTAGGAATTTTGAGAATATCTAGACTTAAACATGGATTGCTAAGGGATGATGGTATGATGTGTGCCTAGTATATTTTAGGTTGAATACCTAAATCGACACGAGCACTAGAATATTAAAGGAGATATGCCTTATATTCTAATATGTGCTAAATGATAAATGGATATAGCATGCCTTAGGTTGCTTACCTATATTGCTATTACTTGAGAAAGTTTAAGGTCTGTTGCCGACCATAGTATGGAAGAGGAAATTTTATGTATTCTAGATTATAAAATTTCTATATTAGAACTGGCATGAAACTTTTCAAAGTAATAAAAAGACTTATGATAGTCGACATCGATAATTTTATAGATAAACGATCGAGGGATATCGTAAAATAATATTTATCAAGTGATATCGAAAATAGTGTATTAATACCTATAGAGTGGTATTGTACATTCAAAGTATAATTGATGAAATAATAACACCATTGGAAGAATCTTGTGTATTCGAAGTACATTCGGACGAGATGAATGTTTTGGCATAACCGATGAAGTTGTTCCACCGCTGTCCAGATTGAAGCAATAATTGCTTATAGAGTAGGAAGAACCGAAGATGGTGATCAATACTTTGACAGTATCGCAATTGATGTTGTGCAAGAATTAGAAGAATTAAATGAAGATCAAAGGAAAGGCTAATGAAGTTTTCAGACTCAATAGGCCAAGACTTTGCCTAAACATTTTGATGTAGTATGTAGTTCAAGTAGTAACCCTATACAGGATGTTCAGACTTAGTATTTAATAATACTAAGTGACAATTGACTTCTATCACATCCTTATGAAAGTTCCATTGTGTGTTAAGTCAACTTTAACATACATGAATAGGATAGTGAAATAAGTAGTAACCCTATATAGGATGCTCCCACTAGCTTTGACATGTACTCAGAAATAAGTTAGACTTCTAGAAATCAATACTTGTTTATTTTCTTACCAAAGTTCAGTTTTTTTTATACAAGATGCTTCAATAAGACTTTATCTAGGCTTCTCAAACTAATACACATTTCCTTAGATAGCTCACATGTGTGTCTAACCAATTTCAGAACTTATAGTAACAAGTCTCAAATGTTTAGACCTTTTTCCATTTCTCATAATTCGAACTATGAAGAGGGATGTCATAATCATAATCGAATTTGAGAACGCAATTATCACAAATGCTATCTCCTTAAAATCTACTTAGTGAAAGCGTTTCCTCACAATCATTTTCATGAATTGGAGAGAAACCTTATGACACTTAGATTTTATGGTGTATGTGTTCTTATCCATGTGAATTTGTCATAACGATAATCACAAGACAAGGTTAGTGACAAATCCAAACCCATATGGATTGAACTTGTTCAATCTTAATTTCTTGCCACCTGGCAGCACAAGGGCCTACCATTGCTTCCAATTTGTTATGCAAACAATTGAGAACTCATAGAACTCACATGAATAGTCAACTTAACTGGATTGGGCACGGAAACAAGAATATGTCAACACGATAGGTTACAAACCTTAAGTCGTGTGCTAGTGATTAATAACAGGTTTATTCTTGATTAGTTCTTGAAACTTTTCAAGATCTTTAAGACTCCCACTGACCTCTTGACATATAAGATTCTCTTTGTCAAGAAACATTCCTTGACAAACAAATATTCAAGAGTTAGTGCAGATTCTTATCAAGAATAACACTTCACACAATTGGTCTTAGTTGGTCTCTGTCTTATCCAAGACATCACAACTTACCAACTTCAAATGTTCTATAAACCTACTTAATATATGTCACTCAAGGAACAATCTTGGAGTATGACTCTAAGACTTGATTTTGGAACGAAGTATGATTCACCTTTTGATTTGACCATTTCAACAATTCCATATTCCTCTTCTTAGCCATACAAGTGCACTTAGAGGATCAATTATGATATGGTTCCATAATCACTAAGATGGTCATAAAACACGATACTCAAGTACTCTCCCTTCTTTTCAGAGTGGAGAACCTTTTATCTTTCTACCTATTTGATTCTTCTTATTCGTTCTGCTATACATTGAAACTTTTTTCAATGATTCAGAATTACACTTAATCTTGTAAGTATAATCATATTCACTAAACTTTTAGTAAATCATAACGAATAGTCTTATCGTTCTTTGTGCTGGACCTGACCATCACACAACCAAGTGTACCCGATCTCCTAGTCCTTCACTCGACTCACATATACATGTGAACAAGGAATTAGTCTTACTTTTCCAAAGAAGAAGGTTCTTATTCATCACATAATACAATTTTCATGATTCCAAGTTTCTATCCAATTGAAATTTGGGTGATGCGAATCTTTCCTTATTTGGTAAATATTGACACTACCACAAACGAAAGAATCAAATCCATATTGTTAAAAAATAGAAACATACAAACATTAATTTTCACAAATGCCATTGCAAGGAGATTATTAATATAAGATAAAAACAAAATTTTATTTATTTATAAAATGCGGAAAAACTTTTCCTTAAAATGCAATTACAAATGAAAACTATGTTACTACATATTCCTAAGCAATTTATCATAACTCCTAGCATCAGCTCAAAAATCCGATCATCGAACCATGCGATCGAAATCCATCTCTTCGCGATCAGACTCAGCATGCTTTTCCTTTAAGCTTCCTTTGATCCTACAAAATATCAAAATGTAATCTTATCACATCATGTATTAAGAATCTACAAATAGGAACTTAGTAGAGTTAGATAGTTGACGTACCTGAAGCAGAGTAATACATTTTGACGTTACCATCCTTATGGTCCTTCAGGTAGATACGGTAGCTTCGCAACCAATGCCCCTTCTCTTGGCAATAGAAGCAAATAGATTCTTTTGGAATGGTACACTGGACAATCTCAGACTTTGCCTTTCCCTTTCCCTTGGAAAGAGAAATCTATTCTAGACTTCCAATGTTTCCTCTGCCAATGTCCATGGAAGTTTGGGAAGTAGATCTTCCCATCAAATTTGCATTACCAGTGCGCCAAATCATTGTTGATTTAGTAGCAATTAGCAAATAGGTAAGATCGATAAGGGACATGTCGCGGTCTGTCATATAGTAATCTTTAATGAACTCACCATATGACTTAGGAATTGATTGAAGAACCAAGTCAACAGCCAACTTCCTTGACACAACAACTCCTAACATTCCCAGCCTGTCAATGTGTGACTTCATCTCCAAGACATGTGCACACACAGACCTTCCATCTTGGTGTTTGCTAGCCAATAGGGCTTGAGTGACCTTGAAATTTTCAAGTCTTTGAACTTGTGGGTTAGGGAGAATAATTATAGGAGGTGGAGGAAGTGAAGTACGATTTTTGGGAACATTATCTTCATGAGGAAAGCTTTTTCCAAAAGATTCGTGAAGACCATAGTTGTCTGAACTAGACATCTACAAGGGAGAAATTCAAGTTTAGTTGATTTAAGTCCTTAATACAACACCCAAAACTAAATATTAAGGCTAGGACCCAACACAATATTCTACAATTCGGAAGATGGATGTCGTAATCTAATTGCAAAATATTTGAAGGTAGGTAAATGACGATTTACCAATTTCCACCATAAAAAACAAAAATGAACTTTAGGTTTTAAATGAATTGAAATTCCTAAATCCTTTGAGATTCATTAAACTTTTTCAATGGCATGTTTAATCTCGATTATGCCCTTCAAGTTTGTGACTGGGATACCGAGGATCACAAACAAGGTGTGAATAACCATGCAAATTAGCTTGGTACACTTAATGTTACAAATCATCCAATCAATGTGCCGGTTAACCACACACGCTCCATTGATCCACGATTAACACCAAGCTACCCTTTGCCACACATTTTCAATCCCAAATTAGTGTGCCGGTTAACCACACACGCTCCACTAACGACTTAACAAGGTGCAAAGTGCAATTTCATGGGTTAGCACCAAATTCGCATTTTTCCTAAGTAACTAAGATTGTGAATTTATAAGTGTTTAGTTACTTGGTATTTTCATTATACTTTTAATGATAATTAATGTCCTATCCTACCCATTCAGCTAACGACCCTCCACCAGTCAAGGAAGCGGTGGGAGAGAGTGGACACCCATTAAACCCCCATTTTATAGGCAGTAACCTTATACCCCCCTTATAGACCGGCTTCGTGAATGAGGCATACTAACGGTAAGACTGATTTTTAACTTATAAATATAATATATTGAGCTTTTAATTTTATATAGTATAAAGGTGTATTTTAAACTTTTAAAATACTTGATGGTTTAATTAATAAATTATACTCTTAATTTAATTAAACTTAAATCATGTTATTATTATGGATTTATTAATCTTCTATTTTAATTAAACATTTAATTAACTATTAATAAAGTCCATAAGAGTTAATTGAACTATTCAAAACATCAAATTAAAACTATTTAATTAATATTAAGTTATGAACCCATGAGTTACATTTTTGAAAACTTTTCAAATTCTTGGGGTTTCTATGAATTCAATGTTTTTTAATTGATACTTTTCAATTTTTAAAACTTGAGGGCAAGCTTTGTATTTCTTGAAAAACTTTTGAACTCCATAACTTAAGGTGAGTTAATGTTTTAATGAAGATGAGACTTTTCAAGTTTCATAACTTATGGAACTCTTCAAAACATTAAGATCAATTTATTTGTAACCCCTTTAAAAAAAAAATTTGAGTTCCAAATTTGATGACAAAATTTGTAACTCTTAAAAACTTTTCATTTCCATAAATTATGAGTTTAATGTCATTTTAATGGATGAGACTTTTCATGTTCCATAACTTGAGGACAAGTTATGGAAGTCATTAAAAAACATTTAGATCAATTTTAACAAATAAAATTATCATATAATCTAGGATTGATCTAATTTAACTCATAAGGCAAGATAATTCATATCAACAATTTACAAGTAATTTTGTTCATCATATATACCAACAATTATCTTAAAATTTTGACAATTATCTTTTGATTGGATGAGAATAATCACTACCATATCAAAAAAACAAATTTTATGATGCAAAACAGTTTGTGGTAGTGATCCTAATCCAATATAGGCCAAAAAAACCCGCAAACCTGCCATCTGTCAATGCAACTCGTCGAGCCAGGCTTTGGACTCGTCGAGTTCATGATGAACTCGTGGATTTCATGAGTGGACTCGGTGAGTCCATGCTAACAGAATGTATATTTTCATTTTTCCAGCTTTGAACAATTCACAAATGCAACTATATAACATAAAACTACCCATGGCTCTGATACCACTGTTGGGTTTTATGTACTACAACATCCTATGGTGTACATACAACCCTAAATGCTTTGGATCTAAGTTTTATCTACTTATACATGCAATAAGAATTCCAAAGCATGAAGCCTACAACTAGCATATGAATCATAAAATACTAGTTAGAAAATTACCTCCTTTTGTAGCTCGTTGTATTTTGGCCTTTAAGAACTTAGCACCCCATGTGTGATGCCTCAAACGGTTCACAACACACCATGAACAATGGAGGACTTGAGAGACAATATGGAGCACACAAAAATCGGTTATAGTATCTCTAAGATCACTAGTGTCACCAATTTTAGGCTACGGGGTGTCATATATATAGTGTAGGAATCCAAGAGTCATGGGTAAACACTAATCCATACACTTAGGTTATGATCCATATTTCATGTGAGCTAACTCTTCATGGATACTTACATAAACTTAGCCCATCATGGATCAATAGCCCAAACAATATATATCACTGATTTACATAATCAGTCCCCGTTAATTTAATTAGTCTCTTTTGATCACTAAATTAATTCCAAATTAATTCTTGATCAATACTAATTAAATAATATGATTTCATATTAATATATTATACTTGTAATATATATTAATAAATCATAAATAACCTCTTACTTAAATATCCATCCTATCAAATTGTCCTGGTGATATGAAACCCGAAATGGACCATGCTACTCTCGGGTCAAGTACATACCAATTATAGTAATGGGCTTAGACACCTAATCCAACATAAAGTAAGTATGAAAAACTGTTACCCACTACCAAGGATCGATGACGTTTTTAACGAGTTACAAGGAGCATCTTGGCTCTCCAAAATTGATTTGAGGTCAGGATACCATCAGATAAGGGTTAAAGAGGAGTATAATCAGAAGACGACCTTCCGTACACGTTCTAGCCATTATGAGTTGGTGGTGATGTCTTTTAGGCTCACCAACGCACCAGTAGCATTCATGGATCTCATGAACCTAGAGTGCAGGGCGATGTTAGATCGCCCAGTGATTGTTTTTTCATATCTTGGTCTATTCTAAGACCAAGGAGCAACATGAGGAGCTCCTTCGCTATAATCTTAGGGTTCTACGGATGGAGATGTTGTACGCTAAATTCTCCAAGTGTGAGTTATTATTATGTAAGGTTCAGTTTCTGGGGGACTTTGTCAATCAGAACCATATGTTGGTCGATATGGCCAAGATTGATGCATTGATTCAGTGGGAGGTTCTGAGATCCCCATCTGAGATATAAAGTTTTCTTGGGTTAACTGGGTACTACAGGAGGTTTATTCGAGACCTTTCCAATATTGCAGTTCCTTTTACCAAATTGACCAGGAAGGATGTCACGTTTCTCTACGGGCCTGAGCAGCAGGTGGCTTTTGAGACCCTTCGACAGAGGCTTTGTGAGGCACCGGTTCTAGCATTCCTCGAGGGAGTTGATGATTTCATGGTCTATTGTGACACATCCGTTTTAGGCTTGGGAGTTGTTTGATGTAGGGGGGTCATGTGATATCTTATGCTTTGAGGTCGTTGAAGCCTCATGAGGCGAATTATCCATCTCATAACCTGGAGTTGGAGGCTCTAGCCTTCGCCCTCAAGATTTGGCACCATTATCTATATGGGGTCCATTATACTATCTACACGGATCACAAGAGTTTGAGATACTTCATGGATCAGCCGAATCAGAATATAAGGCAGCGCAAGTGGATTGATGTGATTAAGGATTATGACTGCAAAATGGTTTACCATCCGGGGAAGGCCAATTTGGTGTGTAATGTCGTGATTTTTACCATAATTTTTTTTCACCACATTACCGCAAAATCAAATCATAATTTCAAACCATTTTAAAACATATCAAAAGTAAATATTTAATTTGTTAAAACATCTAACATGTCAAAAAATGGTATCACCTAATTAGCATAACAACCCCACAAGCAACCCCTCTCAGCATGGCCAAATTCTTAAGTTGCCTGCCCCAATCATAAGGCATGAAATAGAAAAGACACAAGTTTCAGCCTCTGCTCAGTGAGTTCATAAAGGTTGCATAAAACATAAAAACCCAAATGGGTCAATCATTTATTTTACAATGAAGCATAAGTATGAGAAACAAATACCACTTAGCAAACAACTGCATATCATAATCATTCAATCACATTTCATATAAACAACATTTCATTATTTATTCAACCTAAAATTAAATAACCAACATTTTGTTATACATACAACCTTTTATTTTAAATCAAACATTTTGAAAAACCTTTTATTATATAACCACCCAAATAGAAAACAGCATTCAACCATATATATCATAATTCATTTCAACCATTTACAATACAACATGTCACCATATCATTTTAATTCCAATTCAATTAAATATAGTAATCAACTTAATTTATGGATATTACATATAATTTAATTCACTGTTTATTATACATAATTCATTTCAACCTATTTCTATATACAAGTTCAAGTCAACCAGTTATTGTATATAATCACCTTGTAATCGATTATCTACTTTCGGGTTTTTTAGTGACAGCCTACCTAACAACTTAATCTCGTTCACTACTCGTGTGCTCAACCAGTTTAGTTCTCTAAGTGGATCATGACTTCCACATGAATTCACCAACACCAAGACCTCCACTTTTGCTACTCTGACTTTGCAAAGTACAAGTACTTTGTGGTGTTGTTCAGGATCAGTACAAACGGTGCCATATCTACCAATACACCTCCTAATTCCCACTTGATGTTTGATCTAGCCACACCGTAAAGCTAACACCACTCCAGTTCTCATACACCAGCGTGCACGCGAACCACATGTTACACAGCCATCTAGAAAGACCGTACGACTCACAACTGATATGGCTTAAGCTCTTTCAACCGATTTGACTAGCAAGGTTCTATGCATTACGCCATTATACCTCGCAAAACAACCATACATCAACGTAGACATGATACTCATACAACCTTAACGAGCAATGAAGCATGTAATTTAAATTCATCATTTTATCACCATATTATAGCATATGTCTACCAATTCGTTACCACTTTAATTCAAAATGAGCTTGTCAGATGATCAACTAATTAAATGAATATAGCATGTAACAAAATGGCATACCATCAATCAATCATAACCATAAACAATGTGCAAACAATAGGGTTTACCAAATAATCATTAGAAATTCTAGCATGATCCTAATTTGAATGAACAATCCACTTATGAGATGTATTTTTTGGTTATTCGCTAAAGTTAAGAAACTTATCGACTCACAAAAAAAACTAAGTGGTCAAGTGCATACAATTCATCAAAGTGAAAGAATCATAACAGATACCTAATAAAAAGGTCATAACACAAATCAAATGGTAGCATCACAAATATCATATCATCATCATGTACAAGTAATGACTAGGTCACCCTAATGTGACTTAAATCACCATTTACAGATTGCATGTTTCAGTTGTGCACCTTAGTGAGTTAAGACTATAAACTCACCTTTAGCGTTGATGACACTATCCTTCAACCCTAAGTTTTGAACTTACTTAGAGTTATCAAGGCTTCACCACCAAATATGTATGCCAAATTTCACACCAAACTGAAACCTAAAGGATCCCTTCCAGCGAACCGTAGCTTCTTCGGAGTCGCTGGGGAGACAACCCTCGCCGGTGACCTTTAAAGTTGTACCTAACCTCCCTTATCCCTACCTCTCCTTCATGATCAACTCTTTGTTTTCTAACTGATCAACACACATTAAACCAAAAACAATCAGGATGATTATTTGATGCACGTATAGGTTGTAGGAAGGAATGAAACTGGACTGAGATCAAAATCCCGTCGAATAACATGGTTGGGGAATTAATTTTCGAATTTCATTAAATGGTCCCTCTTTTTTGATTTTGTGCTCCTTAAACTCTAATACTAGATAAATGAACAATATAGGTTTCTTTTAATGACATTTCATCCCTTCAATGTAATACCCATTTCCAGGTATTTCTGATTTCAACCTAAAAATGAAATTATCTTGCAAAATAGGTCCTTACGCTGGGCGTACAGGAAGTGTACACTGGGCGTAAGTCATTAAAGGATCGCGACTTTTGTTGTGTATGTTAGGCGTACACATTGTGTACACTTGGTGTACTCATGTTGTTCCCAAAACCCTAAATTTTTAGGGTTATATCCCCTATTTAAGCATCATATTCCCTCTTGGACCTTCTTATGACCAACCTCCATCCCTCTTAGCCTTGATAACGAAACTGTAACCCTTGAGTGTGAGTTTTGAAGCTTTTGAGTGATTTTTGGTGTTCATGGTGGTGAAGGAAAATCATTGTAGAGATAGTGGTGTATTCAAGCTCTTAAATCCAGAATCTACACCTCATTGTTCATCTATAGAAGGTATAAAGTTCAATCCTTGAGGCTTGCTTTGCTAGATCATGTTAGGATTTAAGTTTATCTTCATTTTGTCCCAAAACCTTGGTCTTTGTGAGTATGGACTACTCTAGAACATTTGAGTTGTCCTTTTAGACGTTTTTGAGTGCATGGTGTCATAAAAATGCAAGCTTGGTCCTTTCTTTTCATTCATGCATGAGTTATGGAGTTTTTGGTGATGTTAGAAGTTAGGGTTTTGGGATTGAGCTCTCTTTAGCCATGCAAAGGCATAAAGTTAGAGACTTTATGGATTAAAATGCCTCTTAAGGTCAGACCTAAGGCTGGGATGAAGTGTATTAATGACTAAGAACATAAAAATTAAGATTTGAGTTTAGGCCGAGTACGCTCATTGTAAATGTGGCTATTCCCAACATAGACACTTTGGAGCTTGTTTTCAAGCTTTGTGCACTACGCCAAGCATAGGCCCTAGTGTGCCGCATGTAAGTTTGGTTGTGTTGACCTTTGACTTTTTAACCGAATGTGACTTTTGGGTAATTTGTGAGGGTTTTGGTCTTGGAAGGGGGAAAATGGTCTTTTGCCCAAATTGTGGATTAGACTTGGCTTGGGACTAGTTGAGTTTGGATAATTACCTTAATTGCTATATAGGGTTATTTGGTACGATTAATAGGCAGAGTCTAGTTCCGGCAGTTTGGGTGTGAGTTTTATCAGTCTTATGTGCGAGGCAAGTCTTCTCACTATACTTTCCTGTGTGGTAGTGTATATGTGATGGCCAGTTGGGTCTTATTTGATGTCACTGTATGTGCTGATAACCTACAGGGTGTGTTGTTTACCCACTGAGACTTCAGGTAGTCACTAAGGTTGCTGATAACACATAATTGTTTAGTTTATGTTGTGTTGTATGTGGTATTTAGAAGAACTCACTAAGCTTGATGCTTACAGTTGTTGATTGCATGTGTCTCAGGTATTTCTAATGATCGTGGGAAGGCGAAGGTTTGATTGTATACATTCGCCTGCAGTTTATGATTTCGGATAGTTTGGGACACTCTGATATTATGATGATGATTTGTATTTGATACTTGTCATTTTTCTTGAGATGGGTTTTTATGAACAATTTTTATAGGTAATTAAAAATGACAATTTTGTTTTGAAAATTTGCATGTTACAAATTGGTATCAAAATAAGGATCTGGGTATTTTCATAAAACCATTTCAAAAAGAAACAAATAATTTCAAGGAAGAAAGACCGAATGAATAAGTGTGTACAATCAGCCAGACCTCGAGCGGTGATTTCCCAAAATATCTCTACTTATATTATGCGATGTGTCAAGCTTTATCTTATGAGTAGATAGAACTGCATGCTAGTTGATAGGCTAAGGATCCCTCAGGAAGTGCATGATAGAGTTTCCTGATCATGATGCCTTTAGCCTAGGAGTTTGCATCTATAACATTGAACCTATCTTTATTATTTGCTTGGTGTATGCTGCATAATTGTACATAGTTGGGACTTATTATCCTGAGAATGTCTAATTTAGCCTTACTTCCTGTTCCTTGTTTGGTTGTGGATTTAAGGTAGAATCATTTATTCGTCTGTCTAACAAGTCATGTATTATGTACGATTAGCATACGCAAAGCAAATGGCGAGGATAGAGGAGATCTTTGGGATGTGGAGTGTTGTTTGGGGAGTAGTCTAGGATGAGTGGCTAGCCTATTAGTAGTGGTATTGAGGAACCTGCAGGGTGGGTATATATATACCCTTAAGGAATAGAGTTCTTGTGACTTAGGGTCTTGGGAGGACGACTTGAGACAAATACGGATTGGTGTGGAAGGTAGTATTAGGCACGTACTACTGAAAGCATCAGATCCGTATACGACTCAATTAGGAATCTTAGGGCACTAAGGAAGTTGCGGGACTGTGCAAGTGTTTGTGTATGTGCTATAGCCTGGTTCTGATCATTTTCTTGTATGTTTCAATATGGTGGTTACCCGAGGTTCAGGCTCCAGCGACCCCGAGAGGCTGAGTTCTAGTGATGATGAGATTCGTAGGATCGTTGCCGCCAAGGTTGACGCGAGGATCAAAGAGGCCATACCATAGAATTGTGTCTCTAGTAAGGCCATGTTGATCGATACTTTCAACGAGCACTATGTTGTCGTTGTTGAGGCTGCTACTACGAGACCGTAGGGGTGATTTGATGTGGTACTAGGAGTTCCACAATACGAAGCCACCAAAGTTTGATGGGACCAACGACCCAATTGTTGCGATGATATGAATTTCTATGTTGAGGGTTATTTCTACACTTGCTCCTGCCCGGAGAATCTGAAGGTTCGCTTTGCGTTGAACCTCCTTCGCTTGGTAGTGAATGATTGGTGGAAGTTTGTGAAGGTTGACTATTCTACTGCGGAGCATTCTGTACTGACTTGGGAGAGATTTACTGAGATGTTCATAGATGTGTTTGTGCTATTGGTTAAGAGAGAGCGGTTGGCCCAGGAGTTCCTGTCACTCATGAAGAAGACATAAATGGTCGCTGAGATCACCAGGATGTTCCATGAAAGGGCCATGTTTAGCCCTGAAAACGTGTCATCGGAGCAGGCATGTGTGAGTCGGTAGATGAGTAACCTGAGGAAGGATATCCGTGAGTTCATGACACATACCTAGTATCAGACATTGGCTAAGTTGTAGACCAATGCCAGGATGAGGGAGATTAAGTTAAAGACCTAGGTAAGAGAGGAGAGTGAGGCTCAAGGGAGAAAAATGAGGTCAATGCAGTCGCAACTGGCGACTAAGCGGTTCAAGCCCGCTGATTCGAGTGTTGGAGGCCTGAAGGCCCGCACTTTTAGTAAGTACGACAAGGGTCATGAGGGACCCTGTCGGTTAGGGACCATTTGTTACATGTGTGAAAAGGAGCGGCACATGGCGAAGGATTGCCCCAAGGGATTTCAAGTTTGCTCCAATTGCAACTAGACGGGTCACATAAGGTCCGAGTGTCCTAAGCTTGCATGGAGGACAACTCAAGATCTTGCTCCCACGACCTTGCGTGTTACTGATGGCCGGCAGGGGAAGGCTGAGGCTATAAGCTCGAGAGAAAGCATTCCAACTGATAGTAGAGGAGGCTAGAACGGTACCGGACATCATGGCTGGTATGTGTTTCTTTATTATTCTTTTGATTTTATTTATTTTTACTTATGATATTGCTCCTGTTAGGTAATTTTCTTATGAATTCTATACATTCTCTAGTGTTATTTGACTCGGGTGCGAGTCGGCATTTTGTGTCATCATCTTTTTGTCATGGTTTTAGCATTGCGTGTGAGGCCTTGAGTCGACTATTAAGGATTTCTATAGTTGATGAGCATGTGGTCTCCGATACTGGCATTTATCGGGACTATGTAGTGGATATTTTTGGTGTTAGGTATCTGATAGACCTTACTCTTATTACGATGGAAGACGTCTATGTTATTGTGGGTATGGATTGGTTGAGCCAGTTTGGGGATTTAATTAACTGTGAGCGGTAGTTGGTGATGGTTCGAGACCCAATTGGGGGACTTCTTACCATCTAGGGAGAAGGTACTAGGGCTGGATCAAATTTCTGTTCGGCTGCCAGGGTGAGACAGTGGCTGCAGCATGGATGCATGGTTTATCTGACATATATGGTGGATACTTGGGTTGATGAGAAGAGATTGATTTTTATCTCTGATGTTCCTATTGTGCATGATTTTCCTGATGTTTTTTCTGGAGGAGTTGTCGGGTGTGCCTCCCGAGAGGCAGGTGGAGTTCTGAATCGATCTGATCCCTGGTGCGACGCCAATTGTCAATGCACCATATCGCCTTCCACCAGCCGAGATGCAGGATTTATCCTCTCAACTTCATGAACTGTTAGGAAAGGATTTTATACGGCCGGGCAGTTCAACGTGGGGAGCACCGATCCTTTCTATCAAGAAGAAGGATGGTTTACATCAGATGTGTATTGACTATCGGGAGTTGAACAATGAAGAACCGTTATCCATTGCCGAGAATTGATGATCTCTTCGTACAGCTGCAGGGGGCATCTTGGTTTTCCAATATCGATTTGATGTCTAGTTACCATTAGATGATGGTACTAGAGGAGGATATTCATAAGAAGGCTTTCCGAACTCATTATGGGCATTACGAGTTTGTTGTGATGCTTTTTAGGCTCACCAATCCACCGGAAATGTTCACGAATATCATGAACCAGGTGTGTAGACCTATGTTGGATCGGTCAGTGATTGTCTTCATTGATGATATCTTGGTCTATTCAAAGACCAGAGAACAACATGAGGAGCATCTAAGTGAGATTCTTGGGGTTCTGCGGGCGGAGAGGTTATATGCCAAGTTCTCCAAATGTGAATTCTAGTTGCATGATGTTCAGTTTTTTGCACACCTCGCCAATCAGAATGGTATCTTGGATGACCCAACCAAAATTGAGGCGGTTATGCGGTGGGAGGTTCCAAAGTCTCCATCTGAGATTCGGAGTTTCCTCGGTTTTGCGGGATGTTATCAGAGATTCATTCGAGACTTCTCCAAGATTGCAGTTCCTCTCACTAAGTTGACAAAGAAGGATGTTGTGTTTACTTAGGGGCTTGAGCAGCAGGCATCGTTTGAGACTCTTTGGAAGAGACTTTGTGAGGCGCAAGAGTTTGTGATATCTCATGGATCAACCTAATTTGAACATGATACAGAGGATGTGGCTCGATGTAGTAAAAGATTATGATTGCGAGATTCTATATCACCCGAGCAAGGCCAATATGGTAGCCGATGCTCTAAGTCGGACAACAGTCAGTACCCCGATACGGGATGTGTGTTTGAGGATGACCGTGGCGACTACAGTCTTGGAGATGATCAGAGATGCGCAGTTGGAGGCTATCAAGGAGGAGAATTAGAAGAGTGAGCGGGTGGTTGGTCAGGTTTCAGCCTTCAATATTGATAGTAGAGGGTTATGGACGCTTCATGGTGGGTTTGGGTGCCCTATGTTGGTGGGGATTGGAAAGTGTTAATGGATGAGGCCCACAAATCGAGATTTTACATTCATCCGGGGCTACCAAGATGTATCATGACCTAAGGCATGGCTATTGGTCGCCATGTATGAAGAGGGATGTGGCGTGGTTTGTGGAGCGGTGCTTGACCTGCCGTAAGTTCAAGGCCTAACATCAGCGCCCTCACTGAAAGTTGCAGCTCTTGGAAGTACCACTGTGGAAATGGGAGTAGATTATGATGGATTTCATTACGAATTTGTCGAAGACTACGAGGGGTTTTGATGTTATCTGGGTAATAGTTTATCGTTTGATGAAGAGTTCTTAATTTGTAGCCATATGTGAGACCTCTTCTGCCGAGAAATTGGCCGAGATTTATGTTCGAGAGGTAGTGGCTCGCATGGGGTACCGACTTTTATTGTCACAGACTGGTATGTTCGCTTCACTTCTAGATTTTGGAAGAGGTTTCATGATGAGTTGGGTACCCAATTTCATTTCAATACCGCCTACCATCCGTAGACATACGGATAGAGCGAGTGGACTATCCAGACACTCAAAGATATGTTGAGAGCCTGCATCATTGATTTTGGTGGGAGCTGGGACTCCTACCTTCCGTTGGCTGAGTTTTCTTACAACAACATCCATCATTCCAGTATTAGCATGCATCCCTTCGAGCTCTTGTATGGGAGGAAGTGTCGGTCTCCTATTTGCTGGGGAGAGGTCGGACATATAATCATGGGGAGCACTGAGATAGTGCTCAAGACGTTAAAGCTAATCCAGCAGGTCAGGCAAAGGTTGTTGACGACCTAGAGCTGCCAGAAGAGTTACGCGGATCAGCGACGCTTTGAGTTAGGGTTTCATGTTAGAGATTTCGTACTCCTGAAGGTATCACCTTGTAAATGTGTTATCCAATTCAGGAAGCGGGGAAAGTTGGGCCCCATGTTTATTGGCCCTTTCAGAGTGGTAGCCCGAGTGGGAAAGGTGGCCTACCGATTGGAGTTGCTAGAGGATTTGAGTCAGATTTATGACACCTTCTATGTTTCTCAGTTAAGGAAGTGTTGTGGCCAATGAGACTGTCGGGGTTCCTTTGGAGGACATTTAGGTCGATGGTCGCCTGAACTACATCGAGAGGTCGGTGGAGATTCTGGATAGGAAGGTGAAGACCTTGAGGAACAAGGTGGTGAGCTTGGTCAAATTTCAGTTGCAACATCAAAAAGTCTCTGAGTGGACTTGGGAGCCCGATGTTAAGATGCGTAAGCATTACCATGATCTTTTCACAATGACAGACTTCGAGGATGAAGTCTGATTCAAGTGGGGGACAATTGTAACACCCGTTTCTAGGTATTTTCATTTTCAACGTAAAAATGAAATTATCTTGCAAAATAGGTCCTTACGTTGGGCGTATATGAAGTGTACGCCGAGGGTAAGTCATTAAAGGATCGCGACTTTTGTTGTGTACGTTGGGTATACACATTGAGTACGTTGGGCGTATTCGTGTTGTTCCCAAAACTCTAAAATTTTAGGAGTTGTGTCCCTTAATTAAGCATCATATTCCCCCTTGGACCTTCTTATGACCAACCTCCATCCCTCTTAGCCTTGATATCAAAACATTAACCCTTGAGTGTGACTTTTGAAGCTTTTAAGTGATTTTTTGGTGTTCTTGGTGGTGAAGGAAGATCGTTGGAGAAGTAGTGGTGCATTCATGCTCTTGGATCAAGAATCTACAACTCATTATTCAAGTACAGAAGGTATAAAGTTCATACCTTGAGGCTTTCTTTGCTAGATCTTGTTAGGGTTTAAGTTTATGTTTATTTTGTCCCAAAACCTTTGTCTTTGTTAGTATGGACTACTCCAGACCATTTGAGATGTCCTCTCAGATGTTTTTGAGTGTGTGGTGTCATAAAAATGCAAGCTTGATCCTATCAGACGTTATGGAGTTTTGGTGATGTTAGAAGTTAGGGTTTTGGGATTGAGCTCTCTTTAGCCATGCAAAGGCAGAAAGTTAGAGACTTTATGGATTAGACTGCCTCTTAGGGTCATATCTGAGGTTGGGGCTAAGTGTCTTAATAATTAGGAACTTAAAAATTAAGATTTGAGTTTAGGTCGATTACGCTGAGCGTAAATATGGCTGCACGCAGCGTAGCCATCTCGGAGCTCATTCTCAGGCTTTATGCTCTACGCCAAGCATAGAGCCTTGGAACCAACGCACATAAGGTCAACTGTGTTGATCTTTGACTTTTTGACCGAATGTGACTTTTGGTCAATTTGTGAGGGTTTTGGTCTTGGAAGGGGAAAAATGATCTTTTGCCCAAATTTTGGACTCTACTTAACTTGGGAGTAGTTGAGTTTGGATAATTACCTTAATTGCTAATTAGGGTTATTTCGTGCGATTAATAGGAGGAGTCTAGTTCCGACAGTTTGGGTGTGAGTTTTACCAGTCTTCTGTACGAGGTGAGTCTTCTCACAATACGTGCCTGTGTGGTAGCATATATGTGTTGACTAGCTGGGTCTTATTTGTTGTTACTGTGTGTAATGAGAATTCAGGTAGTCTCCAGGGTTGTTGATAACCCACAGGGTATGCTATTTGCCCATTGAGACATCAAGTAGTCTCCAAGGTTGCTAATAACCTATAGCTGTTTATTTTGTGCTATGTTATATGTCGTATTTTGGTGAACTCGTTAAACTTCATGCTTACAGTTGTTGATTATATGTGTCTCAGGTACTTCTGATGATCACAGAAAGGCGAAGGTTTGATTGTACACATTCACATGTACTTTATGATTTCAGATATTTTGGGACACTCTGATATTATGATGATGATTTGTATTTGATACTTGTGAATTTTCTTGAATGGGTTTTTTTGAACAATGTTTTTAGTTAAATAAAAATGAAAATTTTGGTTTGAAAATTTGGATGTTACATTCAACCTTCACATAAACCTTTTAATAACTTGAAATCACCTTTTTAAGGAATTATTTAAACCATAAACTCCCATAAATCCATTTAATTAAATTATTTACCTTTTAATTATTGATTAATCGTCATATATATATATATATATATATATATATATATATATATATATATATATATATATATATATTAAATAATACTAGTTTTATTTAATTTATTCCATTTTAACATCATAAATCCAAAATCATTCACATAAATATTTATTCGGATAATAGAAGCTAACGTCGTCGATGGAAGGAAATTCGGGTCGTTAAAATTCTCCCCTCCTTTAAATTATTTAGTCCTCATAATATATAATTCACCAAATCAAATTATTTTAGATCACAACCTCAAGTTATGCTCTATACATTATCATGATTCTCACTTTGTACATCAGCCTTGTATACTTACTCAACCACTTAATTACTCGCGTTAACCATCTGTTATTTTCATACTTGTAGTGACTTCTTATAGAAAGTACCTCTAGTAGACCATACTTCTAACATGCTCTCCTCGTGGTAGGTAACATCCTGTAACTCATTTCCAGTAGATGAAAACAATTGTATGGTTCTTGATGTTATGACTTTTCTTGCGAAAACATCACATACTTCGCTTTGTCCCATTTTATCTCTGACCAACAATAATTAAAACTCAAGTCATGAAACATTATAGTAGTCCTTGGGTGAGCCAACTATCTGACATGTGCATGTCTCAAAACAATGTGTCACGAACACCACCGACCATAGGGACCCAAAGTCACCCCCGAAAGCTCTCAAGTATTTGGTTACTCTCTACCAGATAAACTTATTGTTTCACCATCACCTCATCCTTTACCAAGTTTTCTCTCAAACCCACAAATTGAGTAGGTATTTAGTGTTTCACCATCACCTCATCCTTTATCAAGTTTTCTATCAAACCTATAACCTTAGTAGCTCAGATCTACTAAATAAAATACCAGAAACAACTATCAGACTCATATATAAGAGATAGTATGAGAATTTGGGTTCCTTGCGACTCAGTGCGTCAGCTACCACATTCGCATTTACCGGAATGGTTACTTATCTTGCGAACATGATCGCAAGTAGCTCAATCTATGCTGCTACATCGCATTCAGATTCTTCTTGCTCTGAATGTGTCGTAAGCTCTTATGATCCGCGTATGACATACACATTGAACCATACAAATAATAGTGCCACAATTTAAGAGTAATAACCACTATCGCCACCTCCTAATCATTCTATGAATGGTTCACCTTGCCACTCTTTGTCTATTGGAAAGCAGATACAATCACCTTCCTTCGCGACATCATCACATACCCCAAACCAGGATAGAATGTAGAAAATTAATTGTTTTCACCTTAATCTTGTTTAGTCTTTGATAATCGATACCCCACCATGTGTTTCATCTTTCTATTTACGAATTGGACCGACACTTCCTAAGATGAGGGACTCGGTCGAATAACCTCTTGCCCATTCACCCTTGAAATTGTGACAACATCTTCTTCAATTCCAAAGGATCCAAACTATATGGTGATTTATCTATAAGAGTCGCACCGAAAATAGGATTAAACTGGAACTCTACCCTACGTGGTGGTGGTAAACCTGGCAACCCATCGGGAAATTCATCGTTATATTCACTGACCATCTCCACATAAAAGAGACCCACCATCTTCCTTGAGCTCTCTACATGAGTGAAAACTACCTCACACACATTCGCTAGACATTTTCGCCATCAATACATGAATGATAGGAATAGACCCTAGAGTTTTCTCCCTATGAACCTATAAATATCCTCTCTTGGCAAGCAGAATACACACACGCTTTTTAGTGCATAGAATTTCGGCCTGATTGGAGGAAATCCAAGCCATACCAACGATAACATCGAAACTTGATTCTTAAAGGAATTAACATCAAGGAAATGTGTGGTCACCCACCAAGATTCTACATGCGTCAAAAATTTTCCTACACCGAGACTAGACCTCCCACAGCCGCATCACTATCTAACGTCGTAAACCACAGACTCCAAGGTACATTAAAACGAGCATAAGAGAAAAACAACGACATGAAAGGTCTACCGTACATGCAACTATTCCAACTCTGATTAGGAACCACCAGGTGTTTGGGTTTCCTCGTGGTTCCTCCAGCCTCAAATATATATCCTCTACTTATGATAGCATGGGCCCAATACTAATGGTCGCACCTATATATATATATATATATATATATATATATATATATATATATATATATATATATATATATATATATATATATATATATATATATATATATATATATATTGCTTCTAGCATTACCACGAAGTAACATGTCTCCGAGTTTAGGTTAGAGGATTGTACACCTATTTCATTTTTTTCAAATTCCATATCCTACTAGAACCCTTAGAGTCTATAAAGGTTCTCTTTCTACCCCGACGTCAACCAAAGATAAACCAACAACTCACAATGCTTGTTGAATCCGTACAGTCCAATCATCACTCCAAGGTGACCTTTACTTTCATCAATACGTGTAACATTAGTCAAACTATGACGCTATGAGATTATTGAGCTTGTGGGCTATTTCAAATTCCTCTAACGTCGAGCGATAGTAACGATTACAAGACCTGCAACAAAAAGGAGAGGATGTTCCTATATCGAAAAGAATAAGAATCCTACATGTACTTAGCAGATAAAATATAACTCTCAACACCCCCCCCCCCCTTTAGTGTATAAAGCATCTAATTGAGCCAGTCTACACTGTGGTCTAAACGTCGGCATCTATATTCAGTTTCCTCATAGCATGACTCTAATACCAACATGTAACGTCGCGATTTTTACCATAATTTATTTTCTTTTATTTTAAACACTATTAGCATAATACGTTAGTAGAAGACTTGGTTATTTAAAAATATTATCAAATCACCATGTTATCGCAAAATCAGTTCATAATTTCAAACCATTTTAAAACATATCAAAAGCAAATATTTAGTTTGTGAAAACATTTAACATGTACAAAATGGTATCACCTAATTAGCATAACTACCACATAAGCAACCCCTCTCACCAAGGCCAAACTCCTAAGCTGCCTGCACCAATCATAAGCCACGAAAGAGAAAAGACATAAGTGCTAGCCCCTATTGAGTGAGTTCATAAAGGTTACATAAAAACATACAAACGCTAAATGGTTCAATCATTCATTTTACAATTAAGCATAAGTATGAGAAACAAATACCAATTAGCAAACAACCGCATATCGTAATCATTCAATCACATTTCACATAAACAACATTTCATTATCTATTAAACCTTTATTTAAATAACCATTATTTTGTTATACATTCGAACTTTTATTTTACATCCAACATTTGACAAACCTTTTATTATATATTCAACCTTTTATTATATAACCACCCAAATAGAAAACAACATTAAACCATATATATCATAATTCATTTCAATCATTTACAATACAACATTTCACCATATCATTTTAATGTCAATTCAACCAAATATAGTTATCAACTTAATTTAACCAGATATTACATATAATTCAATTCACTGTTTATTATATGTAGTTCCTTTCAACCAATTATCATATACAAGTTCAATTCAACCGGTTATTGTATATAATCACCTTTCAACCGATTATCTACTTTAAGGTTTCTTAGTGACAGCCTACCCAACAGCTTAACCCCATTCACTACTCGTGTGCTCAGCCAGTTTAGTGGTCTAAGTGTCTCATCACTTCCACTTGAATTCCCCAACCCCAAGATTTCCACTTTCACTGCTCCGACTTTGCAAAGTACAAGTACTTTGGGGTGTCATTTAGGATCAGTACAAATGGTGCCAATTCTACCAATACACCTCCCGACTCCCATGTGATGCTTGATCCGACCACACCATCAAGCAATTCCTACTCTAGTTCTCATACACCAGAGTGCACGCGAACCACGTGTCACACGGCCATCTAGAAAGACCGTGCAACTCACAGCTGATATGGATTAAGCTCTCTCAACCGATTTGACTTGCAAGGTTCTACTCATGACACCAATATACCTTGCAAAACAACCATACATCAACGTAGACATGTTACTTATACAACCTTAACGAGCAATGACGCATATAATATAAATTCATCAGTTTATCACCATATTATATCATATGTCTACCAGTTCATTACAACTTTAATCGAAAATGAGCATGCCAAATGATCAACAAATTTAAGCAATATAGCATGTAACAAAATGGCATACCATCAATCAAGCATAACCATACACAATGTGCAAACAATAAGGTTTACCAAACAAGCATTAGCAATTCTAGCGTGATCCTAATTTGCATCAACAATCCAATTATTAGACGTAGTTTTTTTGTTATGCACTAAACTTAAGAAAAATATTGACTCACAAAAAAATAATTTGTCATGTGCATCAAATTCATCAAAGTGAAAGCATCATAGTATATAACTCATAAAATGGTAATAGCACAAATCATACGGTAGCATCACAAATATCATATCATCATAATGCACAAGTAATGACTAGGTCACCCTAATGTGAATTAAATCACAGTTTACAGATTGCATGATTCAGTTATGCACCTTAGTGAGTTAAGACTTTGAACTTACCTTTAGCCTTGATGAGACCCTCCTTCAACCCCAAGTTTTGAACTTACTTGAAGTTCTCAAGGCTTCACCTCCAAATATGTATGGTTGAATTGCATACCAAACCAAAACCTAAAGGATCTCTTCCAGCAAACCCTAGCCTCTTCGGCGTCGTCATAGTGACAGCCTTCGTCGGTGACCTTCACAGCCGTTGTGCACCTCCCTTCTCCCTACCTCTCCTTCATGATGAACGCTTTTTTTTCTAACTGATCTACGCACAACAAACCAAAAACAAAAGGGATGATTCTTTGATGCGTGCATAGGCTGTAGGAAGGAACAAAACGAGAAGGAGATCAAAATCGTGTTGATTAACATGGTTGGAGAATTAATTTCCGAATTTCATTCAATGGTCCCTCTTTTTTTGATTTTTTGCTCCTTAAACCCTAACCCTAGATAAATTAACAACATAGGTTTCTTTTAATGACATTTCAGGCCTTCAACCTTCATATAAACCTCTTAATAACTTGAAATCACCCTTTTAAGAATTATTTTAACCATAAAATCCCATAAATCCATATAATTAAATTATTTACATTTTAATTATTAGTTAATCGTCTTATATATTATATAATACTATTTTTGTTTAAAATTTTCCGTTTAACATTATAAATCCAAAATCATTCAGACAAATAATTATTTGGATAGCAGAAGCTAGCGTCGTCGATGGAAGGAAATTTGGGTCGTTACATAATGGTCGATGCTTTAAGCTGAAAAGGCGGCTAGTACTCCTATTCGTGACCTATGTATAAGGTTGAGCATTATCTCACCACTTATGGATATGATAAGAGAGGCTTAGACTGAGGGGTTCAAAATGGAAAACTATAACAAGGAAAATATCAAGGGTCAGATTGATAGGTTCTTTACTGACAGTTGAGGGCTTTTGACCCAATGCGGGCGAGTTTGGATTTTGGTTTCTGGGGGAGTCCATCAGACAATATTAGAGGAGGCACATAAGTCTAGGTTTTCAATTCATCCTGGAGCCAGGCTCGGTTATTGGTGGCCTTGCATGAAACGAGAGATATCATGGTTTGTCTGGAGGTTCCTAACCTGTAGGAAGATCAAGGCTGAACATTGGAGACCACATGGTAACTTGCACCATTAAGAGGCCCCTATGTGGAAATATGAGCAGATTACCATGTATTTCATCACCAAGTTTTCGCGGATAGCCAAGGGGTTCGACTCTATTTGGGTCATTGTGGATCGTTTGACCAACAATGCCTACTTCCTTGCTATTCGGCAAAGCTAATCGGCAGAGAAATTGGATGATATGTATATCCAGAAGGTAGTGGCTCTTCACAGGGTGTCGATGTCTATATTCTCGGATCGGGATGACCATTTTACTTCCAAGTTTTGGAAGAGGTTCCATGAGTATTTTCATACCAGAGTACACTTCAATATTGCTTATCATCCACAGATAGTGTAGCACCTGGTTCTTGGTACGTATCCTTTCATTTAATCTTTTAATAATTTGCATTTTTGGCCTTGAACTCGGCGAGTCGAAGGATTAACTCGCCGAGTAGAAGCGAGAAAGATCGCGGGTCTTAAGTGATGGACTCGGCGAGTAGACCCTGTTTGAACAAAAACCCTAATCCATGGGTGTGCACCCTATTTAAACAACTTAACTCGGCCTCCTTCGTCCCATTTACTCCCAGAAGACCCCCATAGCAAACCCTAGCCGTTATTGAGGAATTTTAAGGCATTTGGAGTGATCTTGGTGATTTTGTGGTTCAAGGAAGAAGGAAAAGCTTGAAGGATCAAGAGGAGGCTTGAGGGATTCAGTTGTGACCATCATTTGCAGTCTTTAGAAGGTATAAAGTCTATACCTTGCTCTTTTATTTGTTAGATCCCTCTTTGGGAAGATTTAGGGCTTTTATGAGCCATTTTGGTAGCTAACCATGTTTGCAAACGTGGTTGGGGGTTTAAGCTTCTGAATCACATCATGAAAAGAGTCACTAGGCAGATTTGGGTTGCTTTTGCACCCATGAAAGGTTCTATGTGCCATATGAGCTTGTTTTATGTCCTTTTGAGCTCAAAGTCCCATGCAAGCACGTAAAGGTTGTAACTTTACGTGCTAGATCGATTGTAGAAGCTTGGATCTATCTTTTGATCAAAGGATGTACATCAGAAAGCAAAGATTTAGGGTATGGACGTGACCAACTCGACGAGTCCATTATTGGACTCGGCGAGTCTAAAGGTTTTGCCCTTTCTGTTGAGGGTCAAAAGAACCCAGTTGAGTGTGGAAAGGTTTCAAAGGGGTCCCAGGGAGTGCATGAACGGACTCGGCGAGTCCAAGGCAATCTCCTTAGAACTCGGCGAGTTGTTCATCAACTCGGTGAGTTGAGGACAGAAGTTGTTCATCAGATGAAGGTGAACACGACGAGTTGTTCATCAACTCGGCTTGTCGGATGAGTTTTCATGTGGAGTTCGAATGGGAGAGGAACTCGTCGAGTTGACGGCTCAACTTGACGAATAGGTGCACGGATGAGGACGAGTAGAGAGTGGGGGACTCGACGAGTTAACGGCCCAACTCGGCGAGTCGGGTCAACTGGAAGTTGACTTTGACTTTGACTTGACTTGGTTGGGGGTAAAATGGTCATTTTACCCTAAGTATAGAGATTAGTTCCTAACTGAGTATTGTGGGGTTGTAGCCGGAGGATTTCCGGAGCAGCAGCGGACGGAGGTTTCCCACACAGATTATTAGCGACTACTTGTACGAGGTGAGTTACCTTCCAGTAGCGGTGGGTCTACGGCCACAATGTCGGCCCACCAGTAGGAGTTGTATGTTGGATGATTGTCTTTGTGATATCATCTAGGTTTGCTACTACCTGATATGTTATGTGCTAGTATGATATGATGTTATATGCTAGTAGCAGTAGGGGAGATAGTCCCCAGGATTTCCGGTCGATAGGGCCGAAAGGGGTAGTCATACCCAGTCATGTTAGACAGATTATGGTTATGTGATATATGTTATGTGGTAGTAGTAGAGGGGTGAAATAGTCCCCAGTATCCGGTCGAAAGGACCGAAGGGGAGGCCAGCACCCAGATATGCTAGGCAGTATCCGGTCGAAAGGACCGAAGGGGAGGCCAGCACCCAGATATGTTGGGCAGTATCCGGTCGAAAGGACCGAAGGGGTAGGTCGGGCACCCAGATATGCCTGACAGTATCTGTATGTTATGTAATTGTATGGTATGTGGTACGATGGGGGAACTCACTAAGCTTCATGCTTACAGTTTACAGTTTTGTTTCAGGTACCTCTTCAGCGAAGGGGAAGGAGCTGGCGCGGTAGCGGCACATCATACACACACACATTGGTTTTCCGCACTATGAGATGTTCTGGGATTGTACTCTGACATTATTATTACTATTTTATGATTTGGTTTCAGACATAAGATATATTTTATGAGATGATATGATCGGATGATGTTTTACTAAAAATGTTTTGCAAACCATTTATTTTAAACGAAATTTTTGGGCGTAAAAATTGGGTCGTTACAAGTTGGTATCAAAGCCCTGGTTTGAGGGATTCGGGCACACCTTCGGGGGTGTCTGGACTCAAATCGAGGGATTAAAAGATTTTTATAAAGAAATGATTTTCTAAAGGCTAAGTAAAAGAGCTTTGAGAAAGAACAAGGTGTGTGATGTGCGCGACCGGCCGAGCTCAAGTAAGTTTTCCCCAGAGTACCCATACAAGTTTATGTTATGTTTTACCAGTTTCAGTAGAACAGCATGCTAGAATAGGACTAAGGATCTAGGAATGATGCCTTATGTGCCTGCTTTAAGTGTTCCAGCTTCATGAGAATTGTATGCTAGTACTAAGTAGACAGTAGTAGGGTAGCCTGTTTAGGTTATGCCCGATAGTATGAGCTTAGCATTGTATGCTAGTACAGATCAGTCAGTATGATACCCTGAGTAGTATATACTTGATTATGTGTACTCAATGCCCGAATGCTGCTTGCTATGTGCTTTTAGGAGTTCTAGTTGTCTTTCACTAACTAGTAAACGAATATGTTAAGTTACATATTGCAAGGACTAAATAATTTCAGAAGGTTGGGTCTAGCCCTATTTCGCAGCTCTTGTTTGAGTCCAACCGTTGTAGGGTGGGACCTCTCATTCGAAGAATTATCTAGTCTGAGTAATATGTAATAGTATTCGCGAGCTAGTTAGGGGAAGGAAGCAGGGACTTCTTATGCAGCTGATGGCAAAGAGTGGGATGGCGATTACCTAGGGCAAGCCTAGGACGAGAGTAGCATGAGATCAGCAGTAGTAGTAGAAGGGACTTGGTGGAGTCGAGGCTGTTCTTGAGGAAAGTATGGATATATGTGGAAGGTAGTATGGGCCCCTACTACTGAAAGCAGAGGATCCATACTTGAATTGAGAAAGGTTGAGGCGAGACCAGGAACCTTGCAGTAGATGTAATCCCTCTAAGGTGCGTCAGTACCACTAACAGTTGTCGTTATGTATTACAGAATGGTGGTACTACGTTCGAGGCCAGCAGTTGGCAGTTCGGGAGAGGGATCGGGTTCGGGTTCAGGTTCCGAACCAGTGGATGAGAGGCTACGCGAGTTCATCGCGTCAGAGATCACCAGAGGCATCCTTTAGTCGACCCCCATCATCTTCGGGTCAATCAAGGAAGGGATAGTTGAGCTGATGGAGGACCACCTCAGGGCGTTCAGGAGTGACATGGAATCTGGCCAGTCAGGATCTCGCACACTGTCCTTTAAGGACTTCAGGGGCAGTGGTGCGCCAGATTTCCATGGGGCGAAGGACCCCATTGCTGCCAGACGATGGATTGCAGATATTGAGTCTGCACAGTTGACCAACTTCTGCCCTGAGGGGTCGAAGGTACGATTTGCAGCAGGATGTCTGAGGGACCGGGCTAGGGATTGGTGGGAGTCGGTTGGTGACTCTCTGGGAGCCTCGGCTGTTGAGGCTATGACATGGTCAGACTTTGTGACACGCTTCAGAGCGGAGTTCGCACCTGCAGTGGAGCTCCAGCAGTTAGCCAGAGAGTTTTTGGACATGAGACAGACGACGGAGGCTGTGGCGGAGATCACCTCCAAGTTCCGGGAGAGGGCGTTACTGGTGCCCCAGTATGCGGGCGACGAGGACATGAGGAGGACCCGCTATCATGATATGCTACGAGCTGATATTCGTGAGCATGTTAGCTTTTCAGCTTGTCCTACTCTGGATTCCATGATTGTCAGGGCAAGGGAGAGGGAGATTGATCTGGAGCATATCCGGAAGAGGAAGGCAGAAGAGGGGCAGGTTACGGGGGCTTCGGGGAAGAAGCCCAAGGGAGCAGATGCTGGGCCGAAAGGCCAACAGAGCCGAGGCCGCTGTAGGAAATGCGGCAAGGCGCATGAGGGAGCATGTAGAGTGGGATCGTCGGGCTGCTACAAGTGCGGCAAGATGGGGCACTTCAGCAGGGATTGTACCGCCCTTGCACCTGTGTTACAGACGTCAGAGTTGCTGTGTTTCCACTGCAACCAGAGGGGCCACAAGAAGGCCAATTGCCCCCAGTTGACAGCAGCAGCGCCAGTGAGGGCGCCAGCTCCAGCGACCCTGCGGATTACCGATGGCCGGCAGGGCAAGGCAGAGGCTCCAGTGGTGAGGAGTCGGGCATTTCAGCTGACTACCGAGGAGGCACGCGCTGCACCCAATGTGGTGACGAGTATGATTCTTTCCCTCCGATTTATTTTTTTATGGTGTCTATGTTATTGATATGTGCTCGGTTTAGGATCGTTCCATGTGAACGGCATCCCAGTTTAGGTGTTGTTTGATTCGGGCGCTACTCGATCATTCGTTTCTCTGGCATTTAGCAAGAAGTTTTCTGAGTCTTCAGGCATGTTGGATTGCCCTCTAGAGGTCGAGATTGCGGACGACCGGTCAGTGCGAGCATCTGAGGTCTTCCGAGATTGTGTGCTGAGGTTATTTGAGGAGCGTTACTTGGTAGACTTTGTTCCCATTCCATTGCGTGGGAACAAGGTGATTATAGGCATGGATTGGCTCAGCCCTAATGGGGCAGTGATCGACTGCGCGCAGCAGTTGGTGCGGATCAGGACCGCAAGTGGGGGAGAGCTGGTGATTCAGGGCGAGAGGCCACAGCGAGGACCAGCTGTATGTTCAGCAGTGAGAGCGAGGCGTTACCTCCAGCAGGGTTGCACAGGTTATGTCGCGTATGTTATGGATACCCAGGAGACGGGTAGGGTGACGGTGGGCGATGTGCCCGTAGTACGAGAGTTCGCGGATGTATTCCCCGAGGAGTTGCCAGGGATACCTCCGGAGCGACAGGTGGAGTTCAGGATCGACCTAGTTCCTGGTGCAGCTCCGATAGCCAAGGCACCATATCGGTTGGCTCCTCCCGAGATGCAGGAGTTGTCTACGCAGCTGCAGGAGCTGTTAGACAAGGGTTTCATTCGACCGAGCAGTTCACCCTGGGGAGCCCCGATTCTGTTCGTGAAGAAAAAGGACGGGTCGCATCGGATGTGTATAGACTATAGGGAGCTGAATAAGGTAACGGTGAAGAACCGTTACCCACTCCCGAGGATTGACGACCTCTTTGACCAGCTACAGGGGGCATCTTGGTTCTCCAAGATTGATTTGCGTTCAGGGTATCATCAGATGAGGGTCAGAGAGGAGGATGTACAGAAGACGGCGTTTCGGACGCGTTATGGCCACTATGAGTTCGTGGTGATGCCTTTCGGGCTCACCAATGCTCCTGCCGCGTTCATGGACCTCATGAACCGCGTGTGTAGACCGATGTTAGACCGGTCTGTGATAGTGTTTATTGATGATATCTTGGTTTACTCCAAGACGCAGGAGGAGCACGAGGAGCATCTGCGAGAGGTTCTAGAGACCTTGAGGAGGGAGAACTTGTATGCCAAGTTCTCCAAGTGTGAGTTCTGGTTGCGCGAGGTGCAGTTTCTTGGGCACCTTGTCAATCAGAACGGGATTTCGGTGGATCCGGCCAAGGTGGAGGCCGTGATGAGATGGGAGGTTCCGAAGTCTCCATCTGAGATTCGGAGTTTCCTGGGATTAGCTGGCTACTATCGGAGATTCATCTAGGATTTCTCCAAGATAGCATTGCCCCTGACCAGGCTAACGAGGAAGGTCGTGGTCTTTCGTTGGGGGCCTGAGCAGCAGGCAGCGTTTGAGGCTTTGAGACAGAGATTGTGCGAAGCGCCAATCTTAGCCCTGCCAGAGGGCGTAGAGGATTTTGTAGTATATTGTGACGCGTCCATTTCAGGTTTGGGCGCAGTATTGATGCAGAGAGGGCACGTCATCGCCTACACGTCGAGGCAGCTGAAGCCTCACGAGGCGAACTACCCGACGCATGATTTGGAATTGGGGGCTGTTGTGTTCGCCCTCAAGATTTGGCGACATTACCTCTATGGGGTTCGTTGTACGATTTACACGGACCACAAGAGCTTGAGGTACCTCATGGACCAGCCAAATCTGAACATGAGGCAGCGCCGGTGGCTTGATGTGGTAAAGGATTATGACTGCGAGATCCTTTACCATCCGGGGAAGGCCAACGTGGTGGCCGATGCGCTTAGCCGCAAGGCGGCGCCGATCAGAGGTATCTGCATGCGGATGACAGTGGTGACTCCGCTTTTGGAGCGGATTCGGGAGGCCCAGCAGGAGGCCATGAAGGAGGAACATCGGAAGAGTGAGCGTATAGTGGGTCAGGTTTCCTCCTTCGACTATGACAGCAGGGGATTATTGACATTACCCCGCAGGGTGTGGGTTCCATACCTCGGAGGCGTGCGCCAGGTTCTGATGGAGGAGGCGCACAAATCCCGATTCTCCATTCATCTAGGGGCAACGAAGATGTATAAGGATCTTCGTCTGGACTATTGGTGGCCCTGCATGAAGCGGGATGTAGCATGGTACGTTGAGCGGTTCTTGACCTGCAGGAAGGTCAAGGCCGAGCACCAGAGGCCACACGGCAAGATGCAGCCGTTGGATATCCCGCTGTGGAAATGGGAAGACATCACGATGGATTTTATCACCAAGCTTCCCAGGACCGCACGGGGAGTGGATTCTATATGGGTCATCGTGGATCGGTTGACCAAGAGCGCCCACTTCATACCGATCCAGGAGAGTATCTCGGCAGAGAAGTTGGCCGATATCTACATCCGAGAGGTGGTGGCGCGGCACGGAGTGCCAGTCTTCGTGATTTCAGACAGGGATGTACGGTTTACTTCCAGGTTTTGGAAGAAGTTCCATGACGAGCTGGGTACTCGCCTGCATTTTAGCACCGCTTTTCACCCGCAGACCGATGGTCAGAGCGAGCGGACCATCCAGACTCTGGAGGATATGTTGCGGGCATGCGTGCTAGACTTCGGTGGTAGCTGGGATACCTATCTTCCTCTAGCCGAGTTTTCATACAACAACAGCTACCACGCGAGTATTGACCGTCCTCCCTTCGAGATGTTGTACGGGAGGAGGTGCAGGACCCCGATATGTTGGGGTGAGGTAGGCCAGAGGGTCATGGGGAGCACCGAAGTGGTGCTCAAGACGACCGAGAGGATTCAGCAGGTCCGGAGCAGGCTTCAGACTGCTCAGAGTCGACAGAAAAGTTATGCCGACAAGCGTCGATCAGAACTGGAGTTCCAGGTCGGGGATATGGTTCTCCTGAAAGTGTCGCCTTGGAATGGTGTCATCCGATTCAGGAAGCGGGGCAAGTTAGGCCCCAGATACATTGGACCGTTCAGGGTACTAGCCCGGGTGGGCAAGGTGGCATATAAGTTGGATTTGCCAGCCGAGCTCAGTCAGATACACAGCACTTTCCATGTTTCGAAACTAAGGAAATGCCTGGTGGACGACACCGCAGTGGTGCCTTTGGAGGACATTCAGGTTGATGACAGCCTGAATTGCATCGACCGGCCTGTAGCGATCCTCGACCGGAAGTCAAAGGATCTGAGGAACAAGAGAGTGGAACTTGTGAAGGTGCAATGGCAGCACCGGAAGGGGTCGGAGTGGACTTGGGAGCCGATGGATGAGATGATGATGCATTACCCCGAGCTGTTTCAGGAGCAAGCAGCAGACTTCGAGGACGAAGTCTAAAATAAGTGGGGGAGATTTATAGCACCTGGTTCTTGGTACGTATCCTTTCATTTAATCTTTTAATAATTTGCATTTTTGGCCTTGAACTCGGCGAGTCGAAGGATTAACTCGCCGAGTAGAAGCGAGAAAGATCGCGGATCTTAAGTGATGGACTCGCCGAGTCGGTTCCTAGACTCGGCGAGTAGACCCTGTTTGAACAAAAACCCTAATCCAGGGGTGTGCACCCTATTTAAACAACTTAACTCGGTCTCCTTCGTCCCATTTACTCCCAGAAGACCCCCATAGCAAACCCTAGCCCTTATTGAGGAATTTTAAGGCATTTGGAGTGATCTTGGTGATTTTGTGGTTCAAGGAAGAAGGAAAAGCTTGAAGGATCAAGAGGAGGCTTGAGGGATTCAGTTGTGACCATCATTTGCAGTCTTCAGAAGGTATAAAGTCTATACCTTGCTCTTTCATTTGTTAGATCCCTCTTTGGGAAGATTTAGGGCTTTTATGAGCCATTTTGGTAGCCAACCATGTTTGCAAACGTGGTTGGGGGTTTAAGCTTCTGAATCACATCATGAAAGGAGTCACTAGGCAGATTTAGGTTGCTTTTGCACCCATGAAAGGTTCCATGTGCCATATGAGCTTGTTTTATGTCCTTTTGAGCTCAAAGTCCCATGCAAGCACGTAAAGGTTGTAACTTTACGTGCTAGATCGATTGTAGAAGCTTGGATCTATCTTTTGATCAAAGGATGTACATCAGAAAGCAAAGATTTAGGGTATGGATGTGACCAACTCAGCGAGTCCATTATTGGACTCGGCAAGTCTAAGGGTTTTGCCCTTTCTATTGAGGGTCAAAAGAACCCAGTTGAGTGTGGAAAGGTTTCAAAGGGGTCCCAGGGAGTGACCCAACGTTCTGGACTAAGCCATTATTCTAGAAGTTCATGGAACTCGGCGAGTGCATGAACGGACTCGGCGAGTCCAAGGCAATCTCCTTAGAACTCGGCGAGTTGTTCCTCAACTCGGCGAGTTGAGGACAGAAGTTGTTCATCAGATGAAGGTGAACACGACGAGTTGTTCATCAACTCGGCGTGTCGGATGAGTTTTCATGTGGAGTTCGAATGGGAGAGGAACTCGTCGAGTTGACGGCTCAACTCGACGAGTAGGTGCACGGATGAGGACGAGTAGAGAGTGGGGGACTTGACGAGTTGACGGCCCAACTCGGCGAGTCGGGTCAACTGGAAGTTGACTTTGACTTTGACTTTGACTTTGACTTGACTTGGTTGGGGGTAAAATGGTCATTTTACCCTAAGTATAGAGATCAGTTCCTAACTGAGTATTGTGGGGTTGTAGCCGGAGGATTTCCGGAGCAGCAGCGGACGGAGGTTTCCCGCACAGATTATCAGCGACTACTTGTACGAGGTGAGTTACCTTCCAGTAGCGGTGGGTCTACGGCCACAATGTCGGCCCACCAGTAGGAGTTGTATGTTGGATGATTGTCTTTGTGATATCATCTAGGTTTGCTACTACCTGATATGTTATGTGCTAGTATGATATGATGTTATATGCTAGTAGCAGTAGGGGAGATAGTCCCCAGGATTTCCGGTCGATAGGGCCGAAAGGGGTAGTCATACCCTGTCATGTTAGACAGATTATGGTTATGTGATATATGTTATGTGGTAGTAGTAGAGGGGTGAAATAGTCCCCAGTATCCGGTCGAAAGGACCGAAGGGGAGGCCAGCACCCAGATATGCTAGGCAGTATCCGGTCGAAAGGACCGAAGGGGAGGCCAGCACCCAGATATGCTAGGCAGTATCCGGTCGAAAGGAACGAAGGGGAGGCCAGCACCCAGATATGATGGGCAGTATCCGGTCGAAAGGACCGAAGGGGTAGGTCGGGCACCCAGATATGCCTGACAGTATCTGTATGTTATGTGATTGTATGGTATGTGGTACGATGGGGGAACTCACTAAGCTTCGTGCTTACAGTTTACAGTTTTGTTTCAGGTACCTCTTCAGCGAAGGGGAAGGAGCTGGCGCGGTAGCGGCACATCATACACACACACATTGGTTTTCCACACTATGAGATGTTCTGGGATTGTACTCTGACATTATTATTACTATTTTATGATTTGGTTTCAGACATAAGATATATTTTATGAGATGATATGATCGGATGATGTTTTACTACAAATGTTTTGCAAACCATTTATTTTAAACGAAATTTTTGGGCGTAAAAATTGGGTCGTTACAGATAGATAACTTGGGCGAGAGAACAATTTAGACTCTTGATGATATGTTGAGTGGTGGAAGCATGGTGTTCAAGATCGAGTTTCAAAACATAAAACTTTTGAATTTGCAACGGAAGAATTTAAAATAAAACTTGAACAATATAGAATCCGACAAAGGATCCCAGTACATAAACATGCAAGATTTAAATTAACAACTATAGAGGGATAAGATTATCAACCTTTGTTTTCCTTTGGTCCTCACGGGACGTTGAAAAATGATTATGATGGAAAGAACTTAAAGTAGAATCCCTCTAGAGAAAGTCCACCAACAAGCTCCAACACTAGATGAATGCTAGTTTAACTCATGATAATACAAACCGCTTTAGCTTGAACCGCCAAGAACGAATTTTTGGTGTTCAAGAGATTATGTGTTCTTATCTTTTATCAACTAAAAACTTATATAGAGAAAAGGGAGAGAGTTTACGAGAGTATTTTTTGCTCATATGCAAGAGCATTAGTAGAAATGAAAGTCTTTCACTACTTTTAATCATCCCGCACATGAAAACGCAATCATGTCTAACACAAAAGCTTTTACATGCATTGGACCATCCATAAAAGTGGTTTTGGGAGTGCTTACATGAAATCAAGAGAGAGAATGGAGAGTTAGTCAAACACTCATTCTCTCTCCTCTTTAATACTCCAATTCTTTATTTTATAAAACCAGCTTTTATATTTTATAAAGACTTTCATATATATATATATATATATATATATATATATATATATATATATATATATGTTATTTAAATTAAAAAAATAAATTTCACACAAACTAAATCATTTAATAATTAAATTATATAAGTCCAAACTTTTAATAATTCATACACTTATGAATCACGTTGTTGTTATTATTATTATTATTATTATTATTATTATTATTATTATCAAATAATAATTCCAAGAGTTCTAATATTTAATATGAATCGAACACATATACTAAAATATTAATTCTAGTGACTATTTTTTATTGGTTCGACCCTATACGATTATATGTTATTAGCAATATCGTTTTATGATCATTCTTGAGCATATAGATCCAACAATCTCCCATTTGCGAAAGATTGATTCATAAAAGGATATAGACAATTGTGAACGTCTAGCAACATTTCACTGCCCCCAACAACACATGACGAAGTTCCATTCAACAACATTCAATTCCCATAGGCCCAAAGCTTTAATTGATGTAACTACATGATGTATCAATTATCCCTTTGTTTCTGACATCATGTTAAACATTAGATATAGATCGCAATCATTATCATTTCATATTCAACTTTAGTCAGGCGCCTTAGATGTCTCACTTTCAACACATAAGAGGAACAAATCCCACTTTGACTACATATGCCTCTTATGGAGATCATATTGTTCCTAATGTTGGCCTTATGACTGCCTGGTTAAAGAGCAATGAAGAACCATATTAAAGCATGAAAATCCTTACACTTGAGTTCATAATATCTAACTCATGTCTAAGGATATAAATATATTATCTTGTTCAAGAGTCACTTATGACGACGATCCATGAAGTGATCTTGAAGCGGGTCATGTCCAATACTAGATCCCTAGCAAGTACCTATGAACTTGCTTGCAATCCTTTTGCAAATTTCATCTTGTGAATTTCAACCAACCCAATTCATATTACTCTTTGTTCATATTTTTTCCCACAAATATGATCGGATATGGACCTTTTAGAATAATTAGTATTAGTCAAGGGATAAACATGCTAATATAGAACACAACAAATATTAATGAAAGTATCATGTCTACATATATCAAATTCATTACATAATTGTTTCTTACAATGTTCCAATGATCCAAACACTAAATCCCACTGTTGTAAAAATCCCGACTAGGTCCCGATTAATCTCCGATTAATCCCTAGGCACTACTCAACCGATTAGAGGGCGCCTAGCGATTAATCCTTGCATACATAATGAGTGAAACATTATAAAACGATGAAATTTTAACATTTTGAAGAAGTTTTATCTCAATGGAAATTATTTGAGGCATGATTAGTGTTGTATTAATCATATTAACCTATTTTGTTATCATATTAGTGGTATTTACGAACTTTGATATGATATTAGTCATATTTATTTTTTTAAAATTCAACAAATTAGCAATTAATGGTACCCGATTAATCCCCCGATTAATCTCCGCCTAGCCGATTAATCCCTTGACCCCAGTCCACCGACTAGCTAACGTCGAGCGTTTTTTGAAACCTTGCTAAATCCAAATCAAATCCATTCACTAGAATAATAAAACCCCATAGCTCTAGTGTGATGCTCATGCTCGACTGGTGGTAGTGGCTCCGTGAATGGGTACGCGACGTTTTCAACTGTATGAACTTTGCGAATACAAACATCACCCTCTTCAACTATATTTCGAATGTAGTTGAATCTTCATTAGATATGATTGGTTTTCTTATGTGATCTGGGTTACTTAGCTAAAGCGATGGCACCCTCATTATCATAAAATATCTCTAAGGGATCTTGAAAGGAAGGGTTAACCCCTAGATCTTCAATAAATTTCTTCATCCAAGCTGCTTCTTGTGCTGCTTCCAAAGTGGCAATGTACTCTGATTCTGTAGTAGATTTTGCGACCATGCTTTTCTTGGTGCTCTTCCAAGAAATTCTCCCTCCATTCATAATGAATACAAACCTGGATTGCGATTTAGAATCATCTACACATGTTTGGAAACTAGCATCAATGTAAAACTTTACACTAAGATCTTCTTCCATACCTCCATAAATGAGGAACATTTCTTTAGTTCTTCAAAATTACTTCAGAATGTTCTTAACATCAATCCAATGACCTTCTCTCAGAATTTTTTGGTATATACTCGTCATGATCAAAGCATATGATATATCTGGTCTCGTGCATAACATGGCATACATGATGGATCCAATTGCAGAAGCATATGGGATGATATTCATTCTTTCTGGATCATCTTTTGTGCTAGGGCATTGAGTAAGAATCATCTTTTAGAATTCTCCATCTTGAACCTCTTCAAGATTTTGTCAATGTATGCACTTTTACTTAAACATAAAATTTGCCTTGATCTATCTCTATAGATCTTTATACCAAAAATATAAGTTGCTTCACCCAAATATTTCATTGGGAAACATTTCTCAAGCCATGCTTTAACTCCTTTTAAAGAAGGAATGTCATTTCCAATGAGCAATATATCATCCACATATAGAACTAGGAATGTGACATTGCTCCCACTAGTTTTCTTATAAACACGATGCTTATCTTCATTTATGATAAAACAATACTCTTTGATTCTCTCATTGAAACGAATGTTCCAACTTCGAGACGCTTGATTTAATCAATAAATGGATCTTTTAATCTTACACACTTTGTTTGGATACTTTGGTTTGGCAAAAAACCCTCAGGTTGAGCCATGTAGACATATTCAAATAAGTGTCCATATAGAAAATCCATTTTGACATCCATTTTCTATATCTCATAGTCATATATACTGCTATGGCAAATACTAACCACATGAGAAAAGGTTTCCTCATAGTCAATACCTTGAGTTTATGTGTAAACTTTCGCCATACTTCTAGCTTTATATGTGTATAGATTTCCATCCATTTAGTTTTTCTTCTTGAAAATCCACTTACTCCTTATTTTTTTACTATTAGGAGCAAGATCAACCAAGTCCCATACTTGATTTTCAAGCATAGATTGCATCTCAGTGTTCATGGCTTCAAACTATTTGTTAGATTTAGAATCTAACATAGCATTCCAGTAGTTGATGGGATCATCGAAATCCAAAAGAGAAATCTCATCAATGAGATATCTATATCTCTCTGGTTCTAAACAAACTCTACCAGATCTATGAACCCTTTGCGTCTCATTATGTTCCTAATCAATGACTTGTTCAGGTTCAACAACTCCTTGTAGGTTACTAGTGCCAACCTTTTATGAATCAGATCGTGGTTCTTCCTCAAGTTCCACATGCCTCCCACTGGCTTCATCCATTAGAAAATTGATTTCTACGAATTCAACCTTCCTAGTAATAAACACTTTGTTTTCACTGGGATTGTATAAGTATTATCCTATACAATCTTTAGGATTTCCAACAAATACGCACTTAAAAGATCTAGGATCTAATTTGTTAAAAGATTTTTGTCTTACATAATCTTCACATCCCAACACTTTTAAGTAAGATAAGTATGGTACCTTTCCATGCCATATCTCATCATGTGTTTTCTCTACTTTCTTTATTGGAGCCATATTCAAGAAACAGGCTACTGTTAGCAAGGCATAACTCCAAAAGGTTAAAAGGAGAGTGCTGATACTCATCATAGATTTAACCATATCAATTAGGGTTTGATTCTTCCTATCAGACACACCATTATGTTGTCGTGTTCTAGGTGGAGTGAGTTGTGAGATAATCCCATGACTCTCTATATGAGTTATGAATTCATCACTTAGATACTCTCCTCCTCTATTAGAACGAAGGACTTTTATGGTTTTATTGAGTTGATTTTCAACTTCACTTTGAAATAGTTTGAAAATTTCAAACGCTTCATGTTTATGTTTCATCAAATAAACATAACCATAACGAATCAAGTCATCAATGAAGGTGATGAAGTATCTCTCACCATTTCTAGACATGGTTTTGAAAGGACCGCATACATTAGTTTGTATGATTTCTAACAAATCATCAGCTCTTTCCCTTGAACCTGTGAAAGGATCTTTAGTCATCTTTCCACATAAACAAGACTCAAATATATCAAATGAATCAAGTTCATTTTCCTTCAAAATACCACTCTTTTGAAGTTGGGATATGTGTTTCTTGTTTATATGTCAAAGATGACAATGCCATAGATAAGAGTCACTCAAATCATGTTTGAGTTTCTTGTTGTTAGCATGGTATATAGAACTATTGTTTAATGAACTATCTGGGTTTACTTCATATATCCCATTAAGAGGTCTAGCCTCAAAATAAAATATATCATTCTTATAAGCAGAAACAAAATTGTCATTAAAACGATAAGTAAAACTAGATTGTTTCAAACGTGCAACTAAAATTATATTCCTAGTCAAGTTAGGTACATAATCAACATTATTCATTGTCAAATACGGTCCATTAGGTAAAAGTAAATCATAATCTCCTAAAGCTTGAACGTGAACTCTTGCTCCATTTCCCACGTGGAGTATGATTTCGCCTGTCTTCAGTTGCCTACTCCTTTTCCCTATAACGAATTACAAATATGAGTTCCACACTCAGTATCAAATACCCAAGTGTTAGATGAAAAAGTATATAGTTCTAAGTCTATCACATAGATATTTGAAGTGCCTGCCTCGGCCTTCTTCTTCTTCAACTCCGCAATGTATGTAGGACAATTCATTTTCCAATGGCCAACGACACCACATTCAAAGCATGTGTCTTTATTGGCTACCTTATCCTTATTCATCTTAGGTTGTGGGGATTTTGGCAACCTTTTTTCCCTTAACCTTAACAAACTTAGCCTTGGAATTCTTGGCTTCGGGTTTCTTGGTTCCTCCTTCCTTGATTGACAGAACATGGGTAGTTTTGATGGGAATGTTCTTCTCAACAGTTTTGAACATCGCATGCAAATCTAATATAGGTTTTTCGCAACCATTCATGTTGAAGTTCATGATGAAGGTATCATATTATTTGGGCAATGTGTTGAGAATCATGTTCGTTGCCAACTCATTCGAAATGGGAGAACCAAGTCTCTCCAGATGATCAATGTGACTCTTCACAGTCTCAAAGCGTTTCGTCCTCGCTTGCTGTTAGAACATGTCCTTTTAGTTGGGTGATGATGTCATATGTTGTCAGATGTTCCAGATCCTTCTGGATGTCTGGTATGATCGTAGATAGCATAAGGCTCACAATCTCGATTGAATCATCTACATGTTTCAACCAAGCATTATAAGGAGCCCTAAAATTAGGATTAGGGTCATCAGGGGGTAGGAGAATCAAGCATGTATGCTTTCTTTTCTGGAACGAGGACAATTTTCAAATTTCGGTGCCAATCGAGAAAATTCGTATGGTTAAGTTTCTCATTCTCAACGAGTGATCGAAGGTAATTATTGTGATGGTTTGAATTTAGGCCATCTAAAAAATTTAACAAAGTTCATTTAGTATTTTTGATGTTTTTAAATCTTTAATAATTAATACCATTTTGTTTCCATAAACACTAATTAATTTAAGTATAGGATCCAATGTTGCAAATCAAATAATCGGTTTGGTGACCTTTATCCCGTTATTTATTTCAACAAGGTAGGTAGCGATTACCAAGTACATCCATATGTAATTCCTAGTTGTATGGGATTGTTAACAACCTTTTGTTAATTTGCATGTTTGATCCCATTTATGCCTCACATCTCTAATGCTTACGTAACCTTTATCACAAATGATTCCCGATCAAGTCATCCATCTTAAAAAGGAATGTAGAATCAGCCACATAACTAGTGGTTAGGTGACCTTTATCCCACTAGATATTGAAAAACTACCTCGAACATCAAAAGATAAATCCAAGTGGTTAGGAGACCTTTATCCCACAAGGACCATACAAGTGACGAGTAAGTGTCTTTTAAGCGGATGGCATAGACTTGTGTTTTACAGTGATTTATATGTTTTTTAATTATAGTTTTAAAAACATATTGTATCATGTATATTGCTTGCATTCAGTAATAAATGGTATATTTTTTTAGAAAAATCATATTTTGTTTTATTGGTTCATTTTACTTCTACTATTAATATCTTGTATTAACTTATGAGTGTGTGTGTTTGGAACCAATTTTAGTCTTTTAATAACATTTTATTGTTTTAGACTTAGAGTTTGTCATGAGTTTTAAAATCTCTATTTTATCCTATTTTACCAATTTCAAAAACTTGAAGACTTTGAGAGTAAAACTCTTTTTATTTGAAAATCCGTTTTTAGCATCTTATGTGTAAAATTATTATTTTTTAAAACAACAAACTACATGATGATATGTATTTGGGTGTTTGGTTGTCTAGCATGCAAAAATCCTATTTTCATCCACACAAACAAAATAACAATACACTTATCATCACACACAAACATGAGTGCATAAACCAAGAAATAACTATGTTATATTTCATGTGAGCCAAACATGAAATATCATTTCCTTTTCTTAAGGGATAATATGGAGCAAAAACTTCTAGAGATGTTGTTGTTGAAGCTCCCACTTGTGAAAACATCTACTGAGTGCAAGATGTTGAATTCTCTATTAATTCAAAATCATTCCAGCAACATGCAACACTTCACAGAAAAGGTTGCATTTGGGGCTGTTGCTTCAGCTTCACGGATCTGATGCAACACATTCAACAATACTTTACAGAAAAGGTTGTGTTTTCCACTGTATTAAAATTATTATATTCCAACGCTTTTTGATCTTTAAAAATAGCTCCATCTTCATTTCTTGTGACATTTTAAAGTACTTATACTAGATTACAAAATAATTTAATATTTTTAACAAAAAATTATAAAATTCTTATTTACTATTACAAACCATATAAATAAATAAATCATATTACAAGCATATCGAAAAGTCCAACTGTTGGTCCCAAACCCTATGTAGATACGTAGATCAGATACAAACAAGAAAGAACAATGAAGAACACAAAAGTGTCACTAAGATATCTTTCACCAAGAAAGGGGTGTTCTCACCAAGAGAACGAAGGTCACAAAGACGGTCACCAAGACTTACATTAGGGTTTCACCCTAATGTTGAATATATACAAAACTATTCAAGTGAATCCTTTAAATCAAAGGATTGTATCTAATCTAAATATAACGTAATCTGGTATATAAGGAATGGATCTGATCAAATCTTCAGAATATATCTTCACTAAGTAAATCTGATCAACTCCAGATTCAGGTATCAGTACCAGCACATCAGACGTTGATCAGAGCATCAACTTCAGGGAGTCTCGTTTATCAGGGCATCAATGTCAGCGTTAGGGAGATCAACTTTAGCTTCAGCATCAACGTCAGGGTGTCACACTGATCAGCTTCAGCTTCAGCAGATAGTACTATCAGCGAGTGCCATCATCATATCACCTGATCAGTGTATCATCAGTGTATAACCATCAGCGCCTAGACACACTGATCAGTCTTCAATAGATGGTTTCTTCATGCCTTTGGTGCTGATAATGTCTTTTGGGTCTTTCAGTCATCCGAGAATGTTCTTCAGTCTTCGACATATGAACTTCCATCAACATATCTTCAGATTAACTAACTATAACTATAGTGTATATATTTTTCATCATCAAATCTATACGGAATGTTGGGCAGAATCATATGGAACGAAGAGTCATCTATATGAGTGGCTTCAACAATATAGGAATGAACTTGATTGATACGTTGATATTCAAGTAAAAGCATGGATCTTGTCTCCATGAAAGAGGTAAGAGGAACATGATGGCAGATCAAGCTTGATATATAATTAAACTTGGGAGACAATTAGTTTATGTTGTATGTAGCAAGATTCTTCAATGGGACAACATCGTCAACCTTGTCACGGAGATCTGCAATCATCTTGAATCGGGAACAATATTCTATGATTGTTGAATCACCAATAACAATATTACAAAGTTCAATGTCAAGTTGAATGGCTTTAACAACCTTGTTGCCGTGAAAAAAGTTTATATATTCTTCCACATTTATTGAGAGGTTGTGTTTATCTTTAAGATTATTTGTATTAGAAGCTATGAATTCGTCCCATAAATCCACATCTTGACAATAGAGTCAATCTGAATCCATTCTGCTTTGTCGGACAATGCATGTGCTTTTCCATTTGATCTAGTAAGATGGTCTAAACATTGAAATCATTGCAATGGGTTTTGAATAACACTCAACATTATCATAATTCAGTCAATCCAAATCCAAAATAGGTGGCATGTATTCTTTGATGTTTGTAATCCCTCAAGGCTTTTCTGTAGTCATGATTATGATAGGAATAAAAGAAGATTGGAGGGAGGATGGCTAGTGGTAGAAAGAATTCACTGACAAGGGGTGTGACAGGTGACTAGGGTATAGTCGTGAAGAGCAAGAAAGAATGGGAGAGAGCATGACACATAAAATAGGAAGGGATCATAAGGCAAAGCTCTCATACTATGTAATCAAAGTATTTTTCCCATATCAATTCCCTTCTTATTAATTACAACATATACAAAATACATACATACAAGAAATATGGGACGGATCGATATATTAAACATAAGTTGCACAACAACAATACACTAACAATTTTTACTTCTTTATTATTAATGAATTATTATTTTTGAAGACCTACAAGGCTAACTAAGCATAGCAATGTCACAAAAAAGTGGAAATTTGAATAGTTAGTTAGGGGTTGAAGTTAATTTGTTGACAAAAATAAGCTTGAAACATATAACAAGTAAAGTTCAAGTTCTAAGAGCTCGATCTGAAATTTTATTGAGCTTTTGAAGTCTTAAATATGTGATAATACTTTTGGATCAAACTTGGTCTATTAAACTTATCTCCGACCGATATTTTTGAGCTATTCATGTTTTTGGGTTGAGTTTGCCATTAAACCATAGTTTTGATGGGTATTTTTGAGGTACTCGAGTTCTTAGATCTTTTTCGAGCCTGTATGAAGTCAAATCAAATTTGAACTTGGCCTAACATTGCAACTCAACCTGGCTTGTTTGCATCACTAAATATGTTTGCATATAGTTTTATCACACATCATCACATTATTAATTATTTGATAAACAACAAGTTAATAACATATTGGAACTAAGGACCATTCTATGTTTTGACCACCAAAACAAACTCATTTGGACAAAAGTAAGTTTATTATACTATTACTTTATTAGTTAAGTCTTCATTGTCTTAATTATGTAATTAAAGCCTAGACAAAAAGGAAAGTTGTTCCAAAGACAAATGGAAGAATTTCAATCAACTAAGACCATTTGGTTGGGTCAACACTTCTCTTGTGGTGGGATATGAATGGTTAAGAAGTGATGAAAGTTCCTTTTCTTGCTTTTCAACGTTTGTGTTTGTGTGTGTATGTTAGAGAAAGCTATTTCGTTTGTCTTCTTTCTTTTCTTTGGTCGTAAAGTAGTTACAACCTTTATTTCAACTCTCTTTCCATATGCGGACTCCAGATATTGATTCATAATTCACAATTCATTATTGATGTTAGAATGGATAAGAGTCGTACATATATGCATCACTCAATTTATGAAAAACATCCATAACAACTATTAACAATAAGTTATCTTCCATCAAAACATGTAGATTTATCCAAAGATGTTAGATGGGCAACAACCAAGAAGCCCTCATCACCTTTCCCATAATTTGGTATGAATCTTGTGAAGATATTTGTACTTTCCAAGTGCTTTTCTGCCTATCATTTTTCATGTGGACACTTATATCACTTGTGAATGAATTTAATGAATAGAATAGTGTTGAGTGTAGTAGGATGGGGTGTGGGGTAGACAAAGCCCCCCACCTTTATTCTTTGTTGGTGTGTGTGAGGGCATAGCTTTTATGACTATTGAATGGCCTAACTTGGCATGTTTTTGTTGGCCCACATCATGAATAATTCTCTAATGGGTATCAAATTGGCCACACAAGCTCTCAAAATTAGGCGTTGTTTCATTCATAATGTTTGTTATATTTTAGAAAAGTCTTGTGATTATACATAACCTCAAAGTTTACGTGTCATAAAAGAAAGTTACAACATATATGTCAATTTGAGAATAATGTGACTTCTTTTTATCAATCAACTTCACCAAAGGAATTACGCAACATGCACCACTTGTAATATACCATAAAATTGTAAATTACTAAATTGCCACTTGGAAAAGCACATGTAGACCCCAAACCATAGTTTACGTAAATGACTTGTTTTGAGTAAGTATGGCTCATTTACAAGCATAAGGAAGAGAACGACACATGAAAAGTAGGTAAAATGTGACATTTACTCTTTTGCATGTTATATATATGCATCTTTATTTGTTCAAATGTCTTAATTAACTCTCTTTTTATTTTGAAAAGTTAAGAGAAGGGACAGTGACACCTGAAACAAGCATCTTTGTTGTATTCTCACACCCAAAAGAAAACATGAAAGCATCATCTTTGGTCTTCCCTTTTCAAGTGCATCTATCTGAATTCCTTCACTTACTACAACTACTACTACTCTCTTCCAGCCTTATATGTATAAAGACTAAAGTAGCATCTCAATGAAACTTGGTTCTTTCAAGATAAGAAGAAGCTGACATTGACCAGTGACCACATCTCTATGCTAGCTTAGCTGTTTTTACCATTACTTTTGATTTTTTTTTTTTTTTTTTTTTTTTTTGAATAGCAAATTTTCATTAAAAAAAAACTAGGAATGTGTTGAAAAATTAAGTGAACCAAAAACCATTGTTGCATTTTTAATCCATCCTACTCAATCAAATTCCTTTTACGTAATGGGTTTCAATTAGGGATTTGGGCCCAAAGCCCATTTAAGCTTGGCCAGATTGAAGACCAGTTTTGTAGCCGAGTTTTTAGTTACTTATTTTTCACTGTTAATTGGTTTTACTAGTTTTTTATAGTACAATACCCTGAATTTTATTTTTTACTAGATTTTTCCGAAATTTTCAACACGGCCCAAAATCGGTTTTCAAGGCCCATTTAAAGAACTAGTTACAATGGATCAGGCCCAATCCGGATTTCTTATAATTTGTGAGGCAAATAGATATTAAGAAAGAACATGATAACATTAAACACAAATTGGGGATAATCTTAGATTATTACATAAAAATGATACGAAAACAATTACAAAGTAGAAAATAATTTAAAAGATAAAATATTTTTTCTATGGTAATTCACCATGCCATGCACAAACAATTTCCTCGAGACTAGGTTTAATCTCCTCCTTCAACATCTTCCTAAACTCCAACGCATCACCACATGATTTTGTCACCTCAACCAAATGATACGACGACGTAATTTCAAAAATCTCAACTTCAATCGCCAATTCCCCGTTTCGCCCTTCGCTCGGTTTCCTCAATTTTATCTGACCTCCCTTCTTCATTCCCACTTCCATCTTCAAACTCATGGCAATTTCGTCAAATTTTGATATTATATCCGACGCAGTCTTGCTACACGTAAATTTCACTTCTTCTTTCTCATCATTTCCAACAAACAAACCGGATAAATCAAATCCGGTCGAAAGAGAAATGATATCAAAAGCATTAAAACTCGACACCTTCATGAAATCCAACTTCTTTGGCTCCTGCCAAAATTTGTAGGCCAGCTCAGGGGTTGCTGGAATTGCAGAAATGACTCTGTCTGTATCTGTTCTGCCTTCTAGCACTGAAACAGACACAGACAGGGACATTTTTTCTCTCAGCTTGGTGTCTAAACCTTTTTTGAACCACGAATTTTCCATGATTTTTTTCATGGAAATTCTAGTGAGCGGATTCGGATCAAGAATTTTTTTTAAAAGCCTACAGACTTCGGGTGGGACCCAATTAGGGCATTTATAGTCGGCTCTGCTTATCTTCCTATACATTTGAATAATATTCGAATCATTAAACGGAAGATGACCGGTGAAAAGAACAAACAAAATCACACCACAAGACCAAATGTCGCTTTTACCCCCGTCATATCCTCTTCTACTAATCACCTCGGGTGCCACATAAGCCGGAGTTCCACATGTGGTATGAAACAACCCGTCTACACGCTTACATGAATCATGAGCACTTAAACCAAAATCAGTCACTTTTAAATCCCCAAATTCATCTAACAAAAGATTCTCTGGCTTCAAATCACGATGATAGACCCCACGACTATGACAAAAATCAACGGCTAAGATTAATTGTTGAAAATACTTTCTAGCAATGTCTTCTTTTAACCTTCCTTTTGACACCTTCTCAAAAAGCTCACCTCCTTTTGCGTATTCCATTGCGAAATAGATTTTGGTTTTTGTAGCCATGACTTCGTAAAGTTGGATTACATTTGGGTGTTTGATCATTTTCATAACGGAGATTTCTCGCTTTGTTTGATCGATTAATCCAACTTTTAACACCTTTTCTTTATCGATTACTTTAATGGCTATACTTTGGCCTGATTTTAAATCCCTACCATGGTAAACTTTTGCGAAGTTACCTTGCCCTAGCATTTTCCCGAATTCGTATTTTTGCATCAATACGTTTCCCATATTCTCCATTTTTTGTAGAAATAAAAAGTAGTAAAGAGGTTATTTACAGAAGTAGGGTTCTTGGGGTGAAGTGAGGGACTAACCGTCTTCAACAAGCTCGTGTTTTAAGATGACAGAAACCCTAGAAATTGGGGAATTGGGGAGCATTTGGGCATGGTGAGTGAATGTGGTTTGATTATTGGATCCAAGTTCATCGAGGAGAATGAGTAGTTCATATGGGCTTGCAACCATGCGGGTTTTAGTGAAGGAATTACCAACGTTTGAACACATCATTCCGCATTCCCAGGTGGTTGACTATTACTGGATATGAACTTCTGAAAGAAATGAAAAAAAGAAGATAGTAAGTGGACTTGAATCTAATCGAAAGATGCATCACAGGTGGAATCTGAAATTATGAGTTCAAAATCTCAAAGCTTTTGGTTCATATACACTCAATAATCTCTTAGGAAGAATTAAGAATTTAGGAAAAAGATTCACATATAGAACCCTAACTCAAACCACGCATTGAGAGGAGCCATCACCGAAACAAATTGATTAAATTGACAGCATAATTTTGAACTTAATTTGTTCAACCATCAGTAATTATGAGAATTCACGACGATTGAGTGATTTAGTTCTATGTGTAATCAAATAAACAGATATACTATACGTGTGTGTTTCTAATGTGATAGATATGAGATTTGTTCTCGCAAAATTGAATCGATTTCGCACACCACGCCATCATAACAAACAATTAACAACTACAAGCAATCCTATCTATAAAAACCAGGTAATAATTCACCTTTCATTAAAATCAAAACAGTCTTCAAATTCGACTAAATGCATAAAATTCAACTAGGGTTCTTAAACTACGAAACATCACATCAACAATTCACTAAAAAGAATTGAAAAAATCGAAAATTTTGAATCAGAAGGAAGAATTAGTTACCTCTTCGAAGCAAAAATTCAGATGCGTAAATTGAAGAACGGCGATGAGATCTGATCGAAAGACTGCGAACAATTTGCTTTGCGAGATCCGTTTATATGAAGGGAGCGGGGGAATTATATAATCAAAGAAGATACTGGAAACAGAGAATGTGTTGGGACACGTGGCTAGGGGTTACGGGTTGCTTAGGGAGGCAGGAAGATGACTGGTGGATGTGTATGGTAATAGGGTGGGGGGTGGAACAGAAAAATTGACCCGTAATATTCGATGAATGCACAACCACCACAAAATGATATGTTTGATTAGGTGGAGCCTCCATTATTGGCCAGGCTCCTAGGGGGCACGTGATAACCTACATGTGATGGGCTAATTCCTCATATCAATAGGCCCACTTGATGAAAATTTGAGATTAATTTATACTTAGTTGAGTTTATAAGAAAACTCTTAATTACAATGAAAATTATGAAAATTCTCACACAATCAAATAATATACTTATTAATATCTTCAACAAATTGTGGCTAGCTTATAATTTATTTTATTTTTTTTAGTTTTAATAGGCTATAAAAAATAAAAATAAAAACTTATAAGCAAAAAAAATTTTAAAACTACGCAATTACCTTTTCAACAAGTTTATTAATTTTTTTATTTTTCAAATATACTTTTTATTAATTACAAAAATAAATAAATAAATAATCTTCTACATGCATTTTTATGTCATATTACATATTTCATCTAGCTTATCAGCTAGTTTACCACAAATCCATTTTAACAGTTACCAATTACTTTTTCAACTATCAGTTAGTTTTTCGACTACATAAATTTTGAATTTGGTTCTTTTGGTTTGGTTAGAGTTTTGTCACATTAAACATAAACGAATTACATTATAAGAATCGGATCTTAGTTAGGAGTTGTGGTTGATAAAGAAGTGATTCGTTCTTCCTACATTGTAATCGCGTACAACACTAAACTTGCTGAATGAGAAATCAAATCGTGATCCATATAAAATTTCTGATGTTTTTCATGGGAGGGAGAGAGACAAGAAACCACAATGATTGTAATTATAATGTTATACTACTTGCGATATCTATAAGTGATTCATAGGGATTGGCCACTTTCCTTTAAGGTTATTTATGAAATAACACAAATAAAATTTAACGAATCCATTATGTCATTTATCTAAATATAAGGTGTACAATATGTTATCCTCAAAATGTATTGGATGATTTGATGATGACAACTTGTAATTACATGTTCTTGGTCTATCAATAGATTTATAGCATTCCATAGAAACACCAGGTGGCAAACTATTATTAATCAATAGAAAGCCAAAAGGAAGCAATTGAATGAGAGATTCATCAACAAATCTATGTTGTCCTCTTCTTCGTCTGGGAGTAGGTTATGGCCTTGGAGTGGGACTAACAAATATCAGTTGCTGAACTTTATCCATGAACTTGCTAACAACAATCCTTAACTCCTGGTATAGGGCACTTTTTCATTTTGAAATGGCCTATAAAATTTCTTCCCATTCAGTGTAACAATATTTAATTAGCTCAGAAACTAGAATTTGTTATGGGAAAAGATCTATGCCACAAGCCCTTGTTAAACTGATAGTTAGAACCCTATTGTTCTTGGGTTTGGAGCATCTAACTTTGACAATATTGTTAGGCTGGAATCTTCTAGTGACCACATCAACATATATGTCTTGATTTTATAATTCTAGGAGTGGGGATGTCTTGCATCATGTCCTCATCGTGTTTCAAGATGATTTCATTCATCTTCCTTAAGTTATGTTCCTTTACAAACACGGAGGCCTCTTCAATAGAGCATTTAAGTTCAACTGTATAGATAGGTATGAACTATTCATTCAAAAGCCCATCTTCATTCTGTTTTTCTCTTTTGGATGAGGAAGGTTGAAGAGGATCAGCATCTGGTCTTTTCTAGAGAATTAAGCTAATTGGAGCAAGATCATTATTACTAGAAGATTCTTTAGTGGTGGCCTTATTTTCTCCAAATGGTGAAGGGTAAGCCATAACTATCGGCACAACATGAACTGGTTCATTTAAAATATCTAGTTTATACATGGTAATTTCTTCATCCTCTTTTATGTCATCGTCACTAAGGAAGAGATGAGCCCCCCCCCCCCCCCCCCCGGTGTTAGGCTCTCCCTCGGATAGTGGCTCCCTATGATGTGACATCTTCTAATATTCAGAACCAATTAAAACTTTTCTTTATGCTTATATTTGATGGGTTTTGCGCATTCTAACACTCCTAAGTGTACATGCAACCCTAAATACCTTGGATCTATGTTTTCTCTATTATACATGCAATTATGAACTTTCCAAGGTATTACCCTATCTAGCATACAATACTTGATACTTGGGTAATCAAATAGATAGAATACATACCTTTGTTTGATGTAGCTTGTCTCCATGAAGCTTGAGTGCCTAGTGCCCCAAGTGTGACACCTCAAATGGTTCACACAACACCAAATGCACATGGAATGACTTGAGAGAAATGGAACACTCCTTGAAATCGTCTAGCCCTCATATTCACACATTAGTGCACGATTTCTTGAGCCATGGGATTCTTTTATATGGTGGCTATTAGGGTTACACCATGTAACTCATAACTTTACCCATTCCTTATGCTCCATGGATTTTAACCTCCATGGAGTATCCATGGGTCACCCCATGGACTTAGTCCAACATAAGGAATCTTGGATCACAAGCCCACATATATAAGAATGAATGATTTACACAATCAACCCATATATTTAATTAGTCTCCTTTTGATCACTTAATTAATTCCAAATTAATTCTTGATCAATACTAATTAAATAACCTTATTAATATATTAGAACTTATAATATATTAACCAACCTTAAGTGTTATTTCTCTCATTATAGTCTATCCAAATGCATGATGCCATGCAACCCAAATGGACCATGCCGGGTCGGGTCAAGTCTTACCAATTATAGTTATGGACTTAGACATTAATCCAACAGTCTCCCACTTGGATAAGTCTAAAACTATTATTGCGTATGACTTCAGGAACCGATCAGCAATCGTAGCTCTCAAAAGCTTCTATCGAACTCTGACCTTGTCGATGAACTCTGACCTTTGTCAATGACTTGTCCATTAGATAAGGGATCATATATTCCTCTATTCTAGATATCATATGGACTGAGACATGGATTATCAATCATTCTCTCTGTCCATTTGTTGTTTCCCGATTTCCGATTCATGATGACTGACTGATTGAACAAATCAAATCAGTCCTGGCTTGGCCAAGCACTCACATGTATCATCTTTAAATCATCGAGGGGCTTTTATCCCGAAGGTAAAAGGAATGGATAAACTTCGACTCATATGGCTTGTTCTACTACTTGTTGAATCATACACAAAGGCACGTTTTATAACATCGAGTTACCAATACGTTTTCGTGCAATCAATGTATAACCAACTCATAGTAACAACTCATATCTCTAGGTTTTAAGAATATAAGATATTATCGTCTCATGATCACTCGTGATAAAATCCATGAAGTGATTCAAATGAGTGTGGGTTGAATCCAATACTCAGAACTTATGAGCACTCATGAGTGTTGTAGCACCGCTTTGTCCAACATCTTAGACCTCTACAAGCCAACCCATGACAGTCTTGATTCATATCTACTTCCAACATATGACCGACTGTGGATAGTTTGAATAACTTAGTCATTCAGGAAGAATGACCTAGTTTATTCTGGAAGTCAAAACATGCAAAATGAAACACAAGAATAAATGAATCAAATATGGTATCAAACCCTATGAATATAAATAGACCACTTTTATTTATCACCATACTGCTTACTCATTATTTCATTGTTTCGGTTTTATCAACTTTATACCTGAATTAAAAACACTATTTATCCCATGCTCCAAGCATGTACACTATGTTTTTCTTAAACAATAGCTTTGCCATACACCAAGTATGCACTCTATGTTTGTCTATGATCCTTACTTTGTGAAATAAACCAACTGAACATAATTTCAATGATTCTAATTTCACACTTCCAAATCCTTATCGAAAAATGTGAGAATTTCAAATTCCTATCATTTATCGAAATCTGTTTAGATTTTAAACTTATATGCACTGACCCTCCTGTAATGAATATGTACAAAGTCACAAAGACTTGTCAACAGTCATTATAAGGTATTCCAATGGAGATCAACTCCATGGAAACTAAGTCTCATATTCAAAGTACATTGCTTTGGACATGCTTCTTGCATTAAGTTTTATAATCTTACACATATAACTTCCACCTATGGAGACAACTCCATATTCTCATTTTGACTATCACTTCTGAATAAGAGATGCCTCTTTTCAGAATATGTCAATATGGTCCTTCCAAAATTAGCACTATACTTCCAACTGTCCCTGAGCAACCAATCTTTGGTAAACCTCAGATTGTCCTCGACAATTGCCTAATCATTTTAGTCATATCCAATTCTAGACCTTTTCCCTTCTTAATGCCTCTGGGCATTTGGAAAAATTTAGAAATGACAAATATTATAGCACATGCAATCGATCCTGTACCCAAAGCAAATGGTACACGATTCATGATGTCTCACATAAAGACATGATTCTAGACCAGTCTTTTGCTACAATATTTTTATTTGCCATGTTTTCAAAATTTGACTATGAAGAGGGATGCCGTAATCATAATTGAATTTTGAGAACGCAATATATAGAATTTCCTTAAGTTGAACCAATCCAACATGAAATTCATATATATATATTCTTGACTAAAGATGATTAAGGTCTTAATCTAAGCCTTTAGAACTGAAATGAAGTATATCCTCTCCCTTAATTATAGCAAAACAACTTTTTCAATCCCTGCAGCTCACGAATTGAAACTTTTGTTTTCTATAATTAACATTGCTAACTTGCAACACTAACAATAATTATCATGCTCCCACTAACATGATGATTATTAGCATAACACTTATGCTCCCACTAGCTTTGACATGTACTCAGAAATCAGCTGGACTTCTAGAAATCAATACTTTATTGACTTCCTTACCAAAGTTCAGATTTCTGATACGAGATGCTTTGATAAAACTTTATCAAAATCATACACCTTTCCTTAGATAGCATGCATGTGTGTCTAAACAATTTCAGAACTATGAAAAGGGATGCCGTAATCATAGTCTCAATTGTTTAGACCTTTTGCCATCTGCTTCAAATCTACTTGGTGGAAGTGTTTCCTCACCATCATTTTCATGAATCGGAGAGAAACCTTATGACCCTTAGATTTTATGGTGTATGTGTTCTTATCCATGTGAATCGTCAAAACCATAGTCACAAGACAAGGATAATGACAAATCCAAACTCATATGGACTGAACATATGCAATCTTAACTTCTTGCCACCTGGCAGTACAGGGCCTGCCATTGCTTCCAAGTTGTTATGCAACCAATTGAGAACTTTCAGAACTCCTATGCAAAGCCAACTTTAACTGGAATGGGCATAGAATATGTCAACATGATAGGTTATAAACCTCAAGTCGTGTGCTAGTGAAGAACCTCATGTTTTATTCTTGATTAGTTCTTGAAATTCTTTTTAGGATCTTTAAGACTCCCACTATCCTCTTGACATATAAGACTATCTTGCCAAATATTCAAGAGATAGTGCGGATTCTTTATCAAGACAAACACTTCACACAATTGGCCTTAGTTGGTCTTTGTTTTATCCAAAACATCACAACTTACCAATTTCAAATGTACAAGAGTAGGACACTTTTACTCTTACATTTGACAAGTGTTTTAAACCTTTCTTTAAGATATGTCACTCAAGTTACAATCTTGGAGTATGACTCTAAGAATTGTTTTGGAACGAAGTATGACTCATCTTCCTAATCTAACCATTTCAAAAATTCATGACTCCTCTTCTTAGTCATAAGAATGCACTAAGATGACCTTTAGAGGACTAATTGTGATATGATTTCTAAATCATTAAGATGATCACAAACATGATACTAAAGTACTCTCCCATCTTTTCAGATTTGAGAAACTTTTATCTTTCTGCCTAATTTGATTCTTCCCATTCGTTCTACCATACATTGAGACTTTTCCAATGTTTCAGAATTATACTTAAACTTGTAAGTATAACCATATTTACTAAACTTTAGTAAATCAAATAGTCTTAATGAGCTTTGTGGTGGACATGACCAGTGCACAAGAATGTGTACTCGATCCCTTTAGTCCTTCACTTGACTCACACATCCATGTGAACAAGTAATTAGTCTTGATTTTCCAATGCTTGAAAGTTCTCATTCATCATACTATTCAACTTGCATGATTCCAAGTTTCGGTCCAATTGAAACTTGGGTGATGAGGAACTTTCCTGATTTGGTAAATTCATACACTACCACAAATGAAAGAATCAAATCTATTTTCCAATATTGTTGTCAGTGGAATCATATAAGCAATAATTTTCCACAAATGCCATTGTAAAGATACTTCAAATAAATAAAATTAAACAATTTTCTTTTATTTTAAAACTTTGCGGAAAAACTTATCCTTACAATCCACATGGAAAATTGTTGTTATTTATTCCTTAGCAATATATCATAACTTCTTAAGCAACTGCTCAAAATTCTGATGCGATCGAAATCCACCTTCGCGATCAGAATCAACATATACTTCCTTTAAGATTTCTCTCTATTCTTTGATTCTTAAAACATCAACATGTGACCCAGTCACATCATGTAATGAGGATCTCAGAATAGAACTTAACAGAGTTAGATAATGGGCTCTACCTGATGTAGAGTCAAACTTATTGACTTTAACATCCTTAGGTAAATTTGGCAGCTTTGCAATCAACGCCCCTTCCTTTGGCAAAATAAACATATGGACCCTTTGGTAATGGGACTATCTCAGACTTAGCCTTTCTCTTTACCATTTGGTCAACCGGGTTGACTATGGCCAATCCCTTTCCATTGGGAAGAGAATGCTTTTTCTGGATTTCCAGTGTCACCATTGTCACTGTCCATAAAGTTTTTGGGAAGTTGATCTTCTAATCAAATTTGCTTTACTATCGTTCCAAATCATTGCTGATTCAGCAGCACCAAGCAAATAGATATGATCATTAAGGTTCATGTCATAGTCTGTTTCATAGTAGTCCCAAAGGAACTCACTATGTGACTTAGAAAGTGATTGAACATCCAACTTTCTCAAGACTTTGACACCCAACTCTCCCAGCTTGTCAATATGTGACTTCATCTCTAAGATGTGATCACACATAGACCTTGCTTGCCATTAGGGCTTGAGTGACCTTGAACTTGTGGGTTAGGGAGAATAATTGGAGGAGGTGGAGGAAGTAAAGTTCCAAGAGATTTGGGAAGATCATAGATGTCTGAACTAGACATCTTTTGGGAGATATTCAAGATAGTTGATCTAAAGTCCTTAATATAACACCCAATATGAAATATTAAGGCTAGGATCCAACAACCTATTTATAACTGGAAGAGGGATGCCGTAATCCGAGTTATAAAATAGTTGAAGGTAGGTAAATGACGATTTACCAATTTCCACCATGAAAAACGAAATAATGTAATTAGGTTTTTAATTGGATTTGAAACTCCTAGATCTTTTGAGATTCATTGAACTTTTCAATGGCATGTTTCAATCTCGAGTGTGCCCTTCAGGTTTTGTGACTGGGATGCCGAGGATCACAAAACAAGGTGTGAAGTAACCATGCAAATATACTTGGTACCCTTAATATTTACCCCTCAATCGATGTGTCGGTTAACCACACGAGCTCCACCAATACTATAATAAATATTAAGTTACCCTTTGCCTACTTTGTTAAATCCAGGTTAGTGTGCCGGTTAACCACACACGCTCCACTAACGGTTTAAACAAAGTGCAAAGTGTAATTTCATGGATTAGCACCTTATTCACATTTTCCTAAGTAACTAAGATTGAGAATTTATAAGTGTTTAGTTACTTAGTATTTATCATTAATACTTTTAATGAAGGGAGAATTATAGTCCTTGTCCTACCCGTTCGGCTAACGACCCTCCACCAGTCAAGGAAGCGGTGGGTGAGAGTGGACACCCATTAAACTGCCATTTTATAGGCAGTAACCTTATACCCCCCTTATAGACCGGCTTCGTGAATGAGGCCTACTAACGGTAAGACTGACTTGCTCTTATACATATATTTATTATTAACTTATAATACTATAAAGTATAAGGGTTGAATTTTAACTTTTAAAATTCTAAGGGCTAACTTGGAATTAAAGTATTCATGGGGAAAACTTTACAAATTCCAAAACTTGAGGGCAAGTTTTGAAAATATTCAAAACTAATTAATTCCATAACTTATGTGTTTAAAGTAGTTTTAATTAAAAAAAACTCTTCAAGTTCCATAACTTGAGGACAAGTTATGGAAGACTTTAAACTAATAAAAGAATGTAACTTTTCTTTATTTTTGTAACTTATGGAACTAATTAAGGTTACACATTTTATCATTTAATGAAGTGACTCTTGAACCTCCATAAGTTGAGGACAAGTTATGGAGTCATAAAACCATTTAATGAGGACAAGACTCTTCATTTTTGTAACCATTGCCAACTTTTTATGAGTTTTATGAAACTTAAATGTGACTTTTCATATAACTTGAGGACAAGTTACAAAAACACATTTTAGAATCAACTCTTAGATTAAAATGGATTGAAAACACATAATCAATTAACTTTTCTATTAATCTAATAAACTCATATGAACAAAGATAATTCACATCAAATTTTTTTCAAGTAATTAGCATAACTTTTAAACTAATACAATTCGATTTTTCAGCTAATTTTGCAAGTATAACAAGAAAACAAGCCTTGGCTCTGATACCACTGATGGGTTTTGCGCATTCTAACACTCCTAAGTGTACATGCAACCCTAAATACCTTGGATCTATGTTTTCTCTATTATACATGCAATTATGAACTTTCCAAGGTATTACCCTATCTAGCATACAATACTTGATACTTGGGTAATCAAATGGATAGAATACATACCTTTGTTTGATGTAGCTTGTCTCCATGAAGCTTGAGTGCCTAGTGCCCCAAGTGTGACACCTCAAATGGTTCACACAACACCAAATGCACATGGAATGACTTGAGAGAAATGGAACACTCCTTGAAATCGTCTAGCCCTCATATTCACACATTAGTGCACGATTTCTTGAGCCATGGGATTCTTTTATATGGTGGCTATTAGGGTTACACCATGTAACTCATAACTTTACCCATTCCTTATGCTCCATGGATTTTAACCTCCATGGAGTATCCATGGGTCACCCCATGGACTTAGTCCAACATAAGGAATCTTGGATCACAAGCCCACATATATAAGAATGAATGATTTACACAATCAACCCATATATTTAATTAGTCTCCTTTTGATCACTTAATTAATTCCAAATTAATTCTTGATCAATACTAATTAAATAACCTTATTAATATATTAGAACTTATAATATATTAACCAACCTTAAGTGTTATTTCTCTCATTATAGTCTATCCAAATGCATGATGCCATGCAACCCAAATGGACCATGCCGGGTCGGGTCAAGTCTTACCAATTATAGTTATGGACTTAGACATTAATCCAACAATATTATCATTAATGCGAAATTTCCTGGTACATTTGAAAACTTTTGAGTACAAGTGATTGTCTCAATTTAATAAAACCCTAAGGATGTCATAGTCGATACAGAAACATAAGTTACAATGTAAAGACCTAATGGTCCTGAACTCTATTGTAGGCTGTCTCTTACTCACTCAGCTTCCTAATCAAGTTCCAGTAGCTTAAGTCTTGATACATGTGATGCATATAAACTGAGTGGGTCAGGTTGGGAAACCTGATGAGATGCAAAGGGATTTTAATCCCACAATATGTATATGATAATATTCCTTAATTATCAGACCTGTAAAATCAACTGTTACTATACAATATCCATATAGGCTTATGTTCCTACACATCCAGTCCTATCGATCCTCACAGATTATCAAGGAGAAATTATTTGTCCTAATGAAAAGTTAAAGAGCTTGACTACTCAGCTACGGGATTCCTTGGTCGGTGCAGTCATAACGACATATGGGTCATCAAAGTATTTCATGAATATGGTATCCCATTTTATCTACATCAGTGAGTAATGATCAAGTTTTGTCACCTACTATTGGAGGTGACCAGACAAACTGTTATATTTTCCTTATCTGGACCCACCATTTCTGGTCATCCAAAGGGAACACTATAATGTACTCCCGTATGGAGCTACCGTACATCGACACCTGAAAGTGTCACGGGACAGAACTTTTACTCTTCGTTCCTAGCTTACACACATTCTCCTAATGAGACTACCTAATATCAAACTTAATTGAACTAGGTATCTTACATAATTCTAAGTTCATCCCTAGACTAGATTACAATCCTGTACCCAACTTCTAATACCAACTCTATTCTTGGGTGACACACTGACACTAACATATCTTTAGTGTATGTACATTCCATACAGAGTATTAGCTATTGTTATCCGTTTATCTTTTCAACAATGCTACTTATAATATTATTATATAATATTATCTATTTATCCTAACATAAAATAGAACCATATTTGGCTCGCACATAGCACGGTATATATATACATATATCCTAACATATAATGCAGGCAATAAGCATATAATTCACATATGAATTCCAACAAATATTTAATACCTTAATTAATACTTGTATTAAATCATGTTCATGAAATGGACTATGTATTCACTTGATAAAATAGGTGACTGACGATTTCGGCTACTCTTCGTTTCACACTTCCAAATAGACCTTGACGTAAAAAGCACTAAGTTTTAGTCTAGTTTCATAATCCTAGCGACAATAATAATTATAGTCTAGATTCCTCAATAATCTCAATGTCTAAATCAAGATCTATTAAGTAAGGAATAACTGGGTAGGGTCTGTTTGGTATAAAGAGTATACTGTTTGGAAATCCCACTTTAAACACCTCACTAAATCTAGTCTATACATCACTCCCGTAAGTAGATTAATCAATATAATGACTTGGAATCACTAATAAATCTTAATTATAGGTTCATAATAACAACTATGACTATAATTAAAAGTTACACTTAGATAAAAATAAGCATAACTTAACTTACAGAATAATCTAGTGAAGCCGGGAATTACGCGGGCATAACTATGACTCGGGAGCTTTTATTTACCGGCTATCTGCCACCACAGAGCTTCGCCGAAGGGGTCGGGAACTCAGGAGTAAAATGGACTTAGGGTGGAAAGAGATCCAGAGAGAATTGGAGTGAAGGGATACAGAGATGAGCTGAAGATCGAAGGTTTATATATATTTGAATTTAGAGTGTGCGTCGTGCATAGATCAGGTGCGCGTCGCGCATCTGGTCTAAAGAGGGTGATGTGTCGCTTTTGGTGTGGTGCCACGTGTCGCATTCTGGGTGGTGTGGCAGTGTGTGCCACACATGTTGTCTGTGCGCGTAGCTGCGCGCGAGAATTTTTGTTTTCTTAGAAAATTCATAACTTACTCATACAAGCTCCGTTTTCGACGGGTTTTATATCCACAAGTAGCTATCGACGAGATCTACAACTTTCATTTAGACTCCGTTTGTTAGTTTTGAACTTATTTTTAAAGTTATATTTTTAACAAGATTAGACTGTTAAAATCCGTTAAAAATTCATAACTCTCTCGTCCGACGTCCGTTTTCGACTGTCTTTAAATTGTCGGGTTCCTATTAACGAGATCTTCGATTCTCGTTTAGATTGCTTCGGCTAAAAATAACCGATCTAAAAGTCGATATCAATGTTGTACACTATTGCGCTGAATTTTAGAAAAATCATAACTTCTTCTTACGAAGTCATATTTGGGCGTTCTCTATATGCACACTCTCGATTTAACGAATGCTACGACTTTTATGCCGACATTTCTATTGACAGCGTAGGATTTGACGAACATAAAAAAGTACTAGAAGAAAAAAACCAACACACTCCGCCAGCATCAACCTTAGGTAGAACTTGTGGAAGGAAGACACTGGCGAGTATACCTGTGAGAGCCCCCCATCAAAGGTCGATATCTTACTGAAGAAAGCAATCGGCTTTGCCCAAGTTGTAATGACAGAAAAATCCCTGTCGATGCTCGTTTAGATTACTTAGGCTAATAAGCAACCTATCTCCAATTCACTATTTACAATATATACTGACTGATCGTGAAACTTCGGAAGTCTATAACCTCTACATCCGAAGTCGGATTTGCATGTGCTTTATGTATACGGGATTCATATCGCAACTCTTACATTTTCCGTCAAGATTATTCGTACTAAATAATCTCTTATCAAGATTTCCATTTTGTTGTTTATCGATAAATTACTAAAATGGCTTTATAATCCTATTCGACGATTTATATTATAATTATTATCTTCTATATCTAAATGTCTAGCCCAAAGTTACAGGCATTACAGTTATCTCTCCCTTAGGATGATTATGTCCCGAAATCATCAGCAAAACAGCGCTGAATAATAATTCCTAAGTCATTTTTCAATCCTTAAGCAAGGAGTTTCCGTAGTACTTGTTCCACACACTACTATCTTAGCTGATTCTTTTGTGTTAAACACAAAATACTATTTTAGGTTCCTTTATGACAACTTAACAGTATGTCAACCTAATTCCATACCATTAAATCTATTAGGGTTTTACTTAAGTGATCTCTCATAACTATTCTTCCTTTTTTTTTCAGGGATAGAAGAGTCCACAAGCTTAACCGTTCTGTGTGTCTTTCGGGTTTCGACCTTTGCCGGACTTCAATAGTTTTCACGTTATCATTAACGTAAGTATTTAAGAAGATCCGAGAATGGTCTCAAATTCAAATATCTCAACTTATTCTTGATAACGAGTCTATGAAAATATCATATATGGACTAATTCCTTATATACTTGATACCTAGGAAGGTATATTTTGTCGCCTGGTCGATTCTGACCTACGTTATATCGCAATTCTACACAACCATGGACACTTGATATTAAAATCTAAGGTGAGATCGTTCCATTTACTTATAGGCGCAGGTAAAGATTTCAATTTCTCTTATGATGTCGTTTCCTTATTTTCCAACCAAAGCGTCCATTCAAAAAAGTATTGAAGCTAAAAACTCTTTTTCTTAGCTTCTGGTGCTGCAACTCTGCTGGATCTTGACGTATAATCCAAAATCGAGTTGCCTTTCGTACTTTGGGTCTCCCCCACTTGGGTTTAGACCCTCGCTTTCTTGTTACATACAACCAATCAAAGCCCAAGCTTTGTCTCTCACCCTAAGCTTAAACCTAATTTGTCCTCAAGTTAGAACAAGACTATAATGAGCTCGGGATGAGCTAAACTAAAAAGGGAAAAAGAAATATACCATAGAACTTGGTCAACATCAGTCAACATGGTCAGAATCAATCCTTCATGGACCCTACGCATCTTCAAAATGTTCCCCGACTTAGAGCCATAAACCACATTCTCAAACCACTTGACGGGCGAATAGATCACGGCTGGATGCAGTCGCGGTGTGCAAGACAAAGGAAACAGAGGATGCGCCCAGTGGGGGCACTTTAAATCACTAATACAGACAATAATGAATGAATGAAATGCGCCTCTTCACACGATGATTCCTACATTTGTCAGGCTAAAGTGTATAATAACGAAAATAGGGTTTTGCAGCGCGGCCTCCGGGCAAACATCCGGCTTCAGGGGCTTCTCCCTTGTATTGTCCTTTACATTCTACCGTCTCATCGTCATTGCCTTTTCCCACCAAAAATCAAAAATAAAATAAAATAATAAAAATTCTACTTAACCTAAATCTAAACCTAACAACTTAAATCTTCAATCTTGAACTTCTGTTATTTGGTCTTTAGTCTCCTCGTTGCTCGATCTTCTGTCTTCTTAATTCTCTCCTTTTTTTCTCTCTTTTTTTTTCTTTTTTTTCGGAGAGAAGTCTTGAACTCGGATTCTTGTTCTTCTTTTGTGTTGCTCGTTTTCTTCATTTTTCTTCTTTCTTTTTGTTGCTTTTCTTTAATCTTCTTCATTGTTTCTTTTTGTCTTTGCTTTTCCAATTTCTTCATTTTTTTAAGTTTTCTTCTTGGAAGGTCTAAGGAATTTCACCATGTAACATAGGACTCCAATAGTGAAAATGGAGTAAGAGATAGAGGCTAACATGAACACCTAATGATCATTGACAATGTGTCAAGATCTACTAAAAAGGGTGGGGAATGACTCAAAAAATGGGTGTTACCAAAAAAAAAACTTGATCCCAAAAGATGTGAATTGGGGGACCCACCTCAAAGTTCATCAAGCACCTCAATGCAAGGTGTGATAAACAAAATTCATCTAACTATCTATTCTAGACCCCTAAAAAATGATGGCCTATCCTAAAAAGGTGGTGAGAATCTAACTAAGCAAGGCTCAGACGAGACTCGGGAGTACTAAGGGGTACTTCCCCCAAAACCAAGATGCGGGTCTTCAATGTATTCAAAATACCTTACCAGGATAATCTTTGCTCGCACACATCGGTTTGACCAACCAAATCCATCCGCACCTAGACCCAATCAAGCTACCTGCATCTGACCCCCACACAAGTGGTCTCAAAGTGGTATGTGAGGCTCAAAACGTGTCCCATTTATCCAATACAAGGAATTGCATATCAAGACCCGAGACCAATCTATGATTCAATACTTATGACTCGGCGCTATGGTACCTGTAGGGATGAGAAGACAAGAGAGAACAAAAATGCATGAACTTAAACTAGAATGTATCTAAAAAGTATGAAAATTAGAAAAGAAGGAAACAAAATATGCAATATTTTTGAATTTTTTATGCAATTTTTATGAATGACTTAAATGACTTACTCTAAATGCAACTATATACAACCTAAATGCAATCAAAAAATAAAAGATAAAGAATACATCACCCCAAGCTTAAAATTAAGCATTGTCCTCAATGCTTAGGATGAGAGTAAGGAAGGATCGTACCGGGATCAACATGGAGGAGGCCCACGAGGACGGTACGGAAGCAACACATGAGTCGTACAACGATGTGTGGGCGGAGGTCTTGGCCGCCTAAATACACATGGATGAAATCTTGGTCGCGCAAAGGAAGCATATGAAATGGATCAAAATTTTCTTATGAAGTGGCATATTTGTGCGGGTACCCTCGCAAACTTTGCGCGGGTGGGAGACAAGCCGCACAAGAGGTTGCGAGGGTGGGTATCAGGTCGCGTAGAACCTGCGCGGGTTGGGGAGCAGCCGCACGCATACATCAGATTACAACTCGTGTGGGGGTAATTTGAGCTCGGATTTTGCGCGGGTAGGACTGGGTCGCGTAACGTTTGCGCGGGTACCCGCGGAAGTTGCAGAGTTTGACATTTTTTGCAATTTTTTGCTCCAAAAGCTCCGGTTTTCTCCCATACTTTACCAAGATCATTGCTAAACCTCAAGATGCTTATTTTTGACAAACTTCAAGTCTAGAAACATCAAAACTTCAAGCGGAGATTATTTATTTACAATGCATTTATTTAACGTCTTTGTCAAGAGATAGCCCCGCTTCCGTCAACCTTCGTAAATCAGAGTTTCCAATGTTACGTTGTAGAATTCTCCCATGTCAAAGCTTTTATAAAATGGTTTCAAACGGTGCCCATTCACTTTGAAGATTTGATTCGTTTCCAAACTTTTGATTTCAACCGCACCATGATCAAACACTTTTAAAACAATGAAAGGTCTGTGCCATCGAGATCGCAATTTTCCCGGGAATAACTTCAAGCGTGAATGATAAAGAACTTTTTGACCTGGAATAAAGTGTTTTTGGTTTATGTGCTTGTCATGAAATGCCTTTTTCTTCTCTTTGCACCTTTTAAACCTTTTAATTATCTTCTTCTTGACCACTTCCATCATTGGAGGATTCAATATTCTTTGAGCCTCTCTCTTAGGCTTGCAATAATCTTCCATAAGAATCTTGTGTGCATACTTTACGTCTTATCCCGTTTATTGGCTCAATCACATCAACCCGGTACAATGGAGAAATGTTACTAGGGTACCTCATTGCTTCAAAGATGTTGAAGTCAATGATCTCTCTATCAAACTCCATAGTAATATTCTCTTTATGGACATCAATGATCGTGTGAGCGGTATTCATGAAAGGTCTTCCAAGAAGGATCATAGATGATTTGGAAGGGGTCTTCTCTTCAAGATCAATGACATAAAATTCTGCGGGAAAAACAAGGTGATTAACTTGTACTAACACATCCTCCAACACTCCTCTTGGAGACACACTTGACTTGTCCCCTAATTGAATGATTACTCCAGTTTCTTCCAAAGGTACAACATTGAGAGATTGAAAAACCGAGTATGGCATCGCATTGATCGAGGCTCCAAGATCTAACATGGCACTTTCAACATGCAAATCACCAATGGTACAAGGGATAGCAAATATTCCTGGATCCTTGCATTTGGGAGTTAACTTCTTTTGGATAACCGTAGACACGTTTGCATTAACTTGAATCTTTTCATTTGCCTTGAATTTCCTCTTCTTGGTGCACAAATCCTTGAGAAATTTTGCATAACTTGGAATTTGCTTAATAGCATTCAATAGTGGAATGTTGATTTGGACCTTGCGAAAAGTTTCAAAGAATTCATTTTCTTCCTCGTTTTTCTTTTAAGCGGCTAACCGGTAAGGGAAGGGTGGTGGTATGACCAATGGCTTGATAGTCTTGTTAGAAGATTCGGGTTGCTCAATATTTGTCACAACCGGTTCCTTTGGAGGAACGACCACCCTTGAAGGTTCAACAATAATAACATCATCATCTTCTTCTCTTTAAAATCTTTTAGGGTTGCTTTCTCCAAGTGTTTTCCCACTTTTCAAGGTTATTGTACTCACATTTGGATTATTCTCGGTTTGAGATGGAAGTTTACCCCTTTGTTCTATCTTATTGAGAGCGGTGGCCAAGTCTTTAATTTGTGCTTGAATGTTGGAAAAGGTGTTCTTGGTCTCTTGTTGAAATTGGGTTTGGCTTTGAGCAAGAGAAGTAAAGAGTTCTTGAAGACTCATTTGATGGTTACCACTTGATTGACCCTGTAGTTGAGGTTGTTGGTAATTTGGAGGGGCATAAGATGTTTGTGGATATGGAGGTGTTTGGGAAGGATATTGTGGATATTGATGTCTCATCATAACATTTGGTGGGTTTTGCTTTGGTGGGTATGGGTTGTTTGGGTTATTCCTCCAATTTGAGTTATAAGTGTTTTGAAATCCCATGGGTCTTGGTTGACCTTGATATCCTCCCATTGCATTAACATCCTCCGGTTCACTACCATGTGTGGGACACTTATCCGTATAATGTCTCGTCATTGCACAAATACCACACACCATCAATTGTTGACCACTTCCCACCACCATTTGACTTAACACATTAGTCAAATGACTCAAATCCAAGAGCTTTGATTCCGAGTGTTGGGTGTTGCTAACTTCACCAACCACTTGTGGAGAATTTCTCTTCATTTCATTTTGAGTCCCGAAATTTCTTTGATTTTGAGAAATGGTACCAAAAAGTGATCGTATCTCGTGAGGGGTCTTGTTGAATATGTCACCACCACTTGAAGCATCAATCATCCTTCGATTTTTTCATTCATACCCTCATAAAATTGTTGAAGAAGTAATTGTTCGGGTATATTGTGTTGAGGACAACTTGTACACAAGTTGTTGAATCGCTCCCAAAAATCATGAAAAGTCTCATTCTCCCCTTGACGAATCCCCACAATGTCACTTCTTTGACTTGATATCCGGGAGGTGGGATAGAACTTGCTATTGAAGGCTTTGAGTAACTCTTCCCATGTGTGAATAGATCCCGGTGGTAAGTTGAATAACCACTCTCTAGCTTTATCTTCCAAGGTGAACGGGAAGGCGGTTAACTTGAAATCATCCAATGTCACATGTTCGGGTAACATGCTAACACATATCATATGAAAGGACTTCAAATGCCTTTGAGTATCTTCTCTATCCAAACCATGGAACTTGGTGAGTTTATGTATGAAACTTGACTTCAACTCAATCCATCAGCGGTTTGCGGGATAAACAATACCAAGGGGTGTGTGAGTAACATCTGTCTCCATCATTTGTCTAAGTGTCAACTCTTGAGGGGGATTGGGTGGATTGGGGTTATTGGGATATTGTTGCATGTAATTGGGAGGTTGTTGGTAAGGTGGGTATAGGTATTATTGGTGATTGTACATTTGTGGTGGATAAGGTTGGTAGTTAGGGTATTGGTTGTAGGGAGGTTGTTGTTGGGGGTACATTGGTTGTTGGTACATTAGAGGTTGTCGGTAATGAGGTTGATTTGGTTGATGTGCTTGTGGTTGTTGAACTTGAAAAGCATTGTTTTGAGGTTGGTTGTGTTGATGGAAGTTTTGGTTTTGTGGTTGTGGTTGTTGATAATTGGGTTGATTTGGTTGATGAGGGGGTTGATTCCAAGGTGGCATATCTATGAGAGGTCCGTGGTGTTGTTGTTGTCTTGGTTGTTGGGGTGGGGTATTGGCATCTTGATTGTTTGGGTTTGGGTTGGGATTGTGAGGTGGAGTGTGATTCATGGCTATGTAGTTTTCAAACGGAATGTCTTCAAAAGAATGACCAACAATTGGAGAACTCGGTTCGGTTTCGGTATCACTTGAAGTATGAACTTGATCTTCTATGTTGATTAGTGGAGAAGAGGAAGAAGCTTGAACGAGTTGTTGTTGCGTTGCTTGTTTGGCTAACTTTTTCAACCTTTTTGCTTCTTTTTCAATCTCCGGATTGTAGAGTAGTTCACCGGTTCTTGTAGACCTAGGCATAAACAATCAAATAACAATAACCAATTTCCCCGACAACGACGCCAAAACTTGGTGGGATGTCAAGTCCACCAAGCAAATTACACCCTTTGTTTGCAACAATTGCACATTGAAGTACCAAGCTCATGATTAAAGTATTAAACAAGCATAAGAAATATGAACTAGAATCATAAACATAAGATAAATGACAATTGAGCCTGCATCCTTCAAAAACCCACAAATATCCAAGGGTTTTAGCCAAAGTTAACCAAAATAGAGAAACTAGCCACTCGTGGCAACAAAATAACAATCACAAAAGTATAATTGCATCAAGAAACTACCAATTAGTTATAAAGATGAGAAGAAATGAGTATCAAGCTCCAAAAATCGCCTCTCCAGGTCTCTAATGGTGGAAAATCAAAGTATGCTAAAAGATCCAACCCCCCAAGGTAAATGGTAAAAAAAATGACCAAAATGCACAAAAGTGTGCAGTTGCGCGGGTACCCGCACGACTGAGATTCCACCCTCGCAAATGTTTCTAGAATGCTATTGGTCCATTCTTCTCCACTACCCATTCCACTACCCAAGATTCCCTTGGTCCCCTCCATGACTCACATGATTTGAAATTGGCCAATCACCTTCAAGCTCTAAATATGGATAGTCCATGCCTAAAATAAATATCCATGACCCATCTCCAAAAGCCCACTCATCCAAATCTTCAATTTTTTAAGCCCAAATCTCCTTTGATGGATCCGTAAAGCCCAATAATGCATCAAGAAGCCCACTAAGCCCAACTCCAGTCAAACCGCAACCGCAATGAGCTCCAAAACCCTGCAAAATATCTCATGCAAAATACAAAGTACCCGATACGATCCATGATAAAGAAAAAAAGAATATACAATGCAATACTAATTAAAAGAGCTAAAAATACTAAAACAAACTAATAAAAATAAGGAAATAAAATAAGCTATCAGTCTCTACGATTAGTAGTTTTCTTTCTGCTTGAAAGAAACTCCTGATTGTCATGATGATTATAATAATTTCAATGTAGTATTGCTTCTTATGTTTATAACGAGTGATCTTCTCATAAGACACAGTGTAGTTCGATCAAGATTATGACAAACACTTAGATTGTTCTACCAACATACACGTGTACCAGATGGTAGATGAGGGTTTTAATATTAGCAGTAACGACGTTTGCTGAACTCAATATTTTCTCTTCCTTCTTTTTAAAAGAATTATCCGTTTTGTACTTTTCTTGACCATAATTTAGGTAACTGGATACCAACATACTACTAACGTCCTTATGCGTATCCCTTTTACAAAAATCACCATTATTGTGATTTGCCCAACAAGTATCAAACTTTTGGACTTCTGTTGGTGGTGCTTATCCCGCACTGTATCTTAATTCTCTATTGGACCTTCAGTCCAGATCTTTGAGTCATAAGTTCGATATTTACTAGAGGCTCCTGCCCCTTCTTGAATTTTTCTAAGGACTCGGTCTAAGATGAGGTCTTTACTCCAGCTACAGTAACAGACCGAATGGTCACATTCTAATGACCTTCTATTATGTGGTGCATGCGATGCACGTTGAACTAAACCCTTATCTCTAAAATTCCTACTACTGAAGATACCTTCCTTCATGTTCTAATATGGTACAACCACATTATAGAAAGTAGCACTTCTAGCAACCGGTTTCTTGGTTTTTAATGAAAGATGCAATCTTTCTGTAGATTGCCTTGCTCTCCTCCTTCGTTTTTTCGACTAAGGTTGGTTACTATACTAGATATGGTTCTTGGAACCAATTGACTTATTTCTCGGATTAATACTATTTGGACTCGGTTCTTTATGACCATCATGTTCGGAATGAAAATTGTCTTCTTAGTCATTACCGAAACAAAGGTAATGGCAGAAATGAACAAACTTAACTCGAATACCGGTTTCTTAGTAACCTTGCGACTTTTCCTGATCCAAGTGTGAGTCATGTGCTTCCGGTAGTATAGGCCTCTACTACCTTTCACACCTACTCATACTCGTCCCAAGTATTGTCTCACAGTTTTCCAAGTCACCATACAAGAACGAAATCAAATAGCATTCTAACACATTAAGTGGTATAACATAATTAGAGATTTCTGTAACTTCTAAATTGATTATGATCATATTCAAAGTTTATTATACTATATTCCTCTTATACCAGGCCACATACAACGACACTTATCTAAGCGGAATAACCACTCTATATCTCGAAATGTCTGGATAAGCAACTTCCTTCTGTTGACTCCCTGCAGCGATGTCTGCCTCTTCCTTTATAGTTTTGAGAGTCATCCGCAATACTTGTGTGGTATCTTCCTTTCTCGATAAATCCTGAGAAATATGCCCACTACCTCCACATGCGTAACATATCCTATAGTTGTACGAGCAGTTATTGGAATAATGACCAGTTCTTCCAAACTTGTAGCAGGTTACTTTTTCCTTGCATTGTTCGAAATGCTTCTTCCTACATTCTTTACACCATTTCACCTTATTGTTTTCCCCAGGCTTCTTGTCACTGGGGATAGGTTCTACTAACATATTCTTCTTATTGGATTTTGAGGATTCTTCATTCTTCCTCTTGCTTCCAACTTCTGCTTTTTTGGTGGATATCCCATTGGTTATGTCTTCCAAGGATTTGGAAACCCGGATGGTTTTTTCTAAGGTAGTTACAAGTTTTACCATTGGACCAAAACTCACTGGTAGTTCATTAAAATTTTCTCTACCTTAGAAAGTTTAGTAGGAGTTAGGTAAGGAACTAGCTCCATCTTTTCCAGAAAGGTTGCAGAATACTGGCTGACGCTCATATCTTCCTTCTTCAGTTTCTGGAATTCGTTATTTATTTCCAGAAGGTCTTTCTCAGAGCAGTATTCTCTTTTCAACTGTACAAGGAAATCTTCCCACGACATCATTCCCGCTTCTCCTTTTGGCAGGGTACTTGCCATTCGTTTCCACTAGATTAACACTCCGGTCTTTAGCTGTCTGGCTGCGAAGATCATTCTCTGTTTACTGCTACAGTCGCAGCTTTCAAATTCCATTTCCATTTCATGGATCCATTCCATAATTATCACCGACGTTGGTTCTACAGAAATACTTGGGGGCCAGGATGCTATGAATTCCTCATAATTGCATCCATTTCTATCAACCCCTTCTTCAGACTGATCTCCATTTATCATGGTTTTAATAACTGGTGTAGTGACTTCTCTACTATCTTCTTGGAGCATTTGTCTGGTTCCTTCTGCCAGTATATCCTGAATCATAGCTTGAACTCCTGTTATTAAGATGAGTTTAGTTACTGGCACGACTTCAGGTGTCTTCTCGATCACACGAGACTCAGTCTGCTAGTTTCCATTATCATTCCCTAATCTACTGCGTGTTCTCACCATGACGTCCTATACACCAAAGCAGGCGTTCAGTGTCCCAAGAGGTGAGTTTATTATGATAGGGAAGGTTCTATTTATGTTTTAGATGTATAACTCCTCCTTATCACTCTGAAATGTTACATGTCAGTTCTAATACACTAATGATACATGTAGAATCTAGAACACATAGGTTTCTTGGTTCTAGGTCAACAAACCTTAAGTTTTCTAGTAATAGCAATCTAGGTAAGCACCTAAGGCATGCTATGTTACATACCAGTTAACATATAAGGCATCTCTTCCTAAAGTATTCTAAGGCATATTATAGCAAGAGAGGTATTCACCCTAAGTTATGCTATATAAAATTTTCTTATTTAGCACCTAATATTATTTAAGGCATTTACCCTAAATTATTCTATGCAACCTAAGATGTTCTAGACACATATGTCAGCATCATTACTTAGCGTTCTAATTTGAAGTCTAGAAATAAATCCTTATTCCTAGTTCGCTTCAACTAATGCTCTGATACCAACTGTGACATCATCTAATTTTCAGAACCAATTAAAACTTTTCTTTAAACTTATATTATCATTAATGCGGAATTTCCCAGTACATTTGAAAACTTTTGAGTACAAGTGATTGTCCTCAATTTAATAAAACCCTAAGGATATCATAATCAATACAGAAGCATAAGTTACAGCATGGTACCAGGTTTAGAAACTCCTCACTGGAGGAATTTTGTGATTATAAGGGCATTACTCAAAACTTCTTGCCCATCCGGACTCCACAACAAAATGGAGTCACTGAAATACATAATCGTGTTGGATTAGGTGTCTAAGCTCATAACTATAATTGGTATGTATTTGACCCGATGGTAGCATGGTCCATTTCGGGTTGCCTTCACCAGAACAATTTGATAGATGGATATTTGAGTAAGAGGTTATTTATGATTTATTAATATATTATAAGTATAATATATTAATTGAGGAATCATATTATTTAATTAGTATTGATCAAGACTTAATTAAGAATTAATTTAGTGATCAAAAGAGACTAATTAAATTGATACATATGAGTTGGGCTAATGATCCATGGTTTGATTTGTGATGGGCTTATGGGTTAAACCATGAAGTATTTATCCAAATCAAATGGATGGATCATGGGCTAATATGTATGGATTAGGGTTACACATGACCTTTGATATTCTACATATATATATATATATATATATATATATATATATATATATATATATTTATATATGTTGTGCTAAGCCCTAAAATCGACCACTACTTACATTCCAAGAAGAGAAATCGGTTTTTAGTCTCCTTAGCCTCTCTCATATCCATCTAGTTGTTTATTTGGTGTTTGTGACTTGTTTGAGGCACAACACTTGGGGTGCTAAGTTCTCTCAAGGCCAAAGTCTTACTAGCTACATTGAGAGGTAACCTTCTAACTTATTTTATGATTCATATGTTAAATTTTGTATGCTATTTTAGGCTTCATGCTTTGGAAACCAATGTTGCATGTATAATTAGAGAAAACTTAGATCCAAAGCATTAGGCTTGTATGTGCACCATCGGAATGTTAGAGTACATAAAACCCAACAGTGGTATCAGAGACATGGGTGTTTTCTATTGTATTGATGCAACTATGTAATTTTCAAAGCTGAAAAAACTACAAAACTGGATTCTGCCAGGGCCTACTCGACGAGTCTATGTATGAACTCGACGAGTAGGTGCTTTATGATGATGAACTCGTAGAGTTCATAAGTGCACTCGATGAGTTGGACAATCAGTGGGCAGAATCTTCAAGTTTTTGGCCTGTTTTGGATTAGGAACATTACCACAAACTGTTTTGGTTCATAAAATTCAATTTTAATGATATGGTAATGTCTATCCCCATCCAATAACATGATGTTTATCAAATTCTAAGATAACTACTTGTTTTTGTGATATACTAGTTATTTGTAAAATTTGAAGTTATCATGTACTATGAATCAAATTAGGTCAAATTGGTAAATGATCATCATATCATAATTGGATTAGTTAATTTGATCTATATGTGTTCTTGAAAAAAGTTCCATAACTTGTCCTCAAGTTATGGAAAATGAAAAGTCTTTATTTATGAAACCATTAACTAATGTAAGTTATTAAATTCAAAGAGTCTTGAAAGGTTTCATAACTTGTCCTCAAGTTTGGAATTTGAAAGGTCTCATTCATGGAACATAAAAGTTCATAACTAATGAATGTCAAAAGTTTTTGACAAGTTACAAAACTTGCTCTCAAGTTTTGGAACTTGAAAAGTTACATTAATGAAACTTTAATTCCAAACGCTAGAACTTTAAAAGTTTAAAATTCAACCCTATGGACTTTATTAATAGTTGATTAAGTGTTTAATTAAAAGAGTATTATTAAATGCATAATCATATGGTTTAAGTTTAATTAAATTAAGAGTATAATTTCTTAATAGATTAAAAACTTAGTATTTTAAATGTTTAAAATACACCCTTATACTATATATAAAATTAAAAGTCTAATATATTATATATGTATAAGTTAAAAGTCAGTCTTACTGTTAGTAGGTCTCATTCACGAAGTTGGTCTATAAGGGGTGTTTAAGGAAGCGGCCTATAAAATGACCGCCATTGGCTATACACTCTTACCCACCGCACCCTTCACCAGTGGAGGGTCGTTAGCCGAACGGGTTTTACAGGACATTTAAATCATCATTAAAAGTATAATGAAAAACTAAGTAACTAAATGCTTATAAATTCCCAATCTTAGTTACTTACGAAAAATGTGAATTTTATGCTAACCCATCAAATTGCACTTTGCACTTTGTTAAGTCGTTAGTGGAGCGTGTGTGGTTAACCGATACACTAATTTGGGACTGACAATGTGTGCCAAAGGGTAGCTAGATGTTAATCATGGATCAATGGAGCGTGTGTGGTTAACCGGCACATTGGTCAGATGATTTGTAACATTAAGTGTACCAAGCTAATTTGCATGGTTATTCACACCTTGTTTGTGATCCTCGGTATCCCAGTCACAAACTTGAGAGGGCATAATCGAGATTAAACATGCCATTGAAAAGTTCAATGAATCTCAAAAGATCTAGGAAGTTCAATTCATTTTAAAAACCAAATGTTCATTTTCGTTTTTCATGATGGAAATTGGTAAATCGTCATTTACCTACCTTCAAATAATTTGCAATTGGATTACGGCATCCCTCTTCCGAATTGTAAATTATTGTGTTGGATCGTAGCCTTAATATTTCAATTTCGGTGCTATATTATGGATTTAAATCAACGAACTTGAATTTCTCACTTGTAGATGTCTAGTTCTGACAACTATGGTCTTCCCGAATCTTATGGAAAAAGCTTTCCACATGAAGATGATGTTCCATGTTTTGATCAAGGATCTGGAAATCATACTTCACTTCCTCCACCTCCTCCAATTATTCTCCCTGACCCATATGTTCATAGACTTGAAAAGTTCAAGGTCACTCAAGCCCTATTGGCAAGCAAGCATGAAGATGGAAAGTCTGTATTGTTGGATTAATGTCTAAGTCCATAACTATAATTGGTAAGACTTGACCCGACCCGACATGGTCCATTTGGGTTGCATGGCATCATGTATTTGGATAGACTATAATGAGAGAAATAACACTTAAGGTTTGTTAATATATTATAAGTTATAATATATTAATAAGATTATTTAATTAGTATTGATCAAGAATTAGTTTGGAATTAATTAAGTGATCAAAAGAAGACTAATTAAATATATGGGTTGATTGTGTAAATCACCCATACTTGTATAGTGGGCTAATGCTCCATGGATTGTCAAGTTGGGCTAAAACCCATAAGATGCTCCATGGTATGTTTGAACCCATGGATCCAAGGAAACGGAAAGCCATGACAATTAGGGTTTACCCTAATTGTCACTAACTATATAAGCATCTTATTGTTGACAAAATCGGCGACTATGTGTGATAGAAAGGGCTAGCCGATTTTCATGAAGTGTGTATGTTCTCTCAAGTTATTCCAAGTGTATTTGGTGTTGTGTGAACCATTTGAGGTGTCACACTTGGGGCACTAGGCACTCAAGCTTCATGAAGTCATTCTACATCAAAGAGGTATGTAATTCTAACTTGATATATTCATATGAATCAATGTTATTATGCTAGTTAGGATGAATACCTTGGAAAGTTCATATTTGCATGTATAATAGAGAAAACATAGATCCAAGGTATTTAGGGTTGCATGTACACTTAGGAGTGTTAGAATGCTCAAAACCCAACAGTGGTATCGGAGCCTAGGCTTGTTTTCTTATTATACTTGCAAAAATGGCTGAAAAATCGAATTTTGTTGATGTCTGAACAGCAGACTCGCCGAGTCCATAAAGGGACTCGACGAGTCCAAGGCAAAATGCATCCAACTCGCCGAGTTGGTTCATGCACTCGACGAGTTGGACCCCCTGACAGCATATATTCGACTGTTTTGGCTGGAATTGGACTAGGAACATTACCCTAAGCTGTTTTGACTTTATAAACTTGTTCTTGATGTGGTAATGTTCATGCTAATCCAATTTCAAAGATAATTGTCAATAGATTCATGTTTTGTATTAGTTTAAGTGTTATGTTAATTACATGAAAAAGTTTGATTCCAATTATCTTGTTCATATGAGTTGCTTAGATTAATAGAAAAGGTTGATTGATTATGTGTCTTTGATCTATTTTAATCTAAGAGTGGATTCTAAAATGTGTTTGTGTAACTTGTCCTCAAGTTACATGAAAAGTCACATTAAAGTTTCTTAAAACTCATAAAAGTTGGCAATGGTTACAAAATGAAGAGTCTTGTCCTCATTAAATGGTTTTATGACTCCATAACTTGTCCTCAAGTTATGGAGGTTCAAGAGTCACTTCAATAAATAATAAAAATGTGTAACCTTAATTAGTTCCATAAGATACAAAAGAAGAAGAGTTACATTCTTTAATAGTTTAAAGTCTTCCATAACTTGTCCTCAAGTTATGGAACTTGAAGAGTTTTCTTATTTAAAACTACTTTAAACTCATGAGTTATGAAATTAATTAGTTTTGAATAGTTTCAAAACTTGCCCTCAAGTTTTGGAATTTGTAAAGTTTCCCTCAAGAATACTTTAATTCCAAGTTAAGCCCTTAGAATTTTAAAAGTTAAAATTCAACCCTTATACTTTATAATATTATAAGTTAATAATATACATATATATATATATATATATATATATATATATATATATATATATATATATATATATATATATATATATATGTATAAGAGCAAGTCAGTCTTACCATTAGTAGGCCTCATTCACGAAGTCGGTCTATAAGGGGGGTATAAGGTTGTTGCCTATAAAATGGCAGCTTAATGGGTGTCCACTCTCACCCACTGCTTCCTTGACTGGTGGAGGGTCGTTAGCCGAACAGGTAGGACAAGGACTATAATTCTCCCTTCATTAAAAGTATTAATGATAAATACTAAGTAACTAAACCTTTTATTAACTCCCAATCTTAGTTACTTAGGAAAATGTGAATAAGTTGCTAATCCATGAAATTACACTTTGCACTTTGCTTAAACCGTTAGTGGAGCGTGTGTGGTTAACCGGCACACTAACCTGGATTTAACAAGGTAGGCAAAGGGTAACTTAATATTTATCATAGTATCGGTGGAGCTCGTGTGGTTAACCGGCACATCGATTGAGGGGTAAATCTTAAGGGTACTAAGTATATTTGCATGGTTACTTCACACCTTGTTTTGTGATCCTCGGAATCCCAGTCACAAAACCTGAAGGGCACACTCGAGATTGAAACAGTTCAATGAATCTCAAAAGATCTAGGAGTTTCAAATCCAAGTAAAACCTAATAAATTATTCCGTTTTCATGATGGAAATTGGTGAATCGTCATTCACCTACCTTCAAATATTTTATAGCTTGGATTACGGCATCCCTCTTCCAAGTTATAAAAGTATTGTGTTGGGTCCTAGCCTTAATATCTCATATTGGGTGTTATATTAAGGACTTTGAATCAACTATCTTGAATATCTCCCAAAATATGTCTAGCTCAGACATCTATGATCTTCCCAAATCTCTTGGAACTTTACTTCCTCCACCTCCTCCAATTATTCTCCCTAACCCACAAGTTCAAGGTCACTCAAGCCCTATTGGCAAGCAAGGTCTATGTGTGATCACATCTTAGAGATGAAGTCACATATTGACAAGTCGGGAGAGTTGGGTGTCAAAGTCTTAAGAAAGTTGAATGTTCAATCACTTTCTAAGTCACATAGTGAGTTCCTTTAGGACTTCTATGAAACAGACTATGACAAGACCCTTAATGATCTTATCTATTTGCTTGGTGCTGCTGAATCAGAAATGATCTGGAACACTAGTAAAGCAAATGTGATTAGAAGATCAACTTCCCAAACTTCCATGGACTTTGAAAATGGTAACATTGGATATCCAGAAAAGCTTTCGCTTCCCAATGGAAAGGGATTGGCCATAGTCAACTCGGTTTACCAAATGGTAAAGAGAAAGGCTAAGTCTAAGATAGTCCCATTACCAAAGAGTCCATATGTTTATCTTGCCAAAGGAAGGGGCATTGATTACGAAGCTGCCTATTTACCTGAAAGATCACAAGGTTGATCAAGTCAAGAAGTTTGACTCTACTTCAGGTAAAAGTCCACTATCTAACTCTTTTAAGTTTCTATTATGAGATTCTCATTACATGATGTGACTGGATCACATGTTGATGCTGTAAGAATCAAAGAAAAGTGAAGAAACTTAAAGGAAGTACATGTTGATTCTGATCATGAAGATGAATTTCGATCGCATGGTTTGGTGATCAGAAATTTTGAAGTTGTTACTTAGGAGTTATGATATATTGCTTAGGAATAGATAACAACAAGTTTTTCATATGCATTTCCACTGTAAGGATAAGTTTTTTCCGCAAAGTTTTGAAATAAAATAAAAGGTTTTAATTTTATATTTATTTTAAATATCCTTACAAGTGGCATTTGTGAAAAATGGTTGTTTATATGATTCCATTGATAGCAATATTTGAAAAAAAAATGAAATTGATTCTTTCGTTTGTGGTAGTGTCATAATTTACCAAATAAGGAAAGATTCTCATTCCCAAGGCTTCAGTTGGATAGAAACTTGGAATCATGCAAGTTGAATAGTATGATGAATGAGAACTTCCATCTTTGGAAAATTAAGACTAATTCCTTGTTCACATGGATCTGTGAATCAAGTGAAGCACTAAAGAGATCGAGTACACATTCTTGTGCACTGGTCATGTCCACCACAAAGCTCGTTAAGACTATTCGTCATGATTTACTAGAGTTTAGTAAATATGGTTATACTTACAAGTTTAAGTATAATTCTGAAACATTGGAAAAGTCTCAATGTATGGCAGAACGAATGGGAAGAATCAAATTAGGCAGAGAGATAAAAGTTTCTCAAATCTGAAAAGATGGGAGAGTACTTTAGTATCATGTTTTGTGATCATCTTAATGATTAAAGAACCACATCACAATTGGTCTTCTAAGGACATCTTAGTGCATTCTTATGACTAAGAAGAGGAGTCATGAATTGTTGAAATGGTTAAATCAAGAAGATGAGTCATACCTTGTTCCAAAACAATTCTTAGAGTCATACTCCAAGATTGTAAGTTGAGTGACATATCTTAAAGAAAGGTTTAAAACACTTGTCAAATGTAAGAGTAAAAGTGTCCTACTCTTGTACATTTGGGTAAGTTGTGATGTTTTGGGTTAAACAAATACCAACTTAGGCCAAGTGTGTGTCTTGATAAAGAAGTTGCACTATCTCTTGAATATTTGCCAAGATAGTCTTATATGTCAAGAGGACAGTGGGAGTCTTAGAGATTCTGAAAGCTTCAAGGTCTAATCAAGAATAAAAAACCTGTAGTTTAACACTAGCACATGACGTGAGGTTTATAACCTATCGTGTTGACATATTTCTATTTCTGTGCCCATTCCAGTTAAAGTTGGCTTTGCATATGAGTTCTTAGAGTTCTCAATTGGTTGCATAACAACTTGGAAGCAATGGCAGGCCCTGTACTGCCAGGTGGCAAGAAGTTAAGATTACACAAGTTCAATCCATATGAGTTTGGATTTGTCACTAACCTAGTCTTGTGATTGTGGTCTTGACAGATTCACGTGGATAAGAACACATACACCATAAAATCTAAGGGTTATAAGGTTTCTCTCCGATTCATGAAAAATGATGGTGAGGAAACACTTCCACCAAGTAGATTTGAAGCAGATGGCAAAAGGTCTAAACAATTGAGACTATGATTACGGCATCCCTTTTCATAGTTCTGAAATTGTTTAGACACACATGCATGCTATCTAAGGAAAGGTGTATGATTTTGATAAAGTCTTATCAAAGCAATCTAGTATCAGAAATCTGAACTTTGGTAAGAATGTCAATAAAGTATTGACTTCTAGAGGTCCAGCTGTTTTCTGGATACATGTCAAAGCTAGTGGGAGCATAAGTGTTATGCTAATAATCATCATGTTAGTGGGAGCATGCTAATTATGATAAGTATTGCAAGTTAGCAATGTTAATTATAGAAAACAAAAGTTTCAATTCGTGAAGTTGCAGGGTTGAAAAAGTTGTTTTGCTATAATTAAGGGAGAGGATATACTTCATTTCAGTTCTAAAGGCTTAGATTGAGACCTTAATCATCTTTAGTCAAGAATATATATATGAATTTCATGTTGGATTAGTTCAACTTAAGGAAATTCCATATATTGCGTTCTCAAAATTCGATTATGATTACGACATCCCTCTTCATAGTCAAATTTAGAGAACATGGCAAATAAAAATTTTTGTAGCAAAAGACTGGTCTAGAATCATGTCTTTATGTGAGACATCATGAATCGTGTACCATTTGCTTTGGGTACAGGATCGATTGCATGTGCTATAATATTTATCCTTTCTAAAATTTTCCAAATGCCTAGGGCATTAAGAAGGGAAAAGGTCTAGAATTGGATATGACTAAAATGATTAAGCAATTGTCGAGGACAATCTACGGTTTACCAAAGATTGGTTGCTCAGGGACAGTTGGAAGTATAGTGTTTAATTTTGGAAGGACCATATTGACATATTCTGAAAAGAGGCATCTCTTGTTTAGAAGTGATAGTCAAAATGAGAATATGGAGTTGTCTCCATAGGTGGAAGTTATCTGTGTAAGATTAGAAAAACTTAATGCAAGAATCATGTTCAAAGCAATGTACTTTGAATATGAGACTTAGTTTCCATGGAGTTGAACTCCATTGGAATACCTTATAATGATTGTTGACAAGTCTTTGTGACTTTGTACATATTCATTACTGGAGGGTCAGTGCATATAAGTTTAAAATCTAAACAGATTTCGATAAATGATAGGAATTTGAAATTCTCACATTTTTCGATAAGGATTTGGAAGTGTGAAATTAGAATCATTGAAATTATGTTCAATTGGTTTATTTCACAAAGTTAGGATCATAGACAAACATAGAGTGCACACTTGGTGTATGGCAAAGCTATTGTTTAGAAAAACATAGTGTACATGCTTGGAGCATGGGACAAATAGTGTTTTTAATTCAGGTATAAAGTTGATAAAACCGAAACAATGAAATAATGAGTAATCGGTATAGTGATAAATAAAAGTGGTCTATTTATATTCATAGGGTTTGATACCATATTTGATTCATTTATTCTTGTGTTTCATTTTGCATGTTTTGACTTACGGAATAACTAAGTCGATTAAGTTATTCAAACCATCCACAGTCGGTCATATGTTGGAAGTAGATATGAATCAAGACTGTCATGGGTTGGTTTGTAGAGGTCCAAGTTGGTGGACAAAGTGGTGCTACAACACTCATGAGTGCTCTTAAGTTCTGAGTATTGGATTCAACCCGCGCTCATTTGAATCACTTCATGGATTTTATCACGAGTGATCATGAGACGATAATATATTATATTCTTAAAACCTAGAGATATGAGTTGTTACTATGAGTTGGTTATACATTGATTGCACGAAAACGCATTGGTAACTCGATGTTATAAAACGTGCCTTTGTGTATGATTCAACATGTAGTAGAACAAGCCATATGAGTCGAAGTTTATCCATTCCTTTTACCTTCGGGATAAAAGCGATATATGTGGGCCCCTCGATGATTTAGCGATGACACATGTGAGTGCTTGGCCAAGCAAGGACTGATTTGATTTGTTCAATCAGTCAGTCATCATAAATCGGAAATCGGGAAACAACAAATGGACAGAGAGAATGATTGATAATCCATGTCTCAGTCCATATGATATCGAGAATGGAGGAATATATGATCACTTATCTAATGGACAAGTCATTGACAAAGGTAAGAGATCATCGGCAAGGTCAGAGTTCGACGGAAGCTTTTGAGAGCTACGATTGCCAGTCGGTTCTTGAAGTCATACGCAATAATAGTTTTAGACTTATCCAAGTGGGAGACTGTTGGATTAATGTCTAAGTCCATAACTATAATTGGTAAGCGACCCGGCATGGTCCATTTGGGTTGCATGGCATCATGCATTTGGATAGACTATAATGAGAGAAATAACACTTAAGGTTTGTTAATATATTATAAGTTATAATATATTAATAAGATTATTTAATTAGTATTGATCAAGAATTAGTTTGGAATTAATTAAGTGATCAAAAGAAGACTAATTAAATATATGGGTTGATTGTGTAAATCACCCATACTTGTATAGTGGGCTAATGCTCCATGGATTGTCAAGTTGGGCTAAAACCCATAAGATGCTCCATGGTATGTTTGAACCCATGGATCCAAGGAAACGGAAAGCCATGACAATTAGGGTTTACCCTAATTGTCACTAACTATATAAGCATCTTATTGTTGACAAAATCGGCGACTATGTGTGATAGAAAGGGCTAGCCGATTTTCATGAAGTGTGTATGTTCTCTCAAGTTATTCCAAGTGTATTTGGTGTTGTGTGAACCATTTGAGGTGTCACACTTGGGGCACTAGGCACTCAAGCTTCATGAAGTCATTCTACATCAAAGAGGTATGTAATTCTAACTTGATATATTCATATGAATCAATGTTATTATGCTAGTTAGGATGAATACCTTGGAAAGTTCATATTTGCATGTATAATAGAGAAAACATAGATCCAAGGTATTTAGGGTTGCATGTACACTTAGGAGTGTTAGAATGCTCAAAACCCAACATGTATGTGCTCACGTCTTGGACATGAAGCTGCATATTGACAGGCTGGGAATGTTGGGTGTCGTGTTCCCAAGGAAGTTGGTTGTTGACTTGGTTCTTCAGTCACTTCCTGAGTCGTATAGTCAGTTTTTTAAAGACTACTATATGACAAACCGTGACGTGACCCTTATCGATCTTACCTATTTGCTTATTGCTGCTGAATCAGCAATGATTTGGCGCATTGGTAAAGCAAACCTGATTGGAAGATCTACTTCCCAAACTTCCATGGACACTGACAATAGAAACATTGGAAGTCCAGAAAAGTTTTCACTTTCCAAGGGAAAGGGAAAGGCTAAGTCTGAGATTGTCCCATGTACCATTCCGAAAGAGTCTGTTTGCTTCTATTGCCAAGAAAAGGGACTTTGGAAGCGAAGCTGCTCTGACTACCTGAGAGATCTAAGAGATTGCAGAATCAAATTGTATGGTTCCACTTCAAGTAAGTTCATTATCTAACTCTATTAAGTTCCCATTTATTGGTTCTACATGATGTAAAGTTACATTTTGATGTTTTGCAGAATCAAAGAGAAAGAAGGAAGCTTAAAGGAAATAACATGTTGAGTCTGATCGCGAAGAGATGGATTTCGATCGCATGGCTCGATGATCATATTTTTGAGCTGGTGCTTAACAGTTATGATAGATTGCTTAGATATGTGTAATAACATAGTTTTCATTTGTAATTGCATTGTAAGGACAAGTTTTCCGTGTTTTATAAATAAAGAAAACTTTTAATTTTTGTCTTATTTTATATTTATCCTTGCAATGGAATTTGTGAAAAATTGATGTTTGTATATTTCTATTGTTAGCAATATTGGATTTGATTCTTTCGTTTGTGGTAGTGTCACAATTTACCAAATAAGGAAAGATTCTCATCACCCAAGTTTCAATTGAACATAAACTTGGAATCATGCAACTTGTATTGTATGATAAATGAGAACCTTCATCTTTGGGAAATTAAGACTAATTCCTTGTTCACATATATATGTGAGTCAAGTAAAGGACTAGGGGATCAGGTACACTTGGTTGTGCACTAGTCAGGTCCACCACAAAGAACGACAAGACTATTCGTCATGATTTACTAAAGTTAGTAAATATGGTTATACTTACAAGATTAAGTGTAATTCTGAATCATTGAAAAAGTTCCAATGTATGGCAGAACGAATAAGAAGAATCAAATTAGGCAGAAAGATAAAAGTTTCTCCAATCTGAAAGGAAAGGAGAGTACTTTAGTATCGTGTTTTATGATCATCTTAATGATTATGAAAACCATATCACAATTGATCCTCTAAGGACACCTTAGTGTATTTGTATGGCTAAGAAGAGGAATCGAGAATTGTTGAAATGGTTAAATCAATTAAGGTGAGTCATACTTCGTTCCAAAAATCGAATCTTAGAGTCATACTCCAAGATTGTAGCTTGAGTGACATACCTTAAGTAGGTTATAACACATTCAAATTGGTAGTTGTGATGTTTTTGGGTAAAACAAAGATCAACTAAGACCAATTATATGAAGTATTATTCTTGATAAAAATCCGCACTAACTCTTGAATATTTGTTTGTCAAGGAGTGTTTCTTGAAAAGAGAATCTTATATGTCAAGAATTCAGTGGGAGTCTTAAAGAACTTGAAAAGTTTCAAGACCTAATCAAGAATAAAACCTATTGTTAATCACTAGCGCACGACTTAAGGTTTGTAACCTATCGTGTTGACATATTATTGTTTTTGTGCTCATTCCAGTTAAAAGTTGACTATGCATGTGAGTTCTATGAGTTCTAAATTGTTTGCATAACAACATGGAAGCAATGGTAGGCCCTTGTGCTGCCAAGTGGCAAGAAATTAAGATTGAACAAGTTCAGTCCATATGAGTTTGGATTTGCCACTAACCTTGTCTTCTGATTATGGTTATGACAAATTCACATGGATAGGGACACATACACCATAAAATCTAAGTGTCATAAGGTTTTCTCCAATTAATGAAAATTATTGTGAGGAAACGCTTTCACTAAGTAGATTTTAAGGAGATAGCAATTGTGATATTTGCATTCTCAAATTCGATTATGATTACGGCATCCCTCTTCACAGTTCGAATTGTGAGAAATGGCAAAAGGTCTAAACATTTGAGACTTATTGCTGTAAGTTCTAAAATTGTTTAGACACACATATGAGCTATCTAAGGAAAGGTGTACGATTTTAAGAACCCTAGAAAAAGTCTTATCGAAGCATCTCATATCATAAATCTGAACTTTGGTAAGAAAGTCAATAATGATTGATTTCTAGAAGTCCAGCTGATTTCTGGATACATGTCAAAGCTAATGGGAGCATAAGTGTTATGCTAATAAGATAACATCTATTATGCTAGCGGGAGCATAATTATTATGGTAAGTGTTGTGAGTTAGCAATGTTAATTATAGAAAACAAAAGTTTCAAATCACAAAGTTGCAGGGTTTGAAAAGTTATTTTGCTATAATTAAGGGAGAGGAATTCATACTTCATTTCAATTCTGAAAGCTTAGATTGAGATTTTAATCTAATTTAGTCAAGGACATATATGAATGGTATGTTGAAATGATTTGACATAAGGAAATTCCATATGTGGAAATATTATAGCGAAAGACTGGTCAAGTATCATGTCTTTATGTAAGATATTATGAATCGTATCCCATATGCTTCGGGTATAGGATCGATTGCATATGCTATAATATTCTCGTGTTCTAATTTTCCAAAAGGCCTAGGGAATTAAGAGGGAAAAAGGACTAGAACCGGAGATGACTAAAGTTATTAAACAACTGTTAAGGACAATCCAAGGTTCGCTAAGGATTGATCACTTGTGGGCAGTTGGAAGTATAGTAATGGATGAACTATATTGACATTATTATAAATAGACAGGATTATATTAATTATGAGTTGTCATATGGCATATATGGAAATGTTTCCATAATGGGAGATGGATATTAGGAATCTATGTGGAAGTTAGAAAATTTTATGCAAGAAGAATGTTTAAAGGAATGTACTTTGAAATTGAGACTTCGCTTCCATGGAATTGGTTTTGTAACAATCTCCAAAGGAATAATTTGTAATATCGTTGGCAAAGTCTCTGTGACTTTAGTACCATGACATTACAAAAGGTTATATTGCATGATAGTTTAGAATCTAACACTAAATAATAAGGATTTGGAAATGTGAAATGAGTGTCATTGGAAATGATTACAATTGATCTATTTCTCAAAGTAAGGACCATAGATAAACATAGTGTTCACGATTGGAGCATGGGATAACTATTGTTTTAATTAAAGTATTAAGTTGATAAATCGAAACATTATACGATGAATAATGTGTAATCAATATGGTGATTAAATAAAATGTGTTTTATTTATATTCAAAAGTTTTGAGACCATATTGGATACGATTATTCTTGTGTTTCACGTTGCATGTTTTGACTTCCCGAATAACTAGGTTATTCAAACCATCCACAGTCAATCATACTTTGGAAGTGGGTATTGAAGCTAGACTGTCATGAATGGGTCTGTAGATTGTCTAAAGGTGTTTAGACATAACACAAGTTTGTTGCCGTATTCATGAGTACTCCTGTAATAAGACTTGAGTATTGGATTCAACCCACGCTCATTTGAATCACTTCATGGATTTTATCACGAGTGATCATGAGACGATAATATATTATATTCTTGAAACCTAGACATGTGAGTTGTAGTTTACAAGTCGGTTGCACATTGACATATGTAAACACACCAGTAACTTGGTGTTATAAAACATATTGTTGTGTGTGATTTGATGAGTAAGTACAGCAAGCATATGAGTCGAAGTTTATCTGTTCCTTTTATCTAATGCGGGATAAAAGCGATATTTGTAGGCCCCTCGATGATTTAGTGATGACAACCCTAAGCGTTTGGCCTAGCCTGGATTGATTTGATTTGTTCAAATTAGTCAGTCGTCATAAATCAGAAATCGGGAAACAACAGATGAACAGAGAGAATGATTATAATCCATGTCTCAGTTCATACGATATCTTGTAGAATGGAGGAATATATGATCCCTTATCTAATGGACGCGTCGTTTGATTTGTTCAGAGTTCGACAATGGCTTTTTGAGAGCTATGATTGCTAATCGGATTTTAAGTTGCATTGATAATTATAGTTATTAGACTTATCCAAGTGGGAGACTATTGGATTAGGTGTCTAAGCCCATAACTATAATTGGTATGTACTTGACCCGATGGTAGCATGGTCCATTTCGGGTTGCCTTCACCAGAACAATTTGATAGATGGATATTTGAGTAAGAGGTTATTTATGATTTATTAATATATTATAAGTATAATATATTAATTTAGGAATCATATTATTTAATTAGTATTGATCAAGAATTAATTAAGAATTAATTTAGTGATCAAAAGAGACTAATTAAATTGATACATATGAGTTGGGCTGATGATCCATGGTTTGATTTGTGATGGGCTTATGGGTTAAACCATGAAGTATTTATCCAAATAAAATGGATGGATCATGGGCTAATATGTATGGATTAGGGTTACACATGACCTTTGATATTCTACACACATATATATGTTGTGCTAAGCCCTAAAATCGACCACTACTTGCATTCCAAGAAGAGAAAACGGTTTTTAGTCTCCTTATCCTCTCTCATATCCATCTAGTTGTTTATTTGGTGTTTGTGACTTGTTTGGGCACAACACTTGGGGTGCTAAGTTCTCTCAAGGCCAAAGTCTTACTAGCTACATTGAGAGGTAACCTTCTAACTTATTTTATGATTCATATGTTAAATTTTGTATGCTAGTTTAGGCTTCATGCTTTGGAAACCAATGTGGCATGTATAATTAGAGAAAACTTAGATCCAAAGCGTTAGGGTTGTATTTGCACCATATAAATTTTAGAGTACATAAAACCCAACAAATCGGACGTTGATAGAAGCTGGTCTATCACTTTATTTTTGGGCAGAAGCGGTAAACACAACACGTTACACTCAAACCCGATCGATAATTGTTAAGCATCATGGTAAAATCTCCTATGACATGCTTAAGGGGATAAATAAATATATCTCTTATTTTTATGTCTTTACGTGTGTATATTATATCTTAAATTTAAGCATTTGTGTAACACCCGTCAAAATTAGGTCAATAACAATCACATGTGATTATGCCAATCATGTAATGTGATGTTGTTAAACTAGTAATGTGATAAACTTACTATGTAGTTCATGATAAATTATAATAAAAATATGAACTTTATTTATGATACAACTCAAAGTATACGTCCATACGATTCCAAAATATAGAGAACGTCTGAATCTGACTTCGCGCAAAGAAGTTATGATAACGGAACACTATAAATCTCTGTAATAAGAGGAATTTAAAATAGACTTAGAATAAGCTATTGGAGTCTAAAATAGAGTTTTAGTACTGTTAAATACCTACGCGTGGATATAAACGTATGCGAAAGTTACGACCTTCCGAAGATACAGCTATCAGAAACCCTAATCCGACTGAACTCACGACGTGAGCATAGAAACTCACGACGTGAGGAGTCAAATTGCCATATTTCGGACCTAGAAGATGCGTGACGAGGCTACGAAGGGATAAGCTCTAAGCTCACGACGTGAACAATGATATTTCACGACGTGAGGAGTCATATGGCCACCTTCGGAAGCTAGAAGACGAAGAGATAAATTCCAAACTCACGACGTGAACAAGGAGTTTCTCACGTCGTGAGGGCCAAAAATCTTCCTATAAATAGAAAGTCTGGCCTTCTCTTTCCTTACACCTGAATTTCTTCTCTCTCTCTCTCTCATTTGCTGAAGCCCTCTTGCATCTCGAGCCCGACGACCTCGTACCGCTGACCGTTTCTGCTTAGATTACATAAAATCACGCTACTAAGGTGAGTTTCATGGCCCCACTTTCAAATATTTTCGGGGGAAAACGCATGCTAAATATTGAATACAAGTTAATACTATATTTATATGATAGTATGTTCGTTAATCGGGATATAATTATTTTGTATCTATACAACTATCGTAAACTTGTTAGCTTGTTATTGTTATAGTAGTATACTAATGTAGATCTTGAGTTATACTTAGGATTCTATATATATTTCATGTGCGATATAGTTCCAGAGTTATACTCGGAAGTTCTATATGTTAATTGATATGTACGTTGTTATTGTTGGTTTTATGTCAAGATAAAACTAGGAACATTATATGTTGTTATTATTGGTTTTATGTCAAGATAAAACTCGGAACGTTAAATGTTGTTATTATTGGTTTTATGTTAAGATAAAACCTGGTTTTAATTCTAATTTTAGTTGTTGTACTGCCTAAGTATTATAAATATTAGGAGTAATACTTAAAGCATAGTCTAATAACTTAGGGTTTTAGACCCGAATATGTTTTTACTACTAGAACTAACGGAACTCGACAAGTCTACATGAGTTATTGTATTCATCAACTAAGATTGAAAATCTTAGGGAAAATCCTCTGACCTGTAACCGCTAATCACGTGCGAGCGAGGAAGTCGTGTATGAATAAGATACGGGTTGACAACCCCACTCGTGGTTGCTAGCTACAACCCAACGGCCTGCGAGTGACGAACTGGCCTTTTATTTTTTTATTGTTCCGACGTTGATGAAGCGTGTGGAACTTATCTTAAGATGAAAAACTTGTAGCATCAAGCAGAGGTTTGAAACTAGTCATATAGCCGCGGTTACGGACTCATGGTAGCAAATTGTTAGAAGCATTATACTTTGTCGTTATACAAGTATTAATGTTAAGTATAAGTTTCCCAAACACTTATACTCTAAGTACAAGAAACTGGTAGGTATACTACTTGTATATTAAGTAGATAATTATACCTAGCACACATACTCGTATAGAATTGAAATAGATTTATACGTAGTGGTTTTACTCGTACTGAATTGAAATAGATTTATACGTAGCGGTTTTACTCGCATCGAATTGAAATAGATTTATACGTAGCGGTTTTACTCGTATAGAATTGAAATAGATTTATACATAGCGGTTTTTACTCGTATAGAATTGAAATAAGATTTATACGTAGCAACCTTCGTTTGTATGGAATTACTATATGAGACTTATAGGTATACTACTTATTTGGTAAGTAAACTATTATACCTAGGATATATATATATATATATATATATATATATATATATATATATATATATATATATATATATATATAGACTATATGTTAGAAACAAGCATGAGTCAAAATGATATCTTCAAACTATATTATATACTTTTCCAACTTGGGAAAAAGTATTATTTTTACTCAGAGTCAAAACCTGTGAACTCACCAACTTTATGTTGACGTATTTTAAAAGGCATGTGTTTTCAGGAAGTTGATAACTATGATACAAGAAATGACGTTACACTGCCCGGTGTTTCCGCCGACGGCAGGGGTGTGACAGATTGGTATCAGAGCTATTAACTATAGTTAATTAGTACTTTCTTAGGAAAGCACGACTATAGTTTAGGGCTTACTCTGTTTGGTTTAGGTATATCCCTTAGCCTACAAATATAAAGTATTATTAATTATACTACTAAAGGACTACTTACGGGAGCAGTGACGGGATAGACATGTCGCTTGGGTTGCTGGATTTCAGAACGGCTATATGCTAAAATGATCCTGCCCTCCGACTGTCCTGACTGGTCGGTGCCTTATCAGCTAGACCTGAAGTAATGAACAATAATTAATAGATCATGAATATAACAAATATAGAGTCATATATGAAGACTCAGACCCACGATGATAATACACATAAATACCCGGAATGTTTTTGATCTTAAGGATTTAGATCAGATATTCCAACTAAAGTTCATATGTGCATAGATCTTATCACAACTAGGTGTAGGTGTACAACTATATTTTATTATGATCAGATCATATGAACTATTTAAATTGGGAGTAATATTTGATAGACTAAACACTTGGTGATCCAAAATGTATAGGAACTAAACAAAATGCCTAGAAGAAGTAGCGCTCGGCTAAACCTTAACCAACGACCAGAACCACAACAACAACAACCGCAACCACCACCACCAGAAATAAACCCCTCAATAAGTTCAGCAGAACTTGAAGAAATCATAGCTCAGAGAATTGCTGCAGCTCTAGCTAATGTCACAAAGGTGGAGCTAGAAATGAAGGCAATGTAGGGACCGCCAGAATGTGTACCTACAAAGACTTTATGAATTGCAACCCACAGAAGTATGCTGGAAGATTCCCATGGTGCACTCAGTGCAACCGTCATCACCTAGGTAACTGTTCATGGTGCAATCAATGTAACCATCAGCATGCAGGTGACTGTTATATTTGCATGAAGTGAAAAAAGAGGGGACACACTGCGAATTACTGCAGGAGCACAACACCGACAACAGAAAATCAAGGAACAAACATTGGAACAGGCTATGATGGAGGACGAGCATGTTTTGAGTGTGGTGAAATTGGACATATCAAGAAGGAATGTCCAAAGTTAAGAAGTAAAGGAAGTTAGGCCGTGGTAGGGCATTCGTAATAGGAAGCAGGGAAGCTATCCAAGACCCTTCGGTGGTATCTGGTACAAGATAAATTTCAGGACGAAATTATTCTAACGGGGGGAAAATGTAACACCCGTCAAAATTAGGTCAATAACAATCACAAGTGATTATGCCAATCATGTAATGTGATTTTGTTAAACTAGTAATGTGATAAACTTACTATGTAGTTCATGATAAATTCTAATACAAATATGAAATTTCTTTATGATACAACTCAAAGTATACGTCCATACGATTCGAAAATATAGAGAACGTCTGAATCTGACTTCGCGTAAAGAAGTTATGATAACCGAACACTATAGATATCTATAATAAGAGGAATTTAAAATAGAGTTAGAATTAGCTATTTGAGTCTAAAAGAGAGTTGTAGTACTCGTAAATACCTACGCGTGGATATAAAGAACGTCAAAAACGGAGTTCGTATGCGAAAGTTACGACCTTCCGAAGATACAGCTGTCAGAAACCCTAATCCGACTGAACTCACGACGTGAGCATATAAACTCACGACGTGAGTAGTCAAATTGCCACATTTCGGACCTAGAAGATGCGTGACGAGGCTACGAAGGGATAAGCTCTAAGCTCACGACGTGAACAATGATATTTCACGACGTGAGGAGTCATATGGCCACCTTCGGAAGCTAGAAGACGGATGGCAAGTCTACGAAGAGATAAGTTCCAAACTCACGACGTGAAAAAGGAGTTTCTCACGTCGTGAGGGCCAAAAATCTTCCTATAAATAGCAAGTCCGGCCTTCTCTTTCCTTACACCTGAATTTCTTCTCTCTCTCTCTCTCTCTCTCTCATATGCTGAAGCCCTCTTGCATCTCGAGCCCGACGACCTCGTACCGCTGACCGTTTCTGCTTAGATTACATAAAATCACGCTACTAAGGTGAGTTTCACGACCCCACTTTCTAATATTTTCGGGGGGAAACGCATGCTAAATATTTAATACAAGTTAATACTATATTTATATGATAGTATGTTCGTTAATCGGGATATAATTATTTTGTATCTATACAACTATCGTAAACTTGTTAGCATGTTATTGTTATAGTAGTATAATAATGTAGATCTTGAGTTATACTTAGGATTCTATATATATTTCATGTGCGATATAGTTCCAGAGTTATACTCGGAAGTTCTATATGTTAATTGATATGTACGTTGTTATTGTTGGTTTTATGTCAAGATAAAACTAGGAACGTTATATGTTGTTATTATTGGTTTTATGTCAAGATAAAACTAGGAACGTTAAATGTTGTTATTATTGGTTTTATGTTAAGATAAAACCTGGTTTTAATTCTAATTATACTTGTTGTACTGCCTAAGTATTATAAATATTAGGAGTAATACTTAAAGCATAGTCTAATAACTTAGGGTTTTAGACATGAATATGTTTTTACTACTAGAACTAATGGAACTCGACAAGTCTACATGAGTTATTGTATTCATCAACTAAGATTGGAAATCTTAGGGAAAATCCTCTGACCTGTAACCGCTAATCTCGTGAGAGCGAGGAAGTCGTGTATGAATAAGATACAGGTTGACAACCCCACTCGTGGTTGCTAGCTACAACCCAACGGTCTGCGAGTGACGAACTGTCCTTTTATTTGTTTATTGTTCCGACGTTGATGAAGCGTGTGGAACTTATCTTAAGATGCGAAACTTGTAGCATCAAGCAGAGGTTTGAAACTAGTCATATAGCCGCGGTTACGGACTCATGGTAGCAAATTGTTAGAAGCATTATACTTTGTCGTTATACAAGTATTAATGTTAAGTATAAGTTTCCCAAACACTTATACTCTAAGTACAAGAAACTGGTAGGTATACTACTTGTATATTAAGTAGATAATTATACCTAGCACACATACTCGTATAGAATTGAAATAGATTTATACGTAGCGGTCTTACTCGTATAGAATTGAAATAGATTTATACGTAGCGGTTTTACTCGTATGGAATTGAAATAGATTTATACGTAGCAGTTTTACTCGTATAGAATTGAAATAGATTTATACATAGCGGTTTTACTCGTATAGAATTGAAATAGATTTATACGTACCGGTTTTTACTCGTATAGAATTGAAATAAGATTTATACGTAGCAACCTTCGTTTGTATGGAATTACAAACACTTATATTCATAGTATATGAGACTTATAGGTATACTACTTATTTGGTAAGTAAACTATTATACCTAGGATATATATACTATATGTTGGAAACAAGCATGAGTCAAAATGATATCTTCAAACTATATTATATACTTTTCCAACTTGGGAAAAAGTATTATTTTTACTCAGAGTCAAAACCTGTAAACTCACCAACTTTATGTTGACGTAATTTAAAATGCATGTGTTTTCAGGAAGTTGATAACTATGATACAAGAAATAACGTTACACTGCCCGGTGTTTCCGCCGACGGCCGGGGTGTGACAATTTGTGTTCAAAGTTTGAAGCAAAAGTTGATGAAGGTTTCTTTTTAAAGCTTAAAAGGTGTTCAATATCAATTCCAAGACCATTGAATAATCGATCCATGTCATGTTTGATGATGAATCCTATACAAATGATATGATTGATCAGCCAACTTCAATTTTAGAAGAGCTCATTCGTTGCCCATCCAAAGTTTACGAGCTCACTGGACCAGTTATCTCATTTGATGCTGATCTTCCTCCATCATCATATGACCCTTCTAAAGATATTGTCCCAATCAAAAAAATTATTGTTGAAGAAATAAGTGTTAATGTTCCGCTTATTGAAGGTGACGTTGTAGAACTTCCTAGGGATTCAAGTGGAGTTGTTTCATCATTGATTAATCTACGTACTATTTCTGGTCACCCTCCTGGCCAAATTATTAGAAATATCTCAGGTGGCGTACCTACTCGACGACAAGCAACAAGCAATGTTTGCTTGTTTGTTAATTTTGTCTCACTGTTTGAGCCCAAGAAGGTAAATGAAGCACTCAAAGATCCTGATAGGATTAAGGCGATGCAAGATGAATTAAACAATTTTGAACGGCATGAAGTATGGACACTTATTCCTCTTCCTGAGAATAAAACAATCATCAGTACATGTTGGGTGTTTCGCAACAAGTTGGATGAAGATGGAATTTTTACAAGGAACAAGGCACGTTTGGTGGCTCATGGGTTTACTCAATTGGAAGGTCTAGACTACGATGAAACGTTTGCCCATATAGCCAGACTTGAATCAATCCGTGTCTTTCTTGCATATGCATCCTATATGACCTTCACATTGTATCAAATGGACGTCAAGACTGCATTTATGCATAGGGATCTCCATGAAGAAGTATTTCTTAAGCAACCCCTGGTTTCAAAAGTGATAAATTTCTTAATCATGTTTCTATACTAGACAAGGTAGTTTATGGATTGAAACAAGCTCCCAGGGCATGGTATGATATATTGGCAAATTATCTTATTCAGAACGGACGTCGACGAGGTGAAATTGATAATAATTTGTTAATCAAGCAATCAGGGCCTCATATCATTCTTTCACAAGTGTATGTAGATTACATAATTTTCGGATCCACTGATGAAGCCATAAGTAAAAAATTTGTTGAAGTCATGGCACACAAGTTTAAGATGAGCATGATGGGGGAGTTAACTTTTTTCTTAGGTTTACAGCTCAAACAACTTCCAGAGGGCATCTTCATCTGTCAAAGCAAATATGTGCAAGATATGTTAAAGAAATTTTCATTCACTGAATGTAAACTGGCCAAAACTCCCATATCCCCTTTCGTGAAGATATATTTTGATGCTGAACAAACTAATGTAAATGCAACTATGTACTGAGGAATGATTGCCTCCCTACTCTACCTGACAACGATTCGCCCATATATAATGTTCACCACCAGCATGTGTGCTCACTACCAGGCTAATCCAAAGGAGTCACACCTTCAAGCTGTCAAGCGCATCTTTATATACTTGAAGCATTCTCCAAGTTCGGGACTTTGATATTCTCGAGACTCCCCATTTGAATTAGTTGGTTTCACTAATTATGACCATGTAGGTTGTGTCCTTTATCCAAAAAGTACATATAATGGTTGTTAAACTCTCAGGAACAGATTGATTAGTTGGTTAAGAAAAATGAAAATGTCAGCGGCATGTTCAACAGCTGAAGCCGAATATGTTTCCACTAGAAGGTGTTGTGCACAAATTCTCTATATCCAGAATCAGCTTCTGGATTATGGATTCAATTTAACTAAAACACCGATATGTTGTAGCAACACCAATACAGTAATGATAACCCAGAACCCAGTGTAACACTCGAAGACCAAGCACAACGAGATCCGACATCACTTCATCAGGGACAATATTCAAAAAAAGAAAGATCAAGTTGCTCTACATTTCAACTACCGACCAACTTGTTGAAATCCTTACCAAGCCATTAGACGAACAGACTATCTTAAAGCTTACAGTAGAAACTTGGAATTCTTGCACAGGAATGAAGATCGTAACTTATACTTATTTTAAATTATTTCTTGTTTTGGTTATTTTTGAACACTTCTTGGTTGCACGACTGTTAATGTCTTTAATGTATGTCAATCAGGGATACAAGTCCACTTGTTTTATGTTAAATATTTGTCTCACTATCACTGTGATTCACTAAAAGTCTAAAACATCACTATCCCCTAACATTCTTTCTCTCTATATTTAACTCGTGACGTTGGAAGTTGAACCACTACCTACCGATGAGTTAGAAATTCCATGTTTATGATTCACACTGTTTAACCATAGTGTATGAGACATCGAACAACCTTTCTTACACCATAAGTCTTCTATTATAAAACTTAATGATTCACTATATAATACCATACATTGACAAAAGTTCAAAATTATGTGTCAATGGGTATATCATGTATTGTGATATATTGCACACACCAACCCACTCTTACCCTACAATTCTTCTAACAATATTTTGTTGACTCGATGTATAAGCCATACACTGATGAAATTTTGACACTCTGTGCCGATGGTTATATCATGTACCATGATATATTACATGCACCAACCCACTTTTACCTTATAATTATTCTAAAAAGATTTTGATGACTAACTGTCTAAGCCATACACTAATGAAATTTCGACACTCTATGATGATGGGTATATTTCGTATCGGAATATATTACACGTATCATACCACTCTCACCTATTTATTCTTCTAATAAAAGTAGTAAATGATTCAATATATCAAACCATACTCTTATGAGACTTCGCAACACTGTGTAAATGAACTCTATTTCAACAACACAATAAGTGATACACCAAAATCCCACCTACTGATCCACTGCACCTAATTGATGATGGCACTCACCCTACTATTTTGTCATTGTTGATCTTTACTCACTGAAATCCTATTTGGTAATATTTCCATTAACAGAGAAGATACTCTCAAATGGTAACTTTTTAAATTTGGGGATAATAACTTTCATTTGGGAACTGTAAGATTTGCGGCGTATTTTTGTCTCTTCTAATGATTACTTTTCAACGATGCTTTTTGGGGTATAAAAGAAGACCAACAACATCACAAGCACTTTACACTCTCACTTTACCTTCAAAAATCCCTCGTTTATTCCTAATATCAAGAACCCGAATCCCAACAACCCTAACTTTTAGACAAACATTGTCAACACCATGGCACTTCCTGTTACTCTCTACACTTATGAACCTACCCCAAATGTTATCAAGGCCTTTAGCACTCTAGACTCTCCCATCGTCATCATGTCCAACGATGTGGCCATCTCTACTACAATTCATGAAGAATTCAAGGATAGGCGATTTGAAGACTTTGTGTTCTATCTTGACGTGTTCCCGCTCTACTATGCTCTCATTGATCTTGTTGATCCTTTTCTCCCACAACATATCTGCGAGTTCTACTATACATCTACCTACTATGAGCCCGTAATGATTATTGGTACAATCGAAGATGGGCAACATATTATTTCAATGACTGTAACTAACTTTCTAAAAGCCTTACGTCTTCCAATCTATGACGAGTACTCTGACCTTCCTACTGACCAGGAATCTCACATTGTTCTTACTAAATTAGGGTATGGCCTCACAAAACAAAGGAATCATGATGGTAATGTTTATACCCTTCCTCAGTGTCCTCCAACTACCTTGAAGTTTCTCACAGGTGTCCTTGGAAAGTGCCTCACTTACAAGACGCAGAGTTTGGATTAAATGAACACGTTTGAGCAGTGTAGTCTTTTCTCTGTCATAAAAAATAATCCCATGGATTCCGCTCAACTTATTTTTGACAAGTTTTCTGAAGTGATCAAAGGAAATAAGCGACCCATTTATGTTCCTTATCCCCAGTGGTTTGCGATGATCCTTCAATATATTGGTACTGAGTATGATGGTAAATTGGTTGAAGATTGGGTCCATTCTTTCACCTCTCCAAAACTGTATAACCAGAATGCACAAGATTTCAATATCACAAGGGGTATTCTAAAGTGGATCGAAGCCCCTCATGAGTGTGAAAGATTACCATATGTCACTCCAAAAGTTCCTCCGAAGGGAGGAAATAGATGATGCAGCCAGCGTGTCCGAAAAACAAAAAATTGAAGACCCACATGTTGTTGCTGAGCATAATTTTTAGCCCTATAAGGATGTAGACGCTGATAAAAAGGATGATGATGTTGGTAGTGACTATGTGTATAACAGTGATGACACGAATATGGTCCTTGTTGACCAGGGTCAAGAAATTCCAGAGCATACGTACACCTTCGATGAGGCCGAATCCAATTTCCCAAGCACACATATTCGATTCGAGTCTTCACCATCCACGGAAGATGAATAAGAACATGTTTCCCCAAATCCTTCTCTAACATGTAATAATGATGATTAAGACATTGATCATGTCTCTGAGACTCCTCTATAGAACCGAGGTACTACATCCCTAACTCTCACTCCTCCTCCACAAGATCAAAAAATCCAGCATGCTCCCACTCCTCTATCTCAGCTTGAATAGTGTTTCACACTTCAAGAGTTTCTTACAAATCCAGCAACTGTTTAGGGGGAGTAATATCGACTGAGGAAACCTTTTGCGTTGTTTAAAGAATTCCAAGAGAATGTAGTCACAACCTTGGATTCTTTGGTACAACTTACTACAAACATGAGTCAGTGTCTGACAACGATAGAGAGTAATGTTTCCGAAATCAAGCGATTACTTTCGGACACTAACATTGAACATTTTGAGGATGATGGGCCTCAGCGACCACCAGATAATGACCAACAACCACCACCTGGTCCTACCAGTGTCTCACCACTAGACATAAATAACACCAACATTCCTCCTCCACCTCCACCTACTGGTCCTCGACCATAAAATTTGCCACCTCCTTTTGATACTCCTCTAACTTATCCTTTTTTCATAACCAAACTCACGAGCTTACCATCGGGTCTCCCACCCAAGCTGATGATGCCAAAAGGGGGAGAATCTTACAAAGGATTCCATCAGAGCCCATACTGCTACTGACGCTAAAGAGATTGTAGTGAATGTCGATAACATTGACGTTGAAGAGACTAATGCTAATCAGTCTGATGTAGATCCTGAAGTCTATCACATGGACTTGTCATTTATTGATGTGAAGCCTCTTCAGAAAGTGTTTCCAGATGTTGAAGTTAATGCCAAGGGGTAGCAAATCCCACAAGGGGAGCCCAGTGACATCGAGTTCAAAGAAGATGTTTCACTGGGCATGAAAGGATAAGCCAAATTGCTGGTCCTTTCAAGAAGAAATGCAAAAATCCTATGGTGGCTGAAATGGAAAAATTATGGAGTGTATCTATTCAAGAGGGCAGGAAGTATGCCAGGCAACATAATATTCATACTAGAAATCAGAAAATTGCCAGGAAAGACTCCAAGAAGATTCATAAAAGCTTGGTTGCCACTGGAACGATGAATGATCATATTGAACACTTGAACGGGTTTAACACGTTGATGTCAAAGGAAAATTTTGTTCGGGGAAATACCAATTACTAAAATTGAGCAGACAAGGTTTAGAGATGTTCTATCAAGTAGAAACGACTCCGACCCAATCATAAAATTAAGTTACACTAAACTAAAAGATGAAAAAGTACTTACAATACATCTCACAAGATGTGGGGATAAGGGTTAAGTTGCAGGCCAATACTGTGAAGTATTGTTTGCCCAGGATTGGTGAACTTCAGGTACAGCGAGTGGTTGCCGCTTATGGAGTTTGTTAAAAATCAGAAAGGGAAATATGTTAAGGAGTTGAGACTTGTACTACAAAAACTTTTGCAAAGGTGAAGGGTCTTTACTTAGTGCCAAAGACTCCTACTAAACCTTCCTCATCCTCAGCGTCTGCTTCAGTGCCTAAAAAGAGAACTTATTACATAGTCAAATTCCTTCTTCCTTATGGCACTAATGTGATTGACAACTCTTTGTCAGTAGGTATTGATCTAGTTCAACACTTGTTCATTCATAAACCCCAGCATGACATTTTCTACATGGATGAATCACAACGTATGTGCTTCCAGCACTCAGATTATCTTGCCAAGGTTCCCATTGAGCATTTGTTTCATCTAAGGCTCGAGTGTATGGGACACAAAGAACTCAAATACAATTATAATTTCATGATTTCACTGGATCTAAACAATAGAAAGGAAGATATGGGGATTCCTGATTATGATTGGATCAAGCCGAAAATACAAGACGAAGTCGACGGATTCTACAATCGACCCTATGAAGAAGAGTAACGGTTTTGACATCATCAGATTGGGGTAGATTGTAAGGTCAAACCTTAGAAAATGATGAAGTAAAACTAGGTCACACTAGCCTCCATCAGCACTAGTGTCTCACCAGCACTAGCGTGAAGACTTAATCGACATAACCAGTATCAGTGTGATGTTGTTTTGAAGATATATGCATAAATAGTTAGATAGCAGATCCAAAATCTTCCGGATATCAGGTATACTATGTATTTACTTAGATTTGTAGGGATTTATACCGACTAGTTTTTACTATAAAACCATGTATTCAGGGTTCTTGTAATTCAACCAATTCATGAACCCTAGCTTTGTGCTTGTTCTCTTTGCGATAAATTTCTTAGTGAAAAACAATTGTGATAAAGCTTTTGTTCTTTGTCTTCTATTAATCAATCTCGATAATGGATCTCACAATGATCAACGTGTCCCCATTCATAATTATATGGAAACCATAACACTCGGGTCACTGCCTAACTCTACTAGATTTGCGAAGAGGAAAGGATATGTCATTTGGTTCAACAGGTCTTTCAACCTCTGGTTGAGAGCTATTACCAAATATAGGCTCACTTTCGGTTGACTATTGTAGTTCCTCAAGGTCAATTAGAATATCACTAACCTCTTGAGATATAAGTTCTCTCTCAAGGAACACTATTTTTTGAGCTACAAACACCATGTTTTTAATGGGTATGTAAACAAATATCCAAAAGACTTTTGTGGATAACAGACAGAGTGACATCTCTCATATATGTATTCAAGTTTATCTTTGGTATCGCGACGAACAAAAACCTCACAGCTCATATCTTAATGTGATTAAGCGAATGAACTTTTCCTGTCCAGATTTCATGAGGTGTCTTTAAGACCCTCTCTGTTGGTACAAGGTTTAGGATATGATCAGTTGTCTCAATAAGGTCCGATTTCTCCTTTTAGAAACATCATTCAATTAAGGTGTTCTTGGAGGAGCTAACTATGATACTATTCCATAATTCTTAAGATGATCGTATAACTCGATACTAAGATATTCACCTCCCCTATCGGATTGGATAACCTTTATCTTTTAGCCCAATTGATTATGTACTTCATTCTGAAACTTTTTAAACTTTTCGAAGGTTTCTGACTTATGTTTAGTCTGATAAATATAACCATATCTACTGAAATCACTAGTAAATGTAATGCAGTAGTGTTTACCATCCCTTGTGGTGGATCTGAAGGGTTCACACACATCTGTATGTATAAGATCCAACAATCTTTCATCTCTTTCACAAGTTCCTGGGAATGATGACTTTGTCATCTTACCTAGCAAAAAAGATTTGCATATATCATCCGATTAAAGATCAAATGATTCCAAGATTCCTTTTGACTGGAGCTTGGCGATGCTCTTCTTACTGATATGGCCTAAGCGACAATGCCACAAGCATGATTTATCAACACTATTAGTGATGGGTTTTTGAGCATTCTAACACTTCCTAAGTGTACATGCAACCCTAATAACCTTGAATCTATGTTTTCTCTATATACATGCAAATTTCTTTTTCAAGGTTATTTCCTAACTAGCATGGCATGGGGATTACATAAAACATAAAAAACTAGTAGAAATACATACCTTGTTGTTGCTTGGATTCCTTCAAGACTTTGTGAGCCTAGCACCCCAAATGTTGTGCCTCAAATGCTTCACACAACACCACAAGACTTGGAATAACTTGAGAGAATACTTCTAGCACTCAAAATCGGTTATGCCCTCTCTAGTAACACTAGGTCATGATTTTGCTAGCCATAGGGTTTCTTTTATAGTGTTGTCACAATTAGGGTTTACACATGAATGCCCTTAATTGTCATGACTCTTGATTTCCCATGACCCATGGGTTTGTAACTCCCATGGACTATCCATGGAGCTCCATATGGTTATAACCAAACCCATAAACCATGGATCATTAATCCACCATAAAAGAATTGATGATTGTCATAATCAACCCTATATATTTAATTAGTCTTACTTTGATCACCAAATTAATACTAGATTAATACTTGATCAATACTAATTAAATAATACTATTATTAATATATTAGAACTTATAATATATTAATAATCATAAGTGCCTTATTCTCTCATTTAGTCTATCCAAGTATTGCAATGCCATGCAACCCAAATGGACCATGCCGGGTCGGGTCAAGTACATACCAAATAAAGTTATGGACTTAGACACTATATCCAACAGTCTCCCACTTGGATAAGTCTAATAACTATATTTGCAAATATGACTTCAAAATCCGACTAGCAATCGTAGCTCTTTCAAAGTCTCTCGGAACTGAGATGATGATGATACGCCATTTAAGATAAGTGATCATATAATCCTCTGTTCTCATGATATCAGCCGGACAAACACATGGAACATGGTCTTACTTATTGTCCAACATTTGTTTCTCGATATCTGATTTGTTTCGACATAGAACTAAATTGAACACATCAATTAGGTTCTGACCGGGCCCGATACATAGGTCAAAACCAAATCATCGAGGGGCCCAGATATCGCTTCTATTTCTAGAAGGAACAGATAAACTTCGACTGATATGCTTGTACTAACTACTTGTTGAATTATTCACAAAGGCACGTTTTATAACATCGAGTTACCAATGCGTTTTCGTACAATCAATGAATAACCAACTCATAGTCAACAACTCATATCTCTAGGTTTGAAGATTTATATGATATTACCGTCTCACGATCACTCGAGATAAATTCCATGAAGTGATGCAAGTGAGCGTGGGTTGGATCCAATACTCAGCCCTTATGAGTACTCATGAATGTTGTAGCAACCATTGCATTGTCCAAAGCACTTTCAGACAAATCATACAATCCAAATTCATGACAGTCTTAAATCAATACTTACTTCCAAAGTTTGACTGACTGTGGATGGTTTGAATAATAACATAATTATTCTGGAAGTAAAAACATGCAAAATTGAAACATAGTAAACAATCAACACAAGATAGTAACACCTTACTCATAAATAAATAACAACTTTTATTTATCATCAAATGTCAATTACATTTTACAAGTTTCAGGAATCTAATTATTGAAACTAATATCATCCTTCAGCCCAATGCGCCTCGCATGCTGTAAATGCTTAACCCTGCTCAGTCCCTTCGTGAGGGGATCTGCCGGGTTCTCATCTGATGATACCCTCTTAGCCACGAGGAGTCCTTCTTCTATTCGATGTCTGATGAAATGGTATTTTCTGTCAATGTGCCTAGATCTCCCGTGATCTCTCGGTTCCTTAGCCAAAGCAACCGCACTTTCGCTGTCACAGAAAATTTCCATTGGCTCTTTTATAGCTGGTACAACTCCAAGGTCTCCGATGAAGTTCTTTAGCCATATCGCCTCCTTAGCAGCTTCACTTGCTGCTATGTACTCTGATTCACAAGTAGAATCAGCTACTGTCTCCTGCTTGGAACTTTTCCAAGTAATTGCCCCTCCATTTAGGATAAAGACCCAGCCTGACCGAGAGCGGAAATTATCCCTATCAGTCTGGAAGCTAGCATCGCTATATCCTTCCACTCTCAAGTCATCACTGCCTCCGAGGGTAAGGACCCAATCCTTAGTCCTCCGCAGATACTTGAGAATGTTCTTTACCGCTGTCCAGTGTGCCTTGCCAGGGTTCCCTTGATATCTACTGACCATGCTCAAAGCAAAGGCCACATCAGGGCGAGCACAAGTCATAGCATACATGATCGAGCCCACAGCGGAAGCATATGGTATATGACTCATTTCAGCTATCTCAGCCTCTGTACTCGGACTCTGAGTCTTACTCAGCTTGGCATTACTCTGGATTGGTAATTCTCCTTTCTTGGATTCTTGCATGCTGAACCTCTTCAGCACCTTATCCAAGTAAGTACTTTGACTAAGTCCAATTAGTCTCTTACTCCTATCTCTCAATATCCTTATCCCTAGGATATAGGCAGCTTCTCCAAGGTCCTTCATAGCGAAACACTTCCCAAGCCAGGACTTAACCTCCTGCAAGGTTGGGACGTCGTTTCCTATGAGAAGTATGTCATCCACATACAACACCAAGAAGCTAACTATGCTCCCACTAGCCCTAACATACACACAAGACTCATCCTCACTCCTAGAAAAGCCAAACTCTTTGACTTTCTCATCAAAGCAAAGATTCCATCTGCGAGATGCTTGTTTCAATCCATAAATGGATTTATCAAGCTTACACACTCTATTAGGGTATCTTGTATCGACAAAACCCTCTGGTTGAGCCATGTAAACATCCTCAGCCAACTTCCCATTAAGGAAAGCGGTTTTGACATCCATCTGCCATATTTCATAATCATGAAATGCAGCTATGGCTAACAATACTCTAATAGACTTAATCTTAGCTACTGGTGAGAAGGTCTCATCATAGTCAACTCCCGGAGTTTGAGTAAAGCCCTTCGCAACCAGTCGCGCTTTGTAAATATGTACCTTCCCATCCATGTCGGTCTTCTTCTTGAAGATCCATTTGCACCCAACTGTCTTACGACCTGGTACATTGTCAACCAAGTTCCAAACTTGATTGTCATACATGGACTGAATCTCGCTGTCCATAGCCTCCTTCCACTTATCAGACTCAGGGCCTGCCATGGCTTCCCTGTAATTATTAGGATCATCCAAATCTATTAGTGTACTATCACTAATAAATGTATCACCTTCAGTGGTGATGTGATAACCATAATAAAAATCAGGTGTGTTCCTCACCCTAGTGGAACGTCTTGGAGGTACAGACTCATCTATCAGATCAACAGGAGTTTCCTCCTCAGGTTGGTCGATAGCATATGAGGTTCCTTCACCACTTGACTCTTGAAGCTCTTCAAGGTCAATTTGCCTCCCACTGTCCCTTTGGCTTATGAATTCTCTCTCACGAAAGACTCCTCTTCTTGCTACAAAAACCACATTATCACTGGGTCTGTAGAAGAGGTAACCAAAGGATCTCTGTGGGTAGCCGATGAAAATACACCTCTCACTTCGAGGTTCAAGCTTATCATGAGTCTCACGCCTCACGAAAGCTTCACAACCCCAAATTTTGATGTGGTCCAAATTGGGAACTTTCCCAGTCCACATCTCGTGAGGTGTTTTGGCAACCTTTTTAGTAAGGACTAGATTAAGGATATGGGCGGCAGTCTCTAAGGCATACCCCCAGAAAGAGATTGGTAACGAAGCTCTACTCATCATGGAACGAACCATATCCAACAAGGTTCGATTGCGCCTCTCAGCTACACCATTCAACTGTGGTGTTCTGGGAGGTGTCAATTGTGAGGCAATCCCACATTCCTTAAGATAGTCAAGGAACTCAATGCTAAGATACTCTCCTCCCCGATCGGATCAGAGCATCTTGATGTTCCTGCCCAATTGATTCTCCACTTCCTGCTTAAACTCTTTGAATTTTTCAAAGGTTTCTGACTTATGCTTGATTAAGTAAATATATCCATATCTACTGTAATCATCAGTAAAAGTCACATAATAGCGATTAGCATCCCTTGTAGCAACTCTGAAGGGCCCACACACATCCGTGTGTACAAGGTCCAACAAACCTTCACCCCTATCACAAGTACCTGTGAAGGGTGACTTTGTCATTTTTCCAAGTAAACAAGACTCGCAACTATCATCTGACTTGAGGTCAAATGATTCCAAGACTCCAGCCTTTTCGAGTTGGCGTATGCGCTTCTTGTTAACATGTCCAAAACGACAATGCCACAAGGATGCTTTATCCAAGCTATCTGAAGAATCAATATACAACACATTATTTCCTAGATTGTCTACAACATTCACGGCTTCATATACACCATCACAAGGTAATGCTTTAAAGTAAAATACATCATTGTAATAAACATTAATAGCACCATTTTTATTATCAAATGAAAATGAAAAACCTTGTTTGTACAAGCCATCAAAAGAAATAATATTTCTCGCCATTTCGGGCGAGTAACAACACTTATTGAAATCTAACATTAACCCATTATTAAGCAATAAAGAATAAACTCCTATCTTGGTAACATGTGATGCTTTCCTGTTGCCCATGTCTAAGTTTATCCTCCCGTGCTCCACTTGCTCACTTCTTCTTAGTGCCTGCAAATCAGTACAAATGTGAATACCACAACCTGTATCAAGCACCCAAGAATTAGCATTAGATGAGTTATTAGACAATATTGTGTAAATACCTGCATGGGTGGGTTTAACCTTCCCATCCTTTACATCTTGCAGATATTTAGGGCAGCTTCACTTGAAGTGTCCCTTATCCTGGCAATAGAAGCACTGTGCTTCCTTTGGGTTTGAAGAAGGAGTAATGGGACCTTTCTTTGTCCCACTTGAAGAGGAGCCATCAAGAGTCTTACCCTTGGTACCCTTCGAAGGGCTTTTCCTCTTCTTACCCTTTCCCTGCCCAATAGCCAGAACAGGGGTTGTTGAAGGAGTAGAAGTAGCAACCGCTTTACCCTTAAGGCCATTCTCAGCTGTCCTTAAGAGTCCTTGAAGTTTGCTAAGTGTGACTTCCTCCTTGTTCATATGATAAGTCATACGAAACTGATCATAACTTGGAGGTAAGGAATAAGTCATACGAAACTGATCATAACTTGGAGGTAAGGAATGGAGAATGATGTCAATCGCCATTTCCTCAGGAAAGTCAACATTTAGCTTCAGCAACCGGCCAACGAACCTTTGCATCTTCTGCAAGTGACCGGTGATGGGTTCACCATCCTTCATCCTTGCGGTTATCATGGAGGAGATGATTTCATACCTCTCTTGACGCGCGCTCTGATGGTACCTTTCCATCAGATCCAGGTGCATCTCATAGGGGTAGAAATCTTCATAGGATTTTTGAAGTTCAGGAGTCATGGTGGCCATCATGATGCATGCTACTTTAGTAGCATCCTTTTCATGTGCAACAAACTCCGCAAACTCTTCAGGAGTAGCAGTGGCTTCATTCACAACCTTAAGCTCCCTATCGAGGACATATTCTTTGTCCTCATAGCGGGTAATCATTCTGATGTTTCTAATCCACTCATTGAAATTGGATCCATCAAAGATGACCTTACCACACAAGTTCATAAGGGAAAAGGAGCCTGTTGGGTTTGAGCCAGAAGCATTGTTGGAAGACATCTGAAAGGAAAGAAAGACAAGTTTCATTAGATTAGGAATCCTTAATAATTCACCCAAATGAAATATTAAGGCTAGGATCCAACAAACTATTTATAGTTGGAAGAGGGATGTCGTAATCCATACTATAAAATATTTGAAGGTAGGTAAATGACGATTTACCAATTTCCACCATAAGAACGAAATATTTTATTATTAGGTTTTATTGGTTTTGAAACTCCTAGATCTTTTGAGATACATTGAACTTTTCAATGGCATGTTTGAATCTCGATTGTGCCCTCTCAAGTTTGTGACTGGGATGCCGAGGATCACAAACAAGGTGTGAATAACCATACAAATTGACTTGGTACCCTCAACAATATTACCTAATCGATGTGCCGGTTAACCACACACGCTCCACCGATCTATAATAAAGTCAAGTTACCCTTTGCCACTCTTACTAGTCCATGTTAGTGTGCCGGTTAACCACACACGCTCCACTAACGACTTGGTAAGGTACAAAGTGTAATTTTATGGGCTAGCACCAATTTCACATTTTCCTAAAGTAACTAAGATTGGGAATTTATAATGTATAGTTACTTTATAATTCATTATACTTTTAACAAGTATTTAAAGTCGTATCCTACCCGTTCGGCTAACGACCCTCCACCGATCAAGGAAGTGGTGGGTGAGAGTGGACACCCATTAAGTCACCATTTTATAGGCAACAACCTTATACCCCCCTTATAGACCGGCTTCGTGAATGAGGCCTACTAACGGTAAGAATGACATATTCTTATACATATCTATATAATAAAATTATAATAATAGTATAAGTGTTGATTTTTAAACTTTTTAAAAATCTAAGGTTTAATTTGGAATTAAAGTATTAAAGTGTAAGACTTTTCAAATTCCAAAACTTGAGAGCAAGATTTGAAACTATTCCAAGTCTCTTCAATTTGTAACTTATGAGTTTTAATGATTCATAAAAATGAAGACTCTTCATTTTATGAAACCTCTTTAGTTCTTTAATCATAACTAAAAGAAGTGACTTTTGGTTATCTATAACTTGAGGACAAGTTATGGACACCATCATAGCCATTAAGATCATGAATTAAACACACATGGAGGTTACATATAATTCCTATGATCTTCTAAAAACTCATAAGAACACAAATTCATGTCAAGCAATTTCAAGAAATCATATAACTATATACAATACTTGAAAATTGATAAAAGTCATGCAAAAATGGGTTAACATAATCATTATCATTTTGAAAAACAGATTTTACAAGTCCAAAACAGATTGGGATAATGATCCTAATCCATTTCCAGCAACAAAACTCGAAAAAACTGCCCAGCACGCTCCTACTCGCCGAGTGCATTATTCTACTCGGCGAGTAGAATGAATTTGTTCATGGACTCGGCGAGTCCTCCCCATGGACTCGGCGAGTAGAATGAATTTGTTCATGGACTCGGCGAGTCCTCCCCATGGACTCGGCGAGTCCAGTCGTCAGAATGCAGAATTTTCGATTTTTAAGCAGTTTTGCATCAAGTATACAGAAAACAATCCTAGGCTCTGATACCACTGATGGGTTTTTGAGCATTCTAACACTTCCTAAGTGTACATGCAACCCTAATAACCTTGAATCTATGTTTTCTCTATATACATGCAAATTTCTTTTTCAAGGTTATTTCCTAACTAGCATGGCATGGGGATTACATAAAACATAAAAAACTAGTAGAAATACATACCTTGTTGTTGCTTGGATTCCTTCAAGACTTTGTGAGCCTAGCACCCCAAATGTTGTGCCTCAAATGCTTCACACAACACCACAAGACTTGGAATAACTTGAGAGAATACTTCTAGCACTCAAAATCGGTTATGCCCTCTCTAGTAACACTAGGTCATGATTTTGCTAGCCATAGGGTTTCTTTTATAGTGTTGTCACAATTAGGGTTTACACATGAATGCCCTTAATTGTCATGACTCTTGATTTCCCATGACCCATGGGTTTGTAACTCCCATGGACTATCCATGGAGCTCCATATGGTTATAACCAAACCCATAAACCATGGATCATTAATCCACCATAAAAGAATTGATAATTGTCATAATCAACCCTATATATTTAACTAGTCTCACTTTGATCACCAAATTAATACTAGATTAATACTTGATCAATACTAATTAAATAATACTATTATTAATATATTAGAACTTATAATATATTAATAATCATAAGTGCCTTATTCTCTCATTTAGTCTATCCAAGTATTGCAATGCCATGCAACCCAAATGGACCATGCCGGGTCGGGTCAAGTACATACCAAATAAAGTTATGGACTTAGACACTATATCCAACAATTAGAAGAATCAATATTTAGGTTAACATTGTCATTATTAGAAACATAATCAACACTTTCAAATATTCCATTGCAAGAGGAAGCTTTAAAACCAAAACAATCATCTTTATAAACTAGAATGTCACCCTTTTCATTGTCAAACGAAAACTAAAAACCTTGTTTATACAATACATGGAAAGAAATAATGTTTCTAGACATATCAGCATAAAAATAACAATTAACTAAATTAATCATAACTCTACTAGCTAGCATTAGTTTGAATTCTCCAACCATCATGACAGACGACCTTCGTATGTTTCCATGATCAGATTAATTTCCCCAAGCTTAAGCTTCCTTCTTCCCTTTAGTCCCTACAATACCAAGCATATGTGAACACCACATCTAGTATCAAGAACCCATGAGCTAGAAGTAGTAGTATTATGAAGTTCAATCATATAAGTACCTGAACTAGACCCGATCACTTGAACCTTGCCATCCTTGAGATCTTTCAAGTACTATGGGCAACTTCGTTTTCCAATGCCTCTTTTGGATCACTCATAAGTAGATATGTCCTATCTTCTTTAGCCTTTTTCCCACATTGGGTATGTGAAGCCATTGCTTTCCTTTTAACTTAGGGATTGAAACACTTTCTTTTGTGTCCACCCCACTTTATATGGAAATGACTTTATTGGTTGGCACATCATGAGCTTTCTTTATGTCAGATTCAACTATCTAGAGGAGATTTTAGAGTGCCATGACTGTCTTGTCCATACTATTCAAATGATAACTCATGATAAAGTTATCATATGAACTTGGAAGGGAACCAAGCAACATATCCACTGTTAGGTTCTCATTAAAGACCACATCGAGGTTCTCAAGTATGTCAATGTAACTCTTCATTTATTGAATGTGAGTACACATAGAGCCATCTTCTTTGAGTTTTCATGAAGTTAGGGCTTTGATGATTTCGAATCATTCTTGTCTCGCATTTTCGCGAATTGGAAGTTCATCTCATAGGCTCAAGTGTTCTTGAATGTATTTTGGAGATCTGAGGACATGTCAGCTATCATCATAAAAGAGACCTTATTCGAGTCATCGACATGTTTTGCATGGAGGGCTTGTTAACACGCTATCGCGGGCAAATTAAGCAACTAAAAATTTCACTGCTGGTTGCACTAATAATATAGCACAGGGAAGCAGGGTTGAATCCTCAGAGACACAGCCTAATGGTCAATGCCTTTTTGCATCAGGCACATTCTAGTCAAAACAGAAATTATTAAAAGGGGGATTTAAAAAAAATTAAACTAAAAACTAAAATTTGCAGAGAAAATAAACTAAACGAAAATTAATAATAAAAACGATTTCAGTCCTGCTGCGACTTTCCTAATCATGCAATCAGTTCAGATCTGGTTATCTAGAATGCGTTCTATCTAAGTTGGTACAGAGAAAAACTAACAAGCTCTAGTATAATCTATTTTATTTAAATTAGTTAACCAAAACAAGCTCTTTGAATTAACCCTAACTTTTTACTGTTCAATTAAACAAGATCTTAATTAAATCATAAAAATTGCATTAAGTTCTGTGTAAAATTCCCAGCGAAGCGTAAAGGTATGATTTTTACAATTTATACCAGAGTTAAATCCCAAACACGGAACCAATCTGATACCTGTTACTTATACTAGTTGACAAGAACAATTACGGATTCTATTAACTGATTAACCTGAATGATAAAACCCTAGCTAGGTGATCAGACTATCAGGAATTAAAAATCAAATATTCATTAAGCTCAAAACAGAAAAATCTAGATATAAACACAAAACAAAAACCAGATCTGAAAACTAATCACATAAAAAGTACTAGTCTATGCAGAACTGAAAAGTAGGGTTTAGCCAGACATGACTAAAAACAAAACTAAACTAATAAAAAGAAAAACAAACTGATAAATCTTCTAAACTAAATGAATGAGATGATTCGCAGCCTTCAGATCTTTAGAAATCGCTGAAAGGTATTAGAAATCGTCTTCAGAAGGGTATTCTGTCGTATGGAATCGTCTTACCTTCAGATCTGATAATGAGGGTCGTATTTATATGTGATGCGGAAACTTTCAGAGAAAGAAACCAAAAAGTGCGATTGCATATTCTGAAAATACGATCACATATTTTCTGATTTTTTTCCAGATTTGCCCCTGAATGATGCAGGATGCTATTTTCCACGTTTTCGGGATTTTGTGACAGAATGCTATTGCAGAAGTGAAAAATGCGATCGTATATTTTGGTTTTTTTTTCTTTAGATGACTTCCAGATGACTTATTTTGACCCTGTGAAACTTCGTGGCAAAAATGTGATCGCAGAAAAAAAATGCGATCACTTATCCGATCGGAGATTTGGCTTATGTGATCGCATTTTTGGCTTTCTTCACAAAAATGAAACTCGTTCGAAATTTTGTCTAGTTTTCAGAACATTTTTAATCTCGTCAATCGGAGTTACGAGTCATGAGATATGATCAAAATACTGACAGGTGGTCAAAGTTGCCATCAACATCCTTTAGGCTTCAGATTGTAGCAATATATCTTTGTATGATCAATTCGATCGAATTTTTCTTAACCAAAACATCTTCCAAGCATTCCTCAACATCCTCCTTCAGTTCCAACTCCATTTAGGCTCCAAATATGCATCCAACTACTCCCAAAGTACTGCTCCACTCGAATTATCTGAAATTGACACAAAAATGTAGCATTACAGGAATTCTGATAAAAGACATGAGCTGAACATTATTTAAACAAATGAGATGAAAATTTACAAAATATGATGCTAAATGATAATAAAAACTACCCTAAAAGATGCATAAAAGGGCATCCATCAGCGCTTTTTCATCATCAATTGAGTGATCATCAATTTTGGGATTTGAATCATCGAGCACGTACTCAAGATTATCATACCTTAAAGTGATCCTCAGGTTCCTAATCTAGTAAATGTAGTTGGCCCTGCCAATGAGTTTTACTCTTTGTAGAACATAAACGAGTGGGAATTTTGATTTGGTAGGAGGAGGAGGAGGAAGAGGAATTCCCAACATATATAAAAAAAGATATAGAGTTTAATTAGTTGATTTAATCCTTGAATAATTACCCAATTTATTTTAAGGCTTGGATCTATATTTTAATTTGTTTTATGAAAAGGGATATCGGAATAATATTACAAATTTATTTTAGGTAGGTAATGCATTTTACCAATTTCAATCACTATGAAAACTCCTAGATCTTTGAGATTCATTGAAGCTGATCAATGGCATGTTAATCTCGGATTTGCACATCCTATATTTATGTATGGGTTACCGAGGTCTCACAAATATGATGGTGAATCAACCATGCAAGAATGCGTGAACCTTGATTATGTTATGGCCTTTAAATTGATGTGCTAGTTATCCACACATGCTTCATCAATAAGCCACACTACAAGTCCGCATCATTATTCATTTACGTATCAAATTCATGTGTCAGTTATCCACACAACTCCATAAACAGTGTTCGTAACGATTTATGTGTGTTAATAATGGATTAGCAACTATTTACATTTTCGTAAAATAACTAAGAACAATAATTTTTTTAGTACTTATATTTGTTATACTTTTAACGAGACATCATCCTATCGAACCCTTTTGGCTAATGAAAATCCATCATAAAAAGAAGCGGTGAGTAAAAAGGACATTCATTCAACGGTCATTTTATAGGTTGTTTCCTTATACTTCTCTTATAACATGGCTTAATGAATGAGGTCTGGTCTTGATTCGACTGACGATCATTAATTAAACATGTAAGGACACATGTTTTAATAATTTTCTTTTACATATCGTAAGGTATTACATATATATAAATTTGGGTTCTATTATAAACTTTTATAATTTACGGAGGGTGTATTTTAAACAATTTAAAATCTTATGAATTAACTTAATTATCTTATAATTAATTAATTCTTAAATTATTATCAATATCCTCAAATAAATTAGGCATATTTATCTTTCTATTTTAATTATTCAGATTTTAACAGATTAAGATAACAATTAAAACTAAAGATAAACCCTAAATTTAAAAATATAGCAAAAAATATGAATTAGTCAAAAACACGGCAGGGCGCATCGCGTCCGGCGATTTAGGTTTCTTTGTTTTTCAAATTTGTAAGTTTTAAACCATGTGCATATAATAAAAACTTATGGGTTTGATACCATTGTTGGGTTTTCTAAGCAACTATACACTAGATCATGGCAACAGAAGCATTCAAAAAATTATCCTAAGTGTACATGCACCCTAAGATCTAAGTTTTATTATTATAGCAACGTACTTTTAAAACTAACATAAGAAGCTAAAAGAAAAGGGATTCGAATACTAACCTTTAGACAATTTGATTTCCTTGTAGACTTGAACTCTTGATGCACTTTCTTGCTTCTTGGAAGACTAATACCCAAAGTAGAGTACTTCTAATCTTTCACACCCAACACCAAGAACCATAGAATCTGAGAGAGATGAGAGAGAGATATGAGAAATGAAATTCTCAGCCTTTCAGGAGGGATGGGAGGGACGAAAATATGAGCTACCCATGACCCCTTTATATAGTTGTGATGAGAACATGATAACCATGATTTGAATCAATTAAATAATCAGATTTAATCCTAATTCAAATCAATGCCTTATCTGTTACTTGGATTAATTTTAGAACCCTCCAGGGAGGCTCCAAAATCCTCCATCAACTATGGGATTCGAGAATGTTCCCTTTGTTCAACTATTAAACAATTAACACTCGGTCCATGTACTTCAGATTAATCTCAAATTAATTCTAATTAATTTTAGCTAGTTTCTAATTAATTTATTAATCATATAATAAATTAATAAACTATTATCTCAATCTCCTAAAACTATTTCTAGTTAGTCTTACTCTTTAGGGTAACCCAAAAAGGACTTTGTATTATTCTCAAAGCTACACCAATTAGTTATAATATTGGACACATATTTCCAATAAAGTGTACAATGTCTATATCACCGACTAACTCCAATATATATCGTCGAATGAAAACATATTATATGTGAAAAAATTCATATGTAGAAAACGTACATAAAATTAAGTACGAAAAATTAAAGAAATTTGATTTTTACCGACACATGCATAAAAATAAGTAAATATGATTTTTTTTTTAAGTTAATGAATGAAAATTCAAATAATCAAAAACGTATTATATGTGACCAAACTCATACGTAGGAAATATACATAAAAACAAGAAAGAAAACGTAAAAAAATACATCAAAACGTACAAAAACTCGATTTATACTGACAAGTACAAAAAAAAGCAATAATTTTTTTTTCTAATTAACAAACGAAAGTTATGAATTTACGTCAAAATGTTAACCACCTCGAATTTATAAAAATGAGCAAGTAAAAATTTAGTTTTTGTTTTTGAAGTTAACGAATGAAAGTTATTAAGAAAATCATATTTTTTATATTACAAGAATAACATGAAAGTTTACAAAATGGAGAGAGTGAAAGTCATATTTTACAAAGTTCAAAGTCGAGAGGATCAAAGTGACATTTTAAAAAGTGAAGATGTGAAAATTAACATCTTACAATGTATAAGAAGTGAAAGTGAAATTTTAAAAAACATATGGGTGGAGAGTATCATCAATCATAATATATTTTAAAAAGTAATGTATAAAATAATATATCATTCTTAGTTCTTAAAAGTAGAGGTTGCAATTGTCCATGAAAACATCACCATTGTAAATGAATATAGATATAATTTGATTCAATAAATAATTTTTTTATTATTTGTTTTACTTTTGATCAATAAATTATAAATAACTAATTATTTATTTTTATTTTAGTCGGTAAAAAATATTTTATATAAATATATCATTTATGTCGTACCAATTTAACTTTTATACGTCGGTACAATAAATCAATTGTTTTTCACACACAAATTTAGTCATTATCAACATTGTGCATGATAGACTTGGAAATTGACGGTTTTTTGTTACGTGTTTGGTTTGAGTCAAGCAAGTACTCCAGGATATGAACAGGTCGCATATTCCTCGCACTTTGACATACAAAGCACGCCATATGGCAATGACAATGTCCACAATTATGAAAGTCCTCATACAATGCATCATATGATATAGTACGTATTAAACCATGAAGTAATATTGTATAAAACATCATGCTAGAATCATATGTAAACTTCCACATAATTTCTCATAAATATGCAAATACTTCTTGCAAACATATAACAATACGAATATACACACATATTGATGGGTGTCTTCTCACAAACTAGTGGCGGAGCCAGAAATTTTTATATGGGGTACAAATATTATCAAGAAATATTCTATGTATTTATCATATTCGGGGCATTAAAAAACATGATAATATCTCTTTAGCTGGGGGTACAATAACATAGAACATGTTTACAAATAATTCTTTTTATATACATAAAATAATTTTTTTGGGGATGCTATAATACCCCCAACGTCCCATATAGCTCCGCCACTGTCCTTGTTTATTTTCTAAAAATTAAAACCTAATTAAATTTTGATTAAACAGGTTATTAAAACAAAAACAGTGAATTAAATATAAAATATTGAAGGGATGAGAAAAAGACACTTGATGACATGTTTGTCTTTATGTGACCAAACCCAAACATATGGTGTGCCGTTGAACTGGTTTTGCATCAACTTGAGGTATCTATAAAAAATTGAGAGGGATGGGCATATTCTTTTGTCTTTATATTGTTTTCTAGAATTATTTTAGTGGTATATTATTTATTAGATTATTAAATAGATTGCAGATATTGTATTTTGTTTTTTTTGGTATAGTTTAATGAATTTCAAGGTTAAATCAGTCAATGTATTACGATTAAATTAAGGTGTAGTTTGATCTTCTTTTGCATAGCTCAGATTGGGGGATTATTAAAATAAAAATGAATCGTACATAAGTATATAACAATGATTTTGTTAAATGTTTGAAATTAGGAATTGGGATGATTTTGTGTATAAAAATGGTTTTGTGAGAAAAAATTATATTTTTATTCACATTTTTATAGATAAAATTTTAAATATTTGTTGAACGAGCATGCACATAACCTATTAGACGTTTTTAAACTATAGGAATATTCGGGGGCACGAAGTTTTTATAGCTTTTAACTTTTAGCTTTTAAGAAAAAAAATCAAAAAATATATATTATTGTGTTGTAAGAGCTTTTAGTTTTTATTTTAAACAAAAAACTAATAATCCAAAGCTACTTCAAATAGTTTTTGAGAGTTTTTATCTTTTGATTTTTATGTAATTTAATATTTTTAAAAACTAATATGTAATTTTGTCAAATATTTATGCACAAATATATCTATAGGTTCCAGCTTCCAGCATCCACTTAACATCTATCAGCTTTCAACTTTTAGTTACTATCTAGTTTTACCGATCACGTCCTAAGTATTTTTAAATCTTTTCATTTATTAATGGTTGTGAAGATTATTTCATAGCAACTTATCTGTGAAATTTGGAAAAGTTTTTTTCCCAAAAAAATTTAGAAAAATGTATAAAGTTTTTAAGTGTATTCCCAAAAAAATTTAGAAAAATGTATAAAGTTTTTAAGTGTCTTGATAGTTGCGAGCCTTGGTGAGTTTTATTTTACTTAATGGACTTAATGTATATATCACTTAATTGGTTTAATGTATTAAGTAACAAAGTAAAGCATTATGGATTCAGACGCATATCTTTACACATTGCCTTTCTACAAAAGCCTTTTCTCCTAGTGGATTCAAACATATTATCTCCCTCACATCATTTGAGAATAACCCTCCAAGTCTCTTCTAATGGATTCAAACATTTTAAAGGAAAGTACCCACTTACAACATTAGTTAACTTCAAAACAATAATATCAACCAGTAATGTAAAGAATATCTTATGCACCATGTATTTAACTCATTTCTCCAAGTTACCTCAAACTCCAAATCATCTCTCCAAAATGATAAATGGATAGACATCCCAATATCAAAAGGATTTACATTCTAGTTTTAAAAGGATTGACATCCTTTATGAAAGTCCTTCCAAAATACCAATCACGACCTAGAAGTAGTGGTTTGTAAAAGGGATCGTCATTCTGAATTAAAATGACATCTGAAGTCATGAATTTCGTCCCAAATCTATATATCATCCTAATTGCATGATCAAAATCATTTAAAAATAAGAATATTTGTCCCCATTTCGAATCTATTTACAAACATAGTTCATGAATGCACACATATTACTTATAGTATTTCAAGTAATAAAAACATAGTAAGAATCACCTATAAAGTAAGGGGCATGTGTTCTTTGTAATGAACTCACATTGCAATTGTAGGCAACAATTACAAGCTTCTACACTTGTACTCAGAACTAAGAATCACCTATACAAGGATGACTAACTAACGTTAAACATAAGTACATAACTAATCAACCTCACATGATTAATAGCATTTATTAACCCTAAATAAACTATATTGTGTTTTTATACTCTTAACATTATTATAAGAAAGCATTCGAGGAAACCAAATGATTAATGAATCACAAACAACAAATTTCAAAATTTTGGTTTCAGCCTATTACATATTTATGTAAAAGAAAATTCAGTAGTGTAATTTTTATGTGGGCACATAATTTTACAAAACCATTTAAAAAAAAACTCAAAAAATGACCATTTAAGTCATCTAATTTGAATTTAACCTTTCCAGATTGAATTATAATGACTTTGGATTATTAGTTACAGCTTAAAGCGTTGTCAAACACATAATTACAATCTAATTAAACATTATAAACCTAACCAAAATCATGAGTCAAAATGATTAGTACTAAAATTCAAGTTTAAGTTTCAAAACCTTAATGTTGACTCTAGAATTGGATTTCACTTATGATTTGAAATTAGGATGATAGAAGCTAACTTAAGTAACATCCAGAGATTTGGGCCTAGAATATTTTCGGCTATTTTTGGTGAAAAAAAATTGGAAAAAAATAAAATAAACAAACTAAATAGATGAAATAAAAATTTATATAAATAAAAAAAATAATGATATGTATAATGTTAAGAATTTACTAAAAGTTATTAGAGTCAACATTATGAAAATAAGTTGGAGGGACCACATTTGTCAAGTTATGAACGATAGAGTTTGACCAATAGTTAACATATTCACTAATAAGCACTAAATGTCATGAAATAGATAAGGACGGGCTACGGAAGAAAGATATATAAGTTGCTAGTCAATTAATTAGTCATAAGGGGGGTGAAATGTGCAAAATAAAAATCTTGAGGGGTTATTATGTATATACTCTAAGTACATAAACTAGTTAGTCCCTCATTTCCCAATTCATTCAAATGACATGATATGAGAGATTGATATGATATGAGAGATTGAGTTGTGATGGTGGTGATTCTTATTCTTCCATGATGATTTGAAGCTCTTTAGTGTCAATTTAAATATTAAGCAATTGTTTCCTCATCTCCTAACCGTTGAAGGTAGTTTACTCTTTAAATCTATCCATTTCCATTATCTAGGGTTTAAAATTATGATGCAAATCCAATTTTATAGCTCCATTATATGTTTTGATTGATTTATAAACTTTATTATCTTATTTGATTCAATCTCCATGCAAAAACTTCCATATAGATGCTTGATTGGTGTTTTGATGGAGGTTTTAGGGATTTCGAACTCTAACTCCTTGAGTCATTAAATTAAGGATTCATCTATGTTTTAATGAGTTTTAGATGATATGAATGTACTTTATAACATCATGTGGTTGATATCTAATCAATGGATGATTAAATTCCATCTCTAATGATGGAATTAGGTGTTTTGTAACCTAACTTCATCATTAAGTTGTACTTTAGCGAGAATGACTTGTATTAGCTCCTAATCATTAAAATGGATTCAAGTATAAATTAATTGAAGTATATGTTGATCCATATGTTATCCTTAGTCATAATTCCATGATTTATATTGTTATTGTGTTGGAATTTGTTGTTCCATTTGTGATCTACCATTGGAATTGAATGAAAATGATTTAGAAACAAAGTCAAACGTCAAAACATCGATTGTAAATTCAAATAAGTCATGAAATGAAAATATAAAATTATTTTGGTTTATTAAAGGATGTTTCAAGTCCTAAATGATTTTGTAACTATCACGATGGAATGGAATCAACACAACTCCATAGTTGTGTTTAGAAGCACAATGGAAATGATGGAATCATGACTTAAGGATGGATTTGAGATTTATATGATATTGAGTTATGGTTTGGAAGATCATAGTGATAATAAAGTCTTATGCAGTTGGTTTGATTAACACCTTGAAGATGATTGTAACGACCCAAAAATCAAGGGTAAAAATTTCATTTTTATTATAGTCAAAACACAAATCTTTTAAATTCAACCATTCCAAAAACATTGTTAATTAAAACATTTATCAGAGTTCGTCCCAAAATCACATATTGCGGAAAACACGGGTGTGTGCGCTGCGATCAAGCCGGACCCTTCCTTTCCAAACCGATGATACTTGAAACCATAAACAAAAATGTAAGCACGAAGCTTAGTGAGTTCCCCAGAGCATTCCCCACACAATCCACATAATCATATAATCCATATTAGCTATATCAATTACATAAACCACATAATCCATGTATACAAACATATAAGGATGTCGTGGAATCCCTCCAAGGTCTTACCCCAGGATGCCGTGGGCTCCCCTCCCCCAGGGTCTTATACATATGTGCCATGGGCTCCTCCATGGTCTTTACTTGGAATGCCATGGGCTCCCCCATGGTCTATTATCCAACTGCCACGGGCTCCCACCGGGGTCTTCCATGCAAGTATCACAAAGACAACTAGCATATCACATATCACATAAACAACTAGTATACCACATACCACATAAACAACTAGTATACCACATATCACATAAAAATGCATATAAACATATAAGTATGTCGTGGACTCCATCCAGGGTCTTACTTGTCACACCCCAAAACCCGAAACGGCGGAATACGTCCTGGGGTGGAGGACGTCATGTACAGTATCATAACAATGCATAATAGTAAAGACAAGCATCAACATCCATTGCATTAATATAATAATTGTAATACAAGCGTGTTCTGTATAGTTTGTAAGACACCAAAAATATAATCAAAATAAAAGAGGAGTCTTGTATGTGTTCCATCTTCTCAAAAGATGCATCTGTACCTGTCTACTGATGACCTGAGAATACAAGTTATTTTGAAAGCGAGTATCATCATAAAGCTGGTGAGTTCATAAGTATTTAGTGTCTTTGCTTGTATAAAATGTTTACAACAATGTAGTATAATAGCTGATATCAATGTTTGACAATAGTATACTCCCTAGAAAATCCTATATTTTCCAGTAAAAGTAGTCTTCTACCAAGACCCGTTTGTTTGCATGTTTGATCCTTTGAAAATGTAAAAGTTTTCCCCAGTGAAACTATCAGTAAGAAAATATAGTTTTAGACTTTATTCATGTAAAGTAATTGGGAAAATAAGGTTTTACCCCAGCAGTGGCACTGCCGGCTAAAGGAAATAAAATGCAGACTCCAGGTAGTATTAAATGTACAATACACCTCGGGGAGCCTGTTTGGCCTTTAATTCTTAATGTGTAATTAAAGGTTTGAATGTGAACTCGTATGTAACCATGCTGATTGACGATCGAATAACTGATGACCCTCCGAGTCATATGTAGTGATGTGACATTTTGTCACCCCTTGGCCTTTCGGCTGGGACTGTAGCTAGCAGTCGGGATGTGGGAGTGTCTGTCCCATATATATCTATACACACAATGCCCGCTCTCCCTCCAGGAGACTCTGGTTACACGGTGATACCACTGTGAAGTGTCGTATAGAGAAGTAGTATGTCACATTCTAATTATAGTATATTCTCTTGTATATTGTATAATGTATTTTCTGGTATAATGAATAGAGTGTTCCCTTGTATAGTATATAGTATTCTCTTTGTATAGTATTTAGCATGTATTGACTCATAATTGTACTGACTCTGGTAGGCGTCATTGTAATAGTAGTAATGAGTAATAATCCTTAACTATACCTACTATAGTTAAATAGTAATGTTGGTTGCATGCCTTTGATACACAAGGTACTGAACTGAAGTGAAGACTTTTATATCCAACACAAATATATATGATATATAACTAAGAATTCAATGACAATCGGACAAATAACAGAATACCCTAAGTCCACAACCAAACAAGGAACAGGAAATAAGGTGAGCTATCAGTCCTAAGTCCTTCAAGTCTTACTTATATAAATATATTAGTATAGATATGGGTTTGAAAATAAAGCAAGTTTAAAAGAGTTTGAAAACAGTTTTGGCATTTAAAGAGTTTGATAAAAGGTTTGAAACACTTGAAAATCTAAAGTTTGATGGTAATTTGAAAGCAGAAGCAAATGTTGTAGTCTGTTCTAGTTATTAATCACATATGATTAAAGCAATAACTAGAAATATTCAACTTGTAATCCCCCCCCCCCCATAAAAGCATTTAAAATAATTTAAAAGGTTAATTAAGGGGTATGAACTCACCTGCAGTGAGTGGAGTGGATGGAAGTGTCGGGTAGGATGCTAGGTGTCAAGTGAGGGCTTGAACACACACACGGATCCTATGTAACATGTAGTGATACATCTAATTAGTTGTTTAATAACTAATTAATCAAGTAAAGACCTCCTAAGACATAGAAACACTTTGTTTTAAGTGCTAGGAGTGCTAAAGGGTTGTATCTAAGGAGAGTATGGCCTCACATTGGAGTTTACTCCTCAAATGGTAACCCTATATGTGTTTACGGTTTCTGGACCATTTCCCCCATGAGTTTACGGCCGTAAACTCATGGTAATGGTGCATTTGTGTGTTTTAAGGTCTTATACTTCACAAGAAAGTGTTCTAAGTTTGAATCAAAGGCTTAGGAAGTGGTTAGGGCTCGAAATGGACCTTCTTTGGAGTTTACGGTCCTTGGACCACCTTTGAGAGTTTACGGTCGTAAACCCTTGAGTTTACGGTCGTAAACCCATTAGTTTACGGCCGTAAACTCATGGTTCCTCAACCATTTCGTGTTTTGGTGTTTCTAGTTCATGCATGCAAGGTTATAGTCTTTTATCCAAGCTATAGAAGGTGTTAGGGGCACATAAACACCACTTGGTGGTGTTTACGGTTCAAGGATCTCCCTTGACCGTAAACACATATGTTCTTGAGGATTTTGATGTTCTTCCCATGGATTAACAAGTATACTAAGCAAATAACTAGCTAGGAGGAGTATACTTACTTATATGAAGCTTGTAAGAGTGTTTAGGACCCAAAAACACTAGTGTGTGTTCTTGGTGTTCTTGGTGTTTTGAAGAACACTTGAAGATCTAAGTAAAAATCAAGAATCCATGGATGAAATGATGTATAAACACTAGATTAAATGTTATATGAACGAATCTAGGAAGGAAACACTTACATTTTGGCGGATTTGAAGAAATGAACTTATGATACTTGAGAGAAAAAGTTGGTGTTCTTGAGGTGGGAAGTGTAAAATAAGGGAAATAGTGGGTAAACTCATGCTATATGCATGAGTTCTTGGGAAAATGGTGTTTACGGCCCAAACTCCTCTTGTTTGGCCATAAACACCTAGCTAAGGTGGTGTTGTTTTTGTTTGTTACACATCACTCATAACGACACTTCCTTTAATTTATTCGTTTGACGAATTTAAAAATAAAACACCCAAACGGACTTAAAACCGGCCAAAATGTACTGGAATGTATTTGACTAATTATTTGAAGTGTTTAACTGTAGAGATTATACAAATGAAAATTTCGGGTTGTCACATTACTCCAGGATGTCATGGGCTCCCCCCACGGTCTTATACCTATGTGTCATGGGCTCCCCCCATGGTCTTTACCTGGAATGTCATGGGCTCTGAAACATCCCAAAAATACGGTCCAAAAATTTCATTTTTAATTATTCATAAAACCATAAATACCATCCATCATCTCATAAAACATAAGTAATGTATCTCGAATCATCATCATAAAATATTGTATCAAAATCATATGTCAAAATATCAGAGTCTAAAACATCCCAGACTGAACAAATGGTGTGTGCACTGCAATCATCCCGAGCTCTTCCCTTTGCTATCGGAAGTACCTAAAACCAAAATTGAAAACTGTAAGCACGAAGCTTAGTGAGTCTCCCCAAACTACCACATACCAAATAACATACACCTAGGAGATACGGGCGCCGCCCACACTCCGCTAACTTGGAGATACGGGCCCCGCCCACACTCCGCTGGCTATGAGATACGGGCCCCGCCCACACTCAGCTACTATGAGATACGGGCCCCGCCCATACTCATCTACTATGAGATACGGGCCCCGCCCACACTCATCTACTATGAGATACGGGCCCCGCCCACACTCAGCTACTAAACATACATACAAGTATCACACAGACAACAAGTATAGCTAAATCTATCAATCAGTCATAAGTCCTTGCTCAAACTAAACTATGAGATACGGGCCCCATTCACACTCGGCTAACTGGGAGATGCGGGCCTCGCCCACACTCGGCTACTAAACATGCATATACGGGCCGACCTTGGTGCCTTAGACCCGTCCTACTGGAGGAAAAGTCACCTCGTATGCTAGCTGTGAAATCTCGTGTGAGGAATCTCTAAAGGATGCTCTAATGACTCCCCGACTATTAATTTCACAATAACACTTAATCAAAATCTGATAATCCTTCTTAGGGTAAAATGAGCATTTTACCCCTGGTCAAAGTCAACATCATGGTCAAAGTCAAAGTCAATGTCAACTCCCAGCCGACTCAACTCGTCGAGTTACTTCCTGACTCGACGAGTTCCTATACTACTCACACTCGTGACCAACCGAGTCAACTCGTTAAGTCCCTTCACAGACTCGTCGAGTTCTAACTGGCATAGAATCGGGATGACCCGACTTCAACTCGTCGAGTCCCTTTCTGGACTCGCCGAGTTCCCCTGTCTGTTTGGGCTATCTTAATGGATTAAGCCCCTACACTTCAAATCCAAGATTCATACTTCACATAAGCCCTAAAAATGCCCTTTTAAGGGTAAAGTTTCTGACTTTACCCATTAATACCTCTTCTTAAAGGGTTTAGCTCAAACCCTAATTCCTTGGGACCTAAAACTAGGTCCTTAAGCCATCCATACACCAAACTAAAGCTTACAACCTCATATCTAAACCCCTAACACTACTTGGACACGTAAAGTTCCCACCTTTCCCCACATGCATGGCCTTTTGGGGATAAAAAGGCCAATATGACACTCTATGGCTTGCATGGGGTCTCCAATGTCATAAAGTTTGCACATTTATGTCATATCAGCCCCTCTAGGTCCTAGATCTAGAAGAATACCCACTTGGGTCGATCATTATCCAAAAGCTATCATTCTTGGACCAAAAACCCACATAACGAGGACATAAAGAGATCTAATGAACTAATAGCCAAGATAGAAACTTGATTACCATAAAATGTAGCAAATGGAGTGTAGTTTCTGGATCTACTCTTTCCCTCTTGAGCCCTCTATCTTCTTCTTCTTCCACAAGCTTCAAAAGTACACAAATATCACTCAAAATGGCTCACATTCTCAAATAAAGCTCTAGGGTTTCGTGGATTAGGGTTTGGGACATGGAGGCTAGAAATCAGGCCAAGGGGTGGGGGTTAAGGAGCTTAAATAGGGTGAAAACCCCCGAAATTAGGGTTTCATTCTGGCCGATCTACTCGTCGAGTCGAGGGCTCTTGACTCGTCGAGTAAATAGCTTAAACCTCGCGCATATTCTGCCCTCTACTCGACGAGTTAGGGGAACCAACTCGTCGAGTTACCCTTCCAAAATAAATAAATTAATGAGTAAATACATACCAGAAACCAGGCGTTACAGGCTCCCCCCATGGTCTAATATCCAACTGCCACGGGCTCCCCCCGGGGTCTTCCATGTAAATGACACAGAGTCAACAAGCATACATATATCACAGAAATAACTATCATACTACATAACACCTATCTAAACATATGGGGATGACGTGGACTCCCTCCAGGGTCTTACTCCTATGTGCCATTGGCTCCCCCACATGGTCTTAACTACTTTCCATGGGCTCCCCCACATGGTCTTTACCTAGAATGCAATGGGCTCCCCCACATGGTCTAGTATCCAATTGCCACGAGCTCCTCCCGAGGTCTTCACATATCTAGTCAATAAGTACTAGCACATTCTCATATACATGCATACCAGACATATTAGTAGTGAATCCACAATAAACACTACAACTAACTAAATGGGCCGACCTTGGTGCCTTCGACCCATTGGTATGGTGAGGAGACTCACCTCGAATGTAGATGCTTCCCGAATGAAATCCTTAATTGCTTCCCTATCCACTTTCCGGAGCTACCAATATCAATTCACACCCAATTAGTAATTGAGTTCTAATTCATACATATCACTTCATACCCGGGGTAAAAAGACCATTTTACCCCTAACCTATCCTTGTCTAATACTTTGGCCCAAACTATAATCTGAAAATCCCAAAGGCCAATTAATCAACCAATGGCCTAATTTTCCAAATTGGGCCCACACCTCTCCAATGGACCTTATCCTAAAGTCTGACAATTTCCTTAGTCCATAACCATGTCACAATTGGCCCACGAAGGCCCATAGCAACGTAGTCCAAGACATGGCCCAAACCGAGGCCCATAAATGCGAAGTCCATTTCTATATTGGGCCACAAGGCCCTATAGACCTAACTATTCTAATATTGGCCCAAAGATACATTCAGGCCCAATTACCAGCAAATCCAGGCCCAAAACCATTAGGGCCCAAAGGTCTGAAATCTGCTAAGGCCCAAGTCTTCCTGAGAGCATATGCCCAGCGTACCTCTTCTGTACGCTTAGCGTACTGGGAAAAAGGGTTGTACGCGCAGCGTACTACATAGTACGCCCAACGTACAAACAACTTATGCACAAAATCCATTAAGTGCTTAATACTTGAAGACTTTACGTCCCAAACTCAGATTTAGGTCGTTTGATGAGTTCTAAGGCATAAAGTTGGCAACTTTATGTCTTTGCATGCTCCATATGCTCCCAACAACCCATTGAGACCTTTCCAAAAGTCTTAACTCATGCATGAGGTCAAAACAACCAACAAGTTTGTATTTTTATGGTAAGAACAAGCTAAAGGGCCTCAGATCTACTCTTCCTAAGCTTTGGAGTTGCTCAAGTCCCAAGAGGTGACTTATGAACTCAAAAGGGACAATATGGAAAACCTTAACTAGATCTAATGAATAATATGGCAAGATCAAGACTTCATACCTCCAGAAGCTCTTCAAGGTGAACTAGATGCAGATTCTCGAAGCCCAATGCCACTCCAAGCTTGCTTAGCAATTTCTTCTTCTTGAATAAGCTCTAAAATGGCCACAATACACTCTTTAAGCTCAAGAACACTCTCACAAGGAAACCCTGAGGTAAAAGGGCGAAATGAGGCTATGGAGGCTGATCAGGGTTTAGTCCCAATGACTTAAGGATGTTTAAATAGGTGTAAAGTCCGAATTTTAAGGATGTTTAAATAGGTGTCTGACCCTCGTACGCCCAACGCACCTTCTCGTACGCTCCGCGTACGAGGCCGCGTACCTCGATCCAGTCCTCGCATATACGCTACGCGTTCCTAGCTATGCCTCGCGTAATTCCTTTCTCTTTGGTACGTCGTGCGTACCACCTTAGTACGCCCCACGTACTAGGTCTTTTTCCCAAAACCCTAATTCTTCCGAAGACCATAACTCACTCGATACAACCCCGATCCCGACCATCCATATATCTGTAGAAAGGTATCGAGACGCTCAACACTAATATCAATTCTTGCATTCCCTACAACATCCCGAACTAAAATCCACTTTCCATAAAAGTCCGAGTTGGTAAATTACCAAAATACCCTTTGGTCCAAAAACTCCAACTGAATACCCGAGCAACCAAGATACATTATCTAACTCCAATTAGGTCCAAACTTAAACCCTCGAGGTTTCGAAGCCTGATAATACCCAGCCCTCTGATCACCAATTCAAATTGGGAACAATTCGAAACAGGATGTTACAATGATAGGACTTATTTTATGCATAATTAGCCTTTCATAAAGTTTGACCAAGTTAGGATGCAAATAGGATAAAGTACATTGCTAGAGCGGAAAATGTGCTAGCCAACGTATTAGTCGATGTTCTAGATATCATAATAAGATTCTCAACATCTTATTGAATAGGTTTGAGTACTTAGTGGGTGTCTTAGACGTTGGACTAATTTATTTTCCCTAATTGTTATTTAAAGGTTTCTATAGTGATGGATAATGAGTACTCGGACTATAACATGTATTGTAAACCTAAGTAAGGGATATTTTAGTCATTTTGTAGTCATTCGATTATTTAATTAGGAGGTGATTAAGGATTGACATACCATAGAAGAATGTGTGATAGTACACCAAATTATTAAGGTGGGTTTATAGGGAGTACATATGCCTATATGTATATATTTTGTTGTTTTGATTGATTTGATCTATATTATTTTCTGTATATGCTAAGTGCTTACTAAAGTATTCTTTATGCATTGTATGAAAGTAATTTTTGGAAAGTCTTTTGGTTATTTGGAAATTTTTTTATTTGAGAATGTTTTGGCATCCTTATATCCATTTGTTTAGGATGGGAGACTATGAGTTTCACTCATTGTAACGACTAAAAATTTTTCACTCTAATTATTTTAGGGATTTATCATAGTTTCTACAAAATTTTAATAATCAAACGTTTTATATCCCAAGCTATTTTGGGTTTACAATAAAATCATTATCATAATTTAAAGCAACAAGGGTATACTAAGAATAAAAACTACTTATAGTCCAAGTCCTTGTGCTCCTCTCTCTCATCTCATACAATGGCTACTACCTGAACCTATAAATTATGAAATCTAAAACATCAAACCACAAATTTGATGTTTTAGATTTCACAATTTGCATGTTCAGGTAGTAGCCCTTGTATGAGATAAGAGAGTGGAGCATGAGGACTTGGACTAGAAGTAGTTTTTATTCTTATCATACTTTGATTTCATGCAATCATGCTTTACTATTATTCTTTATTTCTTTTCATACTCTACCATCTGGTCATCTTCTTCTCATACTATTACTATATCTCACCTAATGCCTTCTCATATCTTCTCATATACGTCTCACACTCTACCTCAGCCTCTTTCTAGCTCCTCTCATTCCTTCTTCTCACCTCATCTCTTTCCTCTTGTTCTACTCTATCTACACCTCTTCTTATACCCTTATCTCTCACCTCATACCCTTTTCTCATTCCATCTTTTATCTTATCATTTGTGACAACTCGAAAAATATGTCATCAACTGCCGTTAAATAGCTAACGACAAAACATGAAAAAACAGTAAGAACGATCTTGTAAACACCTAATATATGTCAATATATTCGAATATAACCCTTATTGACGTCAAACCATAGGCTCAAAAATGAGTGCGCGAAAAGGCGTATCACTTTGCGAGTAGTTTAACATACTTAGATTCTACACGCTACCGCAACCCCAAAAATGTAAATTCTACAACAACCCGACTCAATACAAGTAAGATATGAATATCGCAATAAATAAAATTCTATCGTACTTAAAACTTTACAACGACGACAACTACAAGGAGAATGGTTGACTTTTGGAAAATGTCGCCAACTAGGCAATTGTACTACTCCTTTAAGTAGGAATTATGGAACAAATAACGCCTAAAACAAAAATCGTATGATAAGGTTATGATTTTTATAAAATCATAACGGTAATAAAAACTAGTCGAAAAACGGATGTCAAAACAAACAAAAACGACCAAAAGGAAGGTTGTAGAGAACGACGACACCTACAAAGATATATGAGTCATAGAAAACGGAGTTCATACGTGAGAGTTATGAGTTTTTAAATATTATAAAACATTCTCGCGTGCGCTCATTTTAACACGCAAATCCTACGGGATACGGATGACGTGGAACCATGGGTAGAGGACACGTGTTAGCATCAGGGTGGTTCGCGCGCATATTGCATGGCGTGCAACCTAAACCCTCTATAATTAGCAAGTCTTGGTTGATCCTTTCTCACACCTCAACACATCTCTCTCTCTCTCTCTCTCTCTCTCTCTCTCTTAAATTTCCTGCCAATGACTCCCGAGCACCTCTCTAGTGCCAGAATTGTGGTTTTTCTACCTTGCATCAATGGTTTCATGACTTACAGGTGAGTTCACGACCCCATTTTCCAAACTTTTTTTTGGGGGGGGGGGTACATGTTTAAATTACAATTTTACATAGTTATTACTAATTGTAGTCAAATAACTATGTTCATAACATTAGGATGAGATCATACCTACTTGTTATATTTAATCACTATGATAGATAAGATCATACCTAGTTGTCACGCTGGCCAGTTCCCAGGAAATGTTGAAACTCGTTATTAAAGTCACCCTTTAGATAAGCTTAGTACCTAGCGTTACTTTGCCCAAATACTGTAACATGCATAAAAATCAAGCCAAATTTAAACTTTTAAAAACATTTAGAAACCAACAGTTATTACAAATTTGTTTTCAAAATAGTTCTATATCATAGAATCCCAAAAACATAGTCATAAAATATGAGGAGCTGTACGATCACGCCTTTGCCTTCCCGCGATCCTCTGAGGTACCTGAAACCAAAACTGAAACTATAAGCCCGAAGCTTAGTGAGTTCCCCCAATATACCAATACATAACAGCACACATAATAACAACATGTAATGGGTCCACAGCTCTACAGACTGGATTACCCCCTGGGCCCACAGTGTGAGTCTGGCTTGCCTTCCGGGCCCACAACTCACATTTGGCTTGCCTCCCAGCCCACATCATAAGTCTGGTTTGCTTTCGAGCCCACAACTTATTGTTGGATTAATGCTTAAGTCCATAACTATATTTGGTATGTACTTGACCCGACCCGGCATGGTCCATTTGGGTTGCACTTCACCGGCACAATTTATATGGATAGTCTTTTGAGAATAGTATATTTATGATTTATATTAATATATTATAAGTTCTAATATATTAATATGGAATCATATTATTTAATTAGTATTGATCAAGAATTAATTTAGAATTAATTAAGTGATCAAAAAGAACTAATTAAATATGGACTCTTATATTTATGGAATGGGCCAAGTTCATTTAGGTTGGGCTAAGCTTTCATGGATGGTCCATGGAGCTTTTAACCCATGGATCCTATGTAAATGAAAGGTCATGGGTATTAGGGTTTACATGGATGTAACCCTAATCCTCCATAATATATAAAGGGGTCCTTGGCACTCAAAATTGGCACAAGTGTGTGAAAATAAGAGTGGGATGATTTTAGTGTGCATACATATTCTCTCAAGTTCTTCCAATGTGTTTTGGTGATTTGTGATTCCATTTGAGGCTTCCACACTATTGGGGCTAAGCTCTTAAAGCTTGAAGACATCAAGCTACATCAAAAGGTATGTCATCTAACTAGAAGTTTGTAGTATAGGTGCTTCATAATATGCTAGTTAGGATGAAACCTTGGAATAGTTAATATTTGCATGTATAATAGAGAAAACATAGATCCAAGGTTTATAGGGTTGCATGTACACCATAGGAGTGTTAGAATGCTCAAAACCCAACAGTGGTATCAGAGCCATGGGTTGTTTTATGTTATATTGATGCAAATGTTTTATTTTCAAGTTGAAAAAAAAAGGAAAAAAAACATGACGTTTGTCAAATTTTAAGATAATTACTTGTTTTGTGAAAAACGAATTATTTGTAAAATTTGAATCATTTGTTATATGAGTTGAATTAGGTCAAATTTAGTAAAAGATAAAATGATATGATTATTTTATTAGTTTTAAAAGTTTGATCTAAATGTTTTAAGGAGTTACATATTTTGTCATAAAATTTTGGAGCTCAAAAGTTTTTTTAAAGTTGTGATCTTAAGGGTTTTTGAAACTTCCATAAGTTATGGATATGAAAGTTTTTTTTAAAAAAAAAAAATTTTGATTCAAAGTTTTTATGGAGTTACAAAATTTGGTGTTAATGTTTTAAAGAATTCCATAACTTGTTCTTAAGTTATGGAACATGGAAAGTTTCATCATAAAACACCATTAATTCCATAAGTTATGGAATCGAAAGGTTTTCAAGAATTACAAAACTTGCCCTCGAGTTTTGGAATTTGAGAAAAGTTTTTTATGAAAAAAAGAATTGAATTCTAAAACTCTTGGGTTCATAACTTAAACAATTAATTAAATGGTTTTAATTTTGAGTTTAATAATTGGAATTATGATGTTTTGTTGAATAGTTCAAATTAACTCTTATGGACTTTATTAATAGTTAATTAAAGCGTTTAATTAAAAGAGTATTATTAAATCCATAAATATATGGGTTGAGTTTAATTAAATTAAAAGTCTAGTTTAATTAATAGATTAAACCACCAAGTATTTTAAATGTCGAAAATACACCCTTATACTATTATAATATTAAAAGTTTAATATATTATATGTATAAGAGCAAGTCGTCTTACCATTAGTAGGCCTCATTCACGAAGTCGGTCTATAAGGGGGGTATAAGGTTACTGCCTATAAAATGGCAGTTTAATGGGTATCCACTCTCACTCACCGCTTCCTTGACCGGTGGAGGGTCGTTAGCCGAACAGGTAGGACAAGGACTATAATTCTCCCTTCATTATAAGTATAATGATAAATACTAAGTAACTAAACACTTATAAATTCCCAATCTTAGTTACTTAGGAAAATGTGAATAAGGTGCTAATCCATGAAATTACACTTTGCACTTTGTTTAAGCTGTTAGTGGAGCGTGTGTGGTTAACCGCTACACTAACCTGGACTTAACAAGGTAGGAAAAGGGTAACTTAATGTTTATCATAGTATCGTTGGAGCGTGTGTGGTTAACCGGCACATCGATTGAGGGGTAAATATTAAGGGTACCAAGTATATTTGCATGGTTACTTCACACCTTGTTTTGTCATCCTCGGCATCCCAGTCACAAAACCTGAAGGGCACACTCGAGATTGAAACATGCCATTGAAAAGTTCAATGAATCTCAAAAGAATCTAGGAGTTTCAAAACCAATTAAAACCTAATAATACATTTCGTTTATCTTGGTGGAAATTGGTGAATCGTCATTCACCTACCTTCAAATATTTTATAGCTTGGATTACGGCATTCCTCTTCCAAGTTATAAAATAGTTTGTTGGGTCCTAGCCTTAATATATCATATTGGGTGTTATATTAAGGACTTAAATCAACTTTACGTGAATTTCTCCCATTGTTGATGTCTGGTTTAGACAACAATGATCTTCCCAAACCAAGCTTTCCTAATGAATATGACTTCCCGAGTTTGGCTCATGGAAGTCATACTTCTCTTCCTCCACCTCCTCCAATTATTCTCCCTAACCCACAAGTTCAAGGTCACTCAAGCCCTAATGGCAAGCAAGGTCTATGTGTGATCACATCTTAGAGATGAAGTCACATATTAACAAGTCGGGAAAGTTGGGTGTCAAAGTCTTGAGAAAGTTGGATGTTCAATCACTTTCTAAGTCACATAGTGAGTTCCTTTGGGACTACTATGAAACAGACTATGACATGAACCTTAATGATCATATCTATTTGCTTGGTGCTGCTGAATCAGCAATGATTTGGAACGATAGTAAAGCAAATTTGATTAGAAGATCAACTTCCCAAAAACTTTATGGACAGTGACAATGGTGACACTAGAAATCCAGAAAAAGCATTCTCTTTCCAATGGAAAGAGATTGGCCATAGTCAACCCGGTTGACCAAATGGTAAAGAGAAAGGCTAAGTCTGAGATAGTCCCATTACCAAAGGGTCCATATGTTTATTTTGCCAAAGGAAGGGGCGTTGATTGCAAAGCTGCCAAATTTACCTAAGGATGTTAAAGTCAATAAGTTTGACTCTACATCAGGTAGAGCTATTATCTAACTCTGTTAAGTTCTATTCTGAGATCCTCATTACATGATGTGACTGGGTCACATGTTGATGTTTTAAGAATCAAAGAATAGAGAGAAATCTTAAAGGAAGTATATGCTGATTCTGATCGCGAAGGTGGATTTCGATCGCATCAGAATTTTGAGCAGTTGCTTAAGTAGTTATGACATATTGCTATGGAATAGATAACAACAATTTTCCATGTGGATTGTAAGGATAAGTTTTTCCGCAAAGTTTTAAAATAAAAGGAAATTGTTTAATTTTATTTATTTGAAGTATCCTTACAATGGCATTTATGGAAAATTGTTGCTTATATGATTCCACTGACAGCAATATTGGAAAATGGATTTGATTCTTTCATTTGTGGTAGTGTCTAAATTTACCAAATCAGGAAAGTTCCTCATCACCCAAGTTTCAATTGGACCGAAACTTGGAATCATGCAAGTTGAATAGTATGATGAATGAGAACTTTCAAGCATTGGAAAATCAAGACTAATTACTTGTTCACATGGATGTGTGAGTCAAGTGAAGGACTAAAGGGATCGAGTACACATTCTTGTGCACTGGTCATGTCCACCACAAAGCTCGTTAAGACTATTTGATTTACTAAAGTTTAGTAAATATGGTTATACTTACAAGTTTAAGTATAATTCTAAAACATTGGAAAAGTCTCAATGTATGGCAAAACGAATGGGAAGAATCAAATTAGGCAGAAAGATAAAAGTTTCTCAAATCTGAAAAGATGGGAGAGTACTTTAGTATCATGTTTGTGATCATCTTAATGAGTTAGAAATCATATCACAATTAGTCCTCTAAAGGTCATCTTAGTGCATTCTTATGACTAAGAAGAGGTGTCATGAATTGTTGAAATGGTTAGATCAGGAAGATGAGTCATACTTCGTTCCAAAACAATTCTTAGAGTCATACTCCAAGATTGTAACTTGAGTGACATATCTTAAAGAAAGGTTTAAAACCCTTGTCAAATGTAAGAGTAAAAGTGTCCTACTCTTGTACATTTGAAATTGGTAAGTTGTGATGTTTTGGATAAAACAAAGACCAACTAAGGCCAATTGTGTGAAGTGTTTGTCTTGATAAAGAATCTGCACTATCTCTTGAATATTTGGCAAGATAGTCTTATATGTCAAGAGGATATTGGGAGTCTTAAAGATCCTAAAAAGAATTTCAAGAACTAATCAAGAATAAAACCTGAGGTTCTTCACTAGCACACGACTTGAGGTTTATAACCTATCGTGTTGACATATTCTGTGCCCATTCCAGTTAAAGTTGGCTTTGCATAGGAGTTCTGAAAGTTCTCAATTGGTTGCATAACAACTTGGAAGCAATGGCAGACCATGTACTGCCAGGTGGCAAGAAGTTAAGATTACATAAGTTCAGTCCATATGAGTTTGGATTTGTCATTATCCTTGTCTTGTGACTATGGTTTTGACGATTCACATGGATAAGAACACATACACCATAAAATCTAAGGGTCATAAGGTTTCTCTCTGATTCATGAAAATGATGGTGAGGAAACACTTCCACCAAGTAGATTTGAAGCAGATGGCAAAAGGTCTAAACAATTGAGACTATGATTACGGCATCCCTTTTCATAGTTCTGAAATTGTTTAGACACACATGCATGCTATCTAAGGAAAGGTGTATGATTTTGATTAAGTTTTATCAAAGAATCTCGTATCAGAAATCTGAACTTTGGTAAGAAAGTCAATAAAGTATTGATTTCTAGAAGTCCAGCTGATTTCTGAGTACATGTCAAAGCTAGTGGGAGCATAAGTGTTATGCTAATAATCATCATGTTAGTGGGAGCATGATAATTATTGTTAGTGTTGCAAGTTAGCAATGTTAATTATAGAAAACAAAAGTTTCAATTCGTGAGGCTGCAGGGATTGAAAAAGTTGTTTTGCTATAATTAAGGGAGATGATATACTTCATTTCAGTTCTAAAGGCTTAGATTGAGACCTTAATCATCTTTAGTCAAGAATATATATATGAATTTCATGTTGGATTGGTTCAACTTAAGGAAATTCTATATATTGCGTTCTCAAAATTCGATTATGATTACGGCATCCCTCTTCATAGTGAAATTTTGAAAACATGGCAAATAAAAATATTGTAGCAAAAGACTGGTCTAGAATCATGTCTTTATGTGAGACATCATGAATCGTGTACCATTTGCTTTGGGTACAGGATCGATTGCATGTGCTATAATATTTGTCATTTCTAAATTTTTGCAAATGCCCAGAGGCATTAAGAAGGGAAAAGGTCTAGAATTGGATATGACTAAAATGATTAAGCAATTGTCGAGGACAATCTGAGGTTTACCAAAGATTGGTTGCTCAGGGACAGTTGGAAGTATAGTGCTAATTTTGGAAGGACCATATTGACATATTCTGAAAAGAGGCATCTCTTATTCAGAAGTGATAGTCAAAATGAGAATATGGAGTTGTCTCCATAGGTGGAAGTTATCTGTGTAAGATTAGAAAACTTAATGCAAGAAGCATGTCCAAAGCAATGTACTTTGAATATGAGACTTAGTTTCCATGGGGTTGAACTCCATTGGAATACCTTATAATGATTGTTGACAAGTCTTTGTAACTTTGTACACTTTCATTACAAGAGGTCAGTGCATATAAGTTTAAAATCTAAACAAATTTCAATAAATGATAGGAATTTGGAATTCTTACATTTTTTTATAAGGATTTGGGAGTGTGAAAATAGAATCATTGAAAGTATGTTCAATCGATCTAGTTCACAAAGTAAGGATCATAGACAAACATAAAGTGCATACTTGGTGTATGGCAAAGCTATTGTTTAAGAAAAACATAGTGTACATGCTTGGAGCATGGGACAACTAGTGTTTTTAATTCAAGTATAAAGTTGATAAAACCGAAACAATGAATAATGAGTAATCAGTATGGTGATAAATAAAAGTGTTTATTTATATTCATAGGGTTTGATACCATATTTGATTCATTTATTCTTGTGTTTCACTTTGCATGTTTTGACTTCCAGAATAACTAAGTCGCTCTTCCTGAATGATTAAGTTATTCAAACCATCCACAGTCGGTCATATGTTGGAAGTAGATATGAATCAAGACTGTCATGGGTTGGTTTGTAGAGGTCCAAGTTGGTGGACAAAGTGGTGCTACAACACTCATGAGTGCTCATAAGTTCTGAGTATTGGATTCAACCCGTGCTCATTTGAATCACTTCATGGATTTTATCACGAGTGATCATGAGACGATAATATCTTATATTCTTCAAACCTAGAGATATGAGTTGTTACTATGAGTTGGTTATACATTGATTGCACGAAAACGCATTTGGTAACTCGATGTTATAAAACGTGCCTTTGTGTATGATTCAACAAGTAGTAGAACAAGCCATATGAGTCGAAGTTTATCCATTCCTTTTACCTTCGGGATAAAAGCGATATCTGTGGGCCCCTCGATGATTTAGCGATGACACATGTGAGTGCTTGGCCAAGCCAGGACTGATTTGATTTGTTCAATCAGTCAGTCATCATAAATCGAAAATCGGGAAACAACAAATGAACAGAGAGAATGATTATAATCCATGTCTCAGTCCATATGATATCTAGAATGGAGGAATATATGATCCCTTATCTAATGGACAAGTCATTGACAAGGTCAGAGTTCGACAGCGGCTTTAAGAGCTACGATTGCCAGTTAGGTTTTGAAGTCATACTCAATAATAGTTTTAGACTTATCCAAGTGGGAGACTGTTGGATTAATGTCTAAGTCCATAACTATATTTGGTATGTACTTGACCCGACCCGGCATGGTCCATTTGGGTTGCACTTCACCGACACAATTTATATGGATAGTCTTTTGAGAATAGTATATTTATGATTTATATTAATATATTATAAGTTCTAATATATTAATATGGAATCATATTATTTAATTAGTATTGATCAAGAATTAATTTAGAATTAATTAAGTGATCAAAAAGAACTAATTAAATATGGACTCTTATATATATGGAATGGGCCAAGTTCATTTAGGTTGGGCTAAGCTTTCATGGATGGTCCATGGAGCTTTTAACCCATGGATCCTATGTAAATGAAAGGTCATGGGTATTAGGGTTTACATGGATGTAACCCTAATCCTCCATAATATATAAAGGGGTCCTTGGCTCTCAAAATTGGCACAAGTGTGTGAAAATAAGAGTGGGCCGATTTTAGTGTGCATACATATTCTCTCAAGTTCTTCCAAGGTGTTTTGGTGATTTGTGATTCCATTTGAGGCTTCCACACTATTGGAGCTAAGCTCTTAAAGCTTGAAGACATCAAGCTACATCAAAAGGTATGTCATCTAACTAGAACTTTGTAGTATAGGTGCTTCATAATATGCTAGTTAGGATGAAACATTGGAATAGTTAATATTTGCATGTATAATAGAGAAAACATAGATCCAAGGTTTATAGGGTTACATGTACACCATAGGAGTGTTAGAATTCTCAAAAACCAACACTTATGACTGGATTGCCCCCTTCAATCCTACAGCTGAAACATAACTGATTTGCCCTCAGTACGAGTCTGGCATACCACTTGGTCCTCAGCTCGTATCTGGTATGCTAATGAGTCCTCAGTATGAGTATGGTATGCCTTCTCGACCCTCAGCTCATATCCAGCATACTCCAGGGTTTGTTGGTCAATGCACCTTACAGTGCAACCTCAACCCTACCCACACAACATGTCTACATATACAACTAATTGCACATACAGATAATCAAACAGTAACTTAGGTAGTCCTACAGATCTACCTAACTGGCATAGCAAACTAGCATGCATAATCATCTCATACTCAACACGTAATCAACTACTGGGATATTAAATCCAATGGGCCGGCCTTGGTGCCTTAGACCCCTTAGTATAGTGAGGATAACTCACCTCGCAATGTCGGTCTGAACTGAAGAATCAAACTCTGAATCGCTGGCTCACCAAAAATCTCGAACTATCCAAATAACAAACATTATGTCAATACATGGAATATCAATCTTGACTAAGGGTCCACATAATCCATTTTGTCCTTCCTCTTTATTGGGCCAAGGCCCAATTTCCAAATCCATGATCTTAAAAGCCCATATATCCAAGGCCCATTAATGGCCCAAATTTCCCAATTTGGGCCTAACTTCCTAATTGGGCCTTATTATAGGATCCCTTATCAAAACTGGCCCAACCTCAATTATTCAGAGGGCCCAACAAGGCCCAAGTCCAATTAGTCCAAAAAGCAGCGCAATTCCCGAAGCCCAATTGTCAAAAGCCCAATAGAGGACGTACGCGGGGCGTACTCCTCTGGTACGCTGGGCGTACTCCGCCTGACGTTGACCACCATCGGGGTGGTTGACCCAGTACGCTGGGCGTACAGGATTTACGCGGGACGTACGCAGGGTTTTTCTAAAACCCTAATGAGTGCTTAATGGCTTAAGCACTTAAGCCCATATTTCAGATCCATCGACCAAAATTGACTTAGAACCATAAAGTCTTGAACTTTATCACTTTGGACGTCCAGAAGGTTCTTAAAACATGGTCTTAATCCATTAAGACCTTCCTACTCCATGCATGAGATACATTTGGCTATTGGGACATCATTTTTATCACTTAGGACCTCTTCACGGGCCTGAAAGGACAGCTTATTTCGTCCAAATCATAACATGCACCAACTTGGGGACTTTTGGGACAAGAATGGTTCCATAAGGCTAGAATAACTAGATCTATATCATACAAGCATAAAGTTTGAGGCTTTTTACCTTCTGGAGCTTCTAGGGCACAACACAACTTCAGATCTACAAGCTTGTTCTCCTTCTCCAACTATTTGATGCAATGTCTTCACCTTCAAGAGCTCAAAACACACACCAACTCACACTCACACACAAAACTAGGGTTTGGGACATTTTCTGGGATATGGAGGCTGAGACTGATGATAGGAAATGAGCCATAAGGATGTTTATATAGCCTCTAACCCTAAATATTAGGGTTTTCTCTTGACATAAGTACGCCCAGCGTACACAAGTGTACGCCCAGCGTACCCTTATGTACGCTCAGCGTACTCCTTCCTGATCCAAGGTTGCAACCTTGGCCCTCAGACTTATCTTGGCTCTACACTTCCAACCTCAGGGACTACAAATGACATTAATGATAGAAGAGGGGATTCAGAAATACTTGCAAAATCTCGGGGTGTTACAAATACTTGGCTACGTAAAACACACAATATATATATATATATATATATATATATATATACATATCAAATAACTAATATATATAATAAGTAAACCCGTATAAATACAATGCGAATATCAACACGACCGACCAGGGGAGGCCCCATAACAAGAGTTAGACGAGACACGATTCAGCAACACGCTAATAGATTTTCAGCTAACTCCTAGCCTATAATCATTAAATCTTAAGTGAGCGGCATAGATAGGTATAGATCTATACAAGGTTGACACTTCCACCCGTGGTTGCTTGCTACAACCTGACGACAAGTCGAAGTAGGCATAACTTTCTAAACACATTTGCGACATCTGATGAAGCGTCGTGGTTTTCGGGATCAACATTCATAGCTCGATTATAGGAACTCATCCTAAATTTGTTAAACTAAAACTAACTATCATATTCTACTAATAAATCATGTAGTGATAGTATACTCAAACTCGACGAAACAAGTTCAAATTACTCTCATTAAGCTAAAAATCCACTATTCTTGAGGAACGCCTTGGGAAGTCGTACCTACAATACGATAAAAGAAATGTTAGGAGAATATTATAAGTACCAACAATGAATTAAAGATACAAGTAAAATGATACATCTATGATCTAGAAAATCAAGATTTAGATCTAGTCACTAAACTATCTGAATCCCATTACCAAAATACTAGTAAATTCGTTATCAAGTACAGATGAGGGTCAGACAGGTTTCACCTGTGGGCAAAACCATTTTAGCAATAAAGGCATTCTGAAATCCAGAAACTCAAGCGGCCCTTCAAACCATTTTCCTCGTAACGCAAGTAGTCAAGAAGTAGTGTAATTATTAATAATTGTATTCCTCTTTCGAGGATATGAGTTCTCTATAACCAATTTAGCTCTGATACCAATTTGTTACACCCCCGGTCGAGGGGGTGGAACATGTCGGGTTGTGCGACTAAGTTCATGGATCACAGGTAAACTAAATATATAGCACAAGTACAACAATACACAAAACAACATTTGTATTCCATCATTAAGTTTGAATATAGGGTTCTTACATATAATAATAGTACATGAATTGTCTTAATAGGTAAGCAGACATTACAAAAATTTGTGAACTAAATTGCCTGAAAACCATGACTATTCATCGTCTGAATGCTTGCATTACTGATTCCCTGAGAATACATGTAGTTTAGAGGATCAACACAAGATTGGTGAGAGTTACATATTTTCTGCTAACAGCAATGATACTTTTAAAAAGTCTAAAATGTATTTTCTTCGTAATTATAATTGTACTTAAAACAATGTTTGTAAAGAGTCTTTGTATAAGATTTGAATCAAAATGTATCTTTGGATAAGTAAATCCATACTTAAAATAGATTTGAAAGCAACCAAGCCCATGGTTTGTAGTAAAAGAGAGAGAGAGAGAGAGAGAGAGAGAGAGAGAGAGAGATTCTAGTTAATGCTTATAGTGAGTCCTATATGCGAGTTATGTGACTCGATGTACCCCCGTACAACGCTTCATTATATGTCGTAGTAACAATAGTAGATATTTATCACACACTTTGATGTGAATATTTAATGCACTAGTTTTTTATTTATAATTACTAATTTATCGCATCTAAACCACACCTTACATGCAGTGAACCCGATCGAGTATAGTATAGCTTTGATAAGCAAGGTGTCGAACACAAGGGTAACGGTAGTGAATTAATTTAAAATATTTGATTATAGGTTCAAAGCACACGAAAGGAATAAAGAAATGTATTATTAAATCTCAAACGAATAACTAAATAACAAATATCGATAGGCTGACAGGAAGACAAATCTCTTTAGGTACTTTGGTTTAGACAAATTGCACCTTAAACATAGACAATTGCACACACAAATTTATTTATTCATGTTCACCGATTTCTAAAATGATTAGATTCACGTTCGCTATTACTAATCCTTTAGCAAACAAGTCAATTCAAGCAGTGATCAGTTGATTAAACTAACAGGTTTCCTAGTGTTCAGTTCGTATCAAGCAAGACTTGTAATTAATAATAGTTAATCAAATTGGTCGTTCAATTAACCTCTTGTTGATGGTTCATCACACAAGGCTCACACATTAACTTACTTATTTCCTAGTTAACCCTAGTTTCACGTTCGCTATTCCTAGGCATATAATCTTGATGGTCATCAAAATCATAAGAGACAAGCAATCAAGCAGATGGTCATACGACTCGATATACTTAATAATTAACAGAAAATAATTGTCATTAACACATAAGGATCTTTTAACAAGCTTGGAAAGATAAATTAAACATAAATAAACAATCCAATATAACAATTAATCCACAAATCAAGGTTTTATCTAATCATAAACTCAAAGCAAATGGTTTTGACACCAAAATCAGAAAGTAAAAACATAATAGCATCACAGCGGAATGCTAAGCATGGTCACATTAACAAACCACATGATTATCGACACGAATTCGCTCTCTAATCCTTCAGATCTTCGCTCCTGTCAGCTTAACGGCCTTCCGGCCGCCTTCTAGACCCTCAAAACGGCTTACCAGAAGTTACTTGTCGACTAAAATAGGTTAGAAGTCGGAATCCCCCCTTAGAACGAATTAAATGTCAATATATAGCAACTTTACACCGCCAAGCGAACGCAGCGCGTAGGTCCAAGGAACGCAACGCGTTCCTCCAAGCGATCCTGTAATCAGCAAGACACGAACGCAGCGCGTACATAATGGGAACGCAGGGCGTTCGGCCTGCTTTCAGCCCAATTCTTTCATATTTGCAGTCCAACTCTGTTTTTCTGGGCCTTTTTCTCCATTTCCGCTCCAACAACATATAATAGCTGTAAATTACAATTCAAAGTATTATAAATACCTTTTAGTTCTAAATAAGAATAATAAAGGCTAAAATATTAAGATATAATATATATAAAAATATGTATAAAAATACACATATCAAAATACCCCACACTTAGCCTTTGCTTACCCCCAAGCAAATTTACTTTTAATTTACCAATATCGCATAAAACAGTCCATTTTAAACTCAGCCATTATGCCAAGACCGCAATGCATGCATTTGTGTCTAAATTTTTCCTAAGGACCCCCCGTAATTCTAAATACTCACAATCCTCATAAACACTCGCCACTTCTTTTGAACAACGTTCATTTTATGCATCCCTCCGAATCCATCCGCAGAAAACTTTCTAACCTCAAGGTATTTTTGGTCAAGCAACCCAAGCATACATAATCTATAAAATTACAACTTTTTGATACCAATATGGAACTCTTTGGAATTCTTCACTTCTTTGATAATTTGATCTTTGATTTCTTTGAATTCACCACCTTCTTGTTTGATTTTTGGTATCTTCAACTTTTTGAATTTCTTCAGAACATTGATCTTTTGATCTTCACTTTGATTGCTCCAAAATTCTTACAACTTTTTTTTGTAATTCTCTCTCTTTTTTAACATGTATCTCACTTTTTTTTCACTTAAAAACCTACATGCTTAAGCAGGGGCGCTCAACTTCAACCTTTATTGGTTAAAATATTAGTCTTCCTGGATACATTTCTGGTACACGATGCTAAATATATTGCATCCCTCAAACTAAGCGAGGTTGTGTTTTTGTCCCATGATTTCAGTAGAATAAAGGGTCCACAAATGCACTATAACGTATATTGACTCAACGAAACATTTGGGTTCTCATCGGATCATCCCATACAATATTAGCAAAATTTTAAATTATCACTAGATTTTCCTAAATTAAACAATTCTTTCAAGTTTATAAATTTTTAAATTTTAAATTTTTCTAATCTAGCAATTTTAAATTTTCCAATTTAAATTCCTTTTTCGACCCCCTACCCCACACTTATTTCATACAATGCCCTCATTGTATGCTAAAACTAATTAAAGAACATAAAAATAGCAAAAAGGAAGAAAAAGGAACAGACTCCCCTGGGGTAGTTGTGGCGAGATCGAATGGGGCTGCTAAAAGTTGCTCCATAAATTGTTGGAAGTCTGGAAACTGGAACTGTTGTTTCTGAATATGCCGGAAAAATGAAATCAAGAACGCCAACTTCTAAAATGTGGTGCAAAAGATTGCAAATAAATGCAATGTGTAGTAACCATGACGTGGGAAAGTGTCGACCACGTCGTGTCGTCGAGTGAGGTGACGTGGTAATTGGTGGCCACGTCGTGATATCAAGAATGACAGCCTCCTCTCGCGATGAAAAACTCCCCCACGACATAGGAAAGTGTCAACCATGTCGTGGCAGCCGGGATGATACTTCTACTTCGCGTCGAAGTAAAACTCTATGGTGTGGGAACAGCTCACCCATACCACAGGAATCAAAATATGGTAGAAACACCACTCTTCTAAATAATATACTCTCACAATATCGACTCGCACCCCATACTTATTAGAAGTTGTGGGTCTTGACTATATACTTCCAACTCTCACACGGCTCTGTCTCTAGTGATAAGACAACAGTCAGACCTAGCTGCTGAACTTACTGCCAGCTTTCTAAGGGCGAAAAATCTGCAAAGATCTAGAACAATCAAAGAGCATCAACATGGAAAACAAAAATAAAACATCCTAATTTAAACTAAATACATACCAAAATAAAAATAAAAACTAATAAGACTAACAAAATAAAATAAAAATAAAAAGGATAAACTAAGTCACTCGTCATCCTCGTCATTGTGCTGATGTGTCCCCGATGTGTCGGCTCTATCCTGTCGCTACTGGAATGATTGGGGAAAGGGGATTGGATGATGATATCCCATGCGAAGCACAAAATCCAGTCGATACTCCCTCAAACCACTGCTGTCTACTCTCTACTATATTAAAACGCTCGTCTATGCGCCGAGCAAGGTAACGTATATCAATATCTGGCTCAGGTCCCTGTTGCGCTCCTTGAGGAGCAGGTCGACGCCTATGGACTCTCTGTGGCTCAGGTGGTGGTGCAGCATCTCATGAACCAGTGAAGAACGAGAACTAGTGAAATAAAGTAAGAATGGGGAGAGTAAAAAGTAAATCAGGGTTAACGGGGTTAAAACCTGATTCTGAACGTGGGGCGTTCAAAGCAGAAACGCAGGGCGTTCCCGATGAACTTCGTTGACCCAATCGCGACCACAAAGATGAACGTTGGGCGTTCCCACATATTACGCATGGCGTTCGCTGAATACTCTCAATCTTATTTTACTAAATATATTTCCTTTTAAAACCCCATTTAACAATTAAAATTCATTGCTTATTTTATATATATATATATATATATATATATATATATATATATATGTTTTTATTTATATTTTCACCGCGTTCTTTTATTTCCCAGCTCCATCGGGTCTATTGAATATTTCCAATCTGTTAAACCAGCAGCAAAATCCTCCGACAAGTGACACGTTATCTTTGAAATTAAAAATAAAACAACTAAAAAGGATATCATGATCATTCGTCTTCGTCGAGATCAAACAACAATTGTTGATTAAATTCCTTGCATGCAAGAGGTGGTTTGTGAAAACAAAAACTTTCGGGACCTGTCAGACTATTTCCTTTGTTTCCTTTGCACCATTAACTAAAAGTAGAACAAGAGTTAACCCAACTAGTCAAGAGTAGCAAGAGTTCGGTCTTCCACTTAACCACCACAATACGCCTTGCTATACTACGCCTCGTGGATTGATTTGGACAAATCAACAAAGTAGTAGGCTAAGCAGGTCAAGAATTCTCTAATCGCTTGCAATCTCGAAACCCATGCAAAAAGTAAAACCAAGCAATGCATATGATCACGAATTCCTGCACATAACATAAAAACCTTTCCGACAAGTGAAATGATATCAACGAAACTAAAAATAAACTAAAACTAAACTAAAAAATAAAAACAAATAAAGAATAAGCAAATAAATTAAATTAATTAAAAGCCGTTCCCCGGCAACGGCGCCAAAAACTTGATGTGAATATTTAATGCACTAGTTTTTTATTTATAATACCTAATTTATTGCATCTAAACCACACCTTACAGGCAGTGAACCCGATCGAGTATAGTATAGCTTTGATAAACAAGGGTGCCGAACACAAGGGGAACGGTAGTGAATTAATTTAAAATATTTGATTATAGGTTACAAAGCATACGAAATGAATAAAGAAATGTATTATTAAATCTCAAATGAATAACTAAATAGCAAATCTCGATAGACTGACAGGAAGACAAATCTCTTTAGGTACTTTGGTTTAGACAAATTGCACCTTAAAATCATAGACAATTGCACACACAGATTTATTTATTCATGTTCACCGATTTCTAAAATGATTAGATTCACGTTCGCTATTACTAATCCTTTAGCAAACAAGTCAATTCAAGCAGTGATCAGTTGATTAAACTAACAGGTTTCCTAGTGTTCAGTTCGTATCAAGCAAGACTTGTAATTAATAATAGTTAATCAAATTGGTCGTTCAATTAACCTCTTGTTGATGGTTCATCACACAAGGCTCACACATTAACTTACTTATTTCCTAGTTAATCCTAGTTTCACGTTCGCTATTCCTAGGCATATAATCTTGATGGTCATCAAAATCATAAGAGACAAGCAATCAAGCAGATGGTCATACAACTCGATATACTTAATAATTAACAGAAAATAATTGTCATTAACACATAAGGATCTTTTAACAAGCTTGGAAAGATAAATTAAACATAAATAAACAATCCAATATAATAATTAATCCACAAATCAAGGTTTTATCTAATCATAAACTCAAAGCAAATGGTTTTGACACCAAAATCAGAAAGTAAAAACATAATAGTATCACAGCGGAATGCTAAGCATGGTCACATTAACAAACCACATGATTACCGACACGAATTCGCTCTCTAATCTTTCAGATCTTCGCTCCTGTCAGCTTAACGGCCTTCCGGCCGCCTTCTAGACCCTCAAAACGGCTTACCAGAAGTTACTTGTCGACTAAAATAGGTTAGAAGTCGGAATCCCCCCTTAGAACAAACTAAAGGTCAATATATAGCAACTTTACACCGCCAAGCGAACGCAGCGCGTAGATCCAAGGAACGCAACGCGTTCCTCCAAGCGATCCCGTAATCAGCAAGACACGAACGCAGCGCGTACATAATAGGAACGCAGGGCGTTCAGCCTGCTTTCAGCCCAATTCTTTCATATTTACAGTCCAACTCCGTTTTTCTGGGCCTTTTTCTCCATTTCCGCTCCAACAACATATAATAGTTGTAAATTACAATTCAAAGTATTATAAGTACCTTTTAGTTCTAAATAAGAATAATAAAGGCTAAAATATTAAGATATAATATATAAAAATATGTATAAAAATACACATATCACGCTTCGATTGATTGGTCGAGGTTGTAGCTAGCAACCGCATGTGGGGATGTCAACCCCATATAGATCTATACATATGTATCTCGCTCCGAAGATTAACATTTATAGTAGTATGGGTATGCTAAGTGTTTAGGCTTAGATAATGAATATAGTCTCACTAAAAAGCCCTTAACTAATGTATGTGAATAACTCTCAACCCTAATTTATAAGTGGTAAGTTACTAGGTTTAATGAATTGTTTAGAATTTATAAAAGTCGAGTATAACTAGTATGTATGTATAATATAAGGTACTCACTTTTATAAAGATGTATGTCTGAAGAAATGTTCATTTATAAACTTTATACATATACATACATGGTAATAGTTTGAATCCTTGAAATACTACAAAGTTTTATGACATACAATGTCACATAAAATCATAGGTTTTGTAGTAAAATGACATATGTTATTTTTATTAGTTGTATCAATTTAACAGCATAACATATATAAATATTTAGGTTTAAAACTATTTTATTTGTTCATAACATATATATGTCAAACCAATATTTTATAAACTAGTTATAGTTTTTTACATAAAGTAATAATATTTTATGTGTATTTTTGCATACACTAGCAAGCAAAAGTAAGCACATGTATTCTCCCCCAAAGCATATAGAAATATAAAAGAGTGGTCGTAAAACTCACCTTAATGTGTGATTTGTCGGTTTATTTCGAGAAATTTGACATGAGAACCGCAAACTTGACGCTTTCAAATCGAACTGTCGGGACTAATTTTGTTACCTATTTAACCAAAGGGGGAATTTTGGTATAAATTAATAAGTGTAGGGTTGTTTTGTAACTTAACTAAACTATAGCGTTGAGTTGTTAAAATAAATAAATTAAATGGGACCGATTTTGATAACCATTACCAAATGAAGGACTGAAATGGTTTATTTAAATGAAAGTTTGGGATTTTAGATTTATTTTGTAAACAAATTCCATGGGACGGGATTATTTAATTATTTGAAATGAAAGTTTGAGGATTTAGGACCTATTTTGTAAGAAATTTTCAGGGAGAGTTTGAGGATTTAGACTTTGTTTATTTTAAAACCAAGTTTGAGGAATTAGAACTTATCTTTGTAAAGAATTTCAAAGGAGGATTGTTTCTATTTATTTGGAAATGAAGTTTGGGAGATTATGACTTACTTTGTAAAGAAATTTCAGAGGAGGGTTGTTTCTATTTATTTGGAAATGAAGTTTGGGAGATTATGACTTACTTTGTAATGAAATTTCAGGGGAGGGTTGTCTCTACTTATTTGGAAATGAACTTTGGGAGATTGGGACTTACTTTGTAAAGAAATTTCAGGGGAGGGGGGTTTTGAATTGTTTGAAATGAAAATTTGAGGAGGAGGCTCCTCCTCCTCCTGTTTCGTTTGCAAGTACGTAACACCCAGAAAAAGGATCTCCGGTCTTGCTGGTTCATGAATGAATGAAACACAGAAAATAAATGGTGATGGTTGGAACTTACGGTGGCAGTCATACGGAGGTCGTGGTCGGTTGGAGTTCACGGCAGCAGCAGTTAGCAGAAGGTGGCAGAGCTGCGATGGCAGCCTCCTGTTGCCTTCGTTTTTAGACTGTAAACGACGGGAGGGAGGAGAGGGGAAGACAAGACGGTGATTAGAGAGTGTTTGGGCCTGCTCCGGTTAACATAAAAAAAAGATAAGAGGATGGAGGTGGTGGTGGATCTCGGTGGTCACCACAACAACACCACCCTTGGTGGTGGCTGTTTCTTGACAGTGAAGAAAGGAGGGACAGTAGGTGGTCATCGAAGGGTGGGCTTGGTGGAGTTTGAGTACCAAACTAGTGGGGTAATAAGGGTGGGGAAGTGGTGGTCTTATGGTGGTGTTTTTCTATCCCAAGAACAAGAATGGAGAGAGGTGAAGTTGTTGATGAGTTGTGAAGAGAATGAGAGCTCAAGGCCCTCTATTTATAGCTTAAGAAGACACTCACAAGCCATGAGCACCATGCTCTTTTATAAATCAACACACTAAGCTAGCCATGCTTGTACCATATGAGATGATGGAGTAAGGTGGTGAAGGGGAAGGGTGCATTACGTGGGCAAGAAAGGATCCGAGAGCCAAATCAGATTTTTTTGTCTAGTAAGTCCTCGTGGGCCCCACAATGATGTCATGTTTAGCAAAAGTCCCAAAAACAATATTAGTTTGGTACGGCGAGATCCCGACATCAAATAATTTTTCCGAAAGTCTCGTTTGATAGAGTCAAGCTTAAGGATTCCAAAAATGCGAACAGATTAATTTTTCGAGTTGTAGAACTCCAGGAATCGTGTTTTAAGTTTCGCGTTTAAATGGCCCGAAACGCTTGATTTTTCGACTTTTGCAAATATTTTTGCTAAAAAAATTTGAAGTATGAAATTAAATATTAGACCATAGCATGAGTCCAAAAACGCTCTCGAAATTTCCATCTGAGGTGTGCATGTGCCTCCACAGATCGATTCGGTTTTAGCAGTTTAAAAAAAGTTAGTGTTTTACTGTTTATTTTCTTATAACTGTCATATCTTTTGCATACGAACTCCGTTTTGGACGTTCTTTATATTTTTGGAAACATGGGAACATGTACTATGAGATTAAAATGTTTGCTTCGCTCACAACTTCTTAATACAAATTTTCAGTTTTTCAGACGCATTAACTAGGGTTGTCGTTTGAATTGTTTGATTCGTTAGACAGTTTACATGTTTGGAAGTAAGATACCATATGATATCTTATAATAGTAGGATAGAAATTATTTATTTTACAAGATATGCACTAAAACTCAATAAGTCAAATTACAAAGAGATTTACTGTGAATGACTGTCCATAGTTTTTTACCTGAGTTCTAGGATGTCACTCAAGGAATCGAGAGGACACCTTCATGGGGACCAAGATAAAAACTTTACTGAATTTGAAAAAGGGTTGACTCATCAGTTGCACCCTTAAATGATACAGCTTGAATCCTTCGAATAACCTCAATTGTTACCGATAACGAAACAACCAACGATTGAAAATGGGTTAAGAACTGAACCCGATGATCCCACACATACTGAACACAACCCCATTAAATACTCTTATTGAACTCAGAAACTGCCCTCCACATCAATGACTGCCCATTCTCGGCTATAAATAACCGACCCATACCACGAGCTAACCATGATCTCTAAATTTTATGCACAAAAGAGCGGTTCAACGCCCTTCCATCTAGATCCGTGGATCTACCAAAAAAGGAACTACTGGCCAAAACAAGTTCCTTAACCATCAGATTTTTATTGCGAGGACAACACACACACCTAACGACAACTTGCTCTGCACTCACGATCTGCCCAAACCTTGAATTCTCCGCGTCCATGGAGGACTCTGACGGATCCCTGCGAAACGCGGCGAGAAACTTCCAAATCACAAGCACTTCAATGATAGCCCAATTTCTTCCCTCATGCATCCATAAACCCTAAACGAAAAATCCAACATCCTTGAACTACATATTTCTCTGTCATATCGCGATGAAACCATAAAATCACACCGACCGATGATTCACCAGGCAGAAAACTCAATTTCCCCCTACTTAGGGTTCAAACCAACATCGACTGATGTCTACAACACCCAAAGCATCATACCGACTTAATCATGAACATAATCAACTTGACTCTCAGATTTCATGAACAACACAAGATGATCCCTCAAACAAGAAAATATGAATCTCAGATGGATACTTCCAAGGCCTTTCACCCAGCATCGCCAACTAAATTAGCAAAATTGACCAGAACATCATTGGATAAACTAAGCACCTTCCAAACTGAACCTTCACACAGAAAAACGTACACTTGGAGAGTTGATCCACAACATCATCCTCCTCTTTAAACTTCAAGAATCCACTAAAGATGCTCAAAACATAGCTCCGACAGACCCATCATAACTACAGAACTCTCTCGAGTCCTAAAACAAAAACTACTCAATGCCCCGCTCTCGGATACACCTGGCCCTCTAGGATATGCGATACATATTCCACCTATGACATGGCCTTTACCTTGGCCATCAAACCATCGAGTCTCAAATATCCCTTCGTTGTGACACAGAGACGATTTACTGTGAACCAAACTTCACCTTCTTACAACAGAACTAATGAGGAGATCACCACCTTGATCTCAACCATCGACTGATCCATATCCGATATCTCCTCCCTCGAGAACAGGAGGCAGAAAAACACGACATTAGTTCATAAGGTAACATCCCTTGTCGTCGGCAGACCACCCAGCCGCAAGCTGCAATCATTGCGTCGATCGCCACAACGGCTTCCTTCTTGAGTCCTGCAACTCAGATTGGCACTACTTCTAGCAAGGTCCTATATGTCTCTGAATCATCTAAACCTCACTGGTCTTCACCAACCACACCCAAACTCCTATGGACACTAAATCCCAAACAATTACTGGTCTCATTCTGCATAATCATAGCCAACAGGCCGACAGCGACGAGAACGAATGCAATTAAGAGAGTGATATTCCATACTATCTACCCTTCCCTAGCTCCTTAGAAACCTTTTTTACCCTTCCCGATCCCAGTACGGATCTTGTGCTTCCAGTAGTATGGGCTCCTACTACCTTCCACACCTATTCGTACGTGTCCCGAGAATTGCCTTAAAGTCTCTAAGTCGCTATACCAGACCACTATCAATCTTAGATACTTGTGCCACGACAGGCACTCACTACCGCCCATCCTAGGATCTCTCAAACTATGATTCTTCTCAAGCACGAGCACATACTAAATTCTTTTCTAGGAACTCTACCACTACCAGGTGTATTGGCACACCCAAATACTTAAAAAAGCCATTGCAAACTGCCTAGATTCCCAACTCATACTTCCCCATACGTAAGTGCTCACACCAGCACACTCTCAACTCCATAGTTTGAGTTTGGAATCCTATGAGTGTTCATCCAAATCCCTCAAACCAGGGCTCTGATACCAACTTGTAATATCCCAAAAACCAAGGCTAAATTTTTCATTATTAAATTAAATAAAACATCCATTTTATCAAAATTACTTCTACAGTTCATAATCCATTATTTAGAAATCAGAGTTAATAGGAAGATAATGCGGAATCCCAAATCATAAAACTGTTGAAGTATGTGTACAGTCTTGCCTTTGCAATCCGATAAGTACCTGCAAAACATTTAATCCACAACCGTAAGCACAAAGCTTAGTGGGTTCCTCAAAATACCACATAAAACACAGCATAATAATCAGCTAACGATTATTAGCAGCCTTGGCACTATCAGTAGTCCTGAATATCACATACAGCACGGAAAATATAAATAACTATGGGTTATCAGCAACTGTGGCGACTATTAGCAGTCCCAATGGGCTAACAGCATGCCCTATGGTTTAAAAGCACACATCACTGGTTATCAGCAACCCTGGGGATTATCAGCAATCCAGGAGTTATCAGCAACTCAGTTCACGTATAACAACAATCAACAAATAAGACCCAGTTGGTCAGCATGCATATACTACCACACATGCAAGTATAGTGAGAAGACTCGCCTTGCAAGTAGCAGCTAAACACCACAGCTCTCACCCACCAGGGACTGATCCTACTTGGAACCTAACAACAATAAAGAGTACCCTCTCATTCTACACTCCAAAACTCTTAGTTTAACCATAAGTCAACCCATGTCAACAAGTCAACGGTCAAGGTGAAAGTCAACGGCCAATAACTTCAACCATTGAGCCTCACGTCGTGACCATCCCTTGGTCATGTCATAAGAACTCGCCCAGACTGATCCCAAACTCGTCCCGACTCAGCCAACTCAGTCACGGACAACCTATTCAGCACCATTCACGATGTGAGCCATCCTCAGTCACGTCGTGAATATAACAGAAAACCCCAAACAGGGGATCCTTTCATGGTCACGTCGTGACACCCTTAGTGTCACGTCGTGACTTCGTTCTGAACCATACCCTTAATAATATGAGTCCTTAAACCATTAAGTCTCCAACCCCAACTTTTCCAGAGCTCAAGGGGACTCCAAAGGTCCATAAAAATGTTTACTTTATGGACATGCATGCTCCATGCATGTCCTCAATCCATTCTAGGTCAAAAATAAAGGGATAACACCAAAACTCTCATGCATGACTCCAATACTCCACCAACTTCTAGATCTGGACTCTATAATACCCAAGGGACACTTAGAATCCATAAAGTTGCTAACTTTATGGATCCCTTAAAGTTGCTAACTTTATGGATCCCTTCCATTCCAACTTGCTCAACATGAAGAAAAAATGGGACAAAAGTCTAGATCTGGCAACATAGGGTAATAAAGTTTGGATCTTGGACACTTTCAAAGGTTCAAAATAAGTACAAGATGATGATGATGATGATGATGAGGTTTCCTTGCTAGATCTACAACTAGAGCACCTCCTTCTCCTTCCTCAAGCTACCAAATGCACCAAAAGGCCAAGAACCACCAATGAAATTAGGGTTAGGGTTTTTCTGAGGTTTGAGGGTGATGGAGACTGATAATGAACCCTAAAATCGACTTAGAGGGGTTTAAATACGAAGGAAACCCTAAAAGATCATGGGCTTGGGCTGCAGCAGGCTTTACGTCGTGACCACCTATGTGTCACGTCGTGAGATCAGTTCCAAAACGCGTTTCTCATATTGGCTTGTCACATCGTGACCACCCTATGGTCACGTCATGACACTCAATTTTCCCCAAAAACCAATCTTTTGACTCCTTAAGACACAGTTACCACACTAGCTAATAGGCTGACTCATTAACTAACTATGGTTAATCGGTTCTTAACTAATTTAACAATCATGATAGTTACATATCTAATATACCCTCACAATATGGATCTCGAAAATGTTTTTCAGAACAATCGATAAAATTAACGTGTAGTGGTTTGGTGAATATATCAACTTAGTATTGAGCTTGTATACGCGTGAACTTGATTATATGATCCATTATTTATCCTAAACAAAGTGATAATATATTTCTAGTTGCTTTGTCCTTTCATGGAAAGTAAGATTAGAAGCTAGTTGTATTGCTAAATTTTTGTCACAAAAAACAAATGTGGGTTCTCAGGATGACACTCCAAAGTTATGTAAGAGATGTTGAAGCCATATAATCTCACTAGTGGCATTGTCAATAGCACGATATTTTGTTTATGTGGAAGGGTGATATACGATTGTGTTGTTTCTTCGATTCATGAGAGATCAAAGAATCGCCAATGAAAATGCAAAAACAGGTGATGGAATGATGCTTATCCGAGCATCCATCCCAATCGGAAGCATTAAAAACTTGAAACTTTAAGGAAGGTTTGGGTGACAAAAATAATCCATGACCAATGCTAACATTCAAAAAAAATAACAAATGATTTGCAGCTTGAAGATGAGGCATACAAGAATTAGTCACTAACCGACTCAAACGATTCACATCATAGACAATATACGGTCAAATTATGGTAAGGTACACTAAGCGACCAATAAGAGGTCGATATTGGTAAGATAATGGAGTACCTTCAAAGTTAGAGGTTTTTCATGCTGGATCCATACGGTATTACATTGGTTTGGCTGCCAACATACTAGTGTATCCGAACAAATCTAAAATAAATAGGGGTTGTTAAATTAAAATACCCTCTTATTATCTAGCTATTTCAAGTCCCAAAAGTGTTGTAATGTGTTCACGTCTTTAAGCGTGAATTAAAAGCTCGGTCTTGTCTGTATTTCGTTAACATATTACAATGAAGCACCAGTTAGGGCAATGTTCTCAACTATAAAAAAATGAATTAATAGTCTGCTTTTGACTTTGTAAAATATTTAGAGATTAAAAAGTTTGAAATTTTAGCATACCACTGGAAACATGTTTGATGTGTGTATCCCTGTGGCAGTTGCATGTAGACTTCTTCGTCTATGTCACTATTAAGAAGTACATTATTAAGATTCAACTTTAACAGAGGCCAAGAGTGTTGTTTTGTTAGTGACAATAAGAATTTGACTGTAAGTAGATTAGCTACAAGAGAGTAAATGTCAATGAAATCAACTCCTTTTAATTGAGTACTTTAGCCAGTAACCTCGCCTTATATCATTTAATAGATAAATATTCTTATTATTTTAAAAACTCATTGTGAACCAAGTGCCTTGTGATCATGTGATATAAGAGAATTTGTCCATGTGTTGTTGCTTATAGTGCACACAATTTCTCTGTTATAAATTTTTTTTATTCTAAGTATTTGATGCTTTAGTATATTATTTAGGTTCAAACTTATAAGATAAGGCCATGGTATATGCTTGATATATGGTTGATAGTTTGGAATAAGAAATCAAATTTGAAAGTGGGTATTTAGAATGGATTTCATAAGTTGTATTTAGGATCAAGTTACAATGGTAATCTTGAATACAAGATGAAAGATTACAAATTTTCTTGGGTCTATAACCAACTTTTAAAGGAACAGATTGCTCATCCAAAGTAGGTAATTGATTTAAAGTTAATGGTTGTAATTGACTTTGTGTCATAATTAAATTCTGATCAGTTTCATGATCCCGGTGAGAATCATGTATACAAGGAATAAGATTTATAAAAAAGGATTAGGCTGACTTTTATACTATGAATGTGGAATGGAAATGTGCCTTCATGAAAATATAACATCTCATGAGTCGAATACTTATTTTGTTTTAAAATCCTAGAAACAGTACGCCTTCATCCTTGTAGGGTCGCCAAAAAACACAACATCTGTCATATACGTTCTCAACTCTCAAGAGTCTTTGATGGAGTATGATTTATGTGATACGTTGAACACAAAATTCAATCAGAACAATAACATATGGGAACACTTGATTAAACGGATAAAGCTTGTGCCACATTGACGAGGTGTTGATTTTTTCTTCGCACAAAGTTTTATTGAGACCTTCTACATAAGAGAATTGATGCAAAATATCTTTAGCATGAAATATTACATGAATACCAATTATTTTGCATTATAAGGATGAAATGCCTTGATTTTGTTTCAATGTGAGATGCAACGATGTCCAAAAATCATGGAATGATGCTTTGTACTATAAAATCGTGCTTAAGAAAATAAATGCATGTAAAATGTGTACAATCGTCAACGATGGTAACAAAAATACCATTAAGTAATTTTAACTTATTACAAGGCCTCCACACATCACGGTGCATCAAATCAAAGGGTTATTGGCAATAATGTTTGATGAAACAAATGGTAATATCTTTGCTTATCTAATGTGTATTTAGAACAAGCATGCTTATTAAATTCTTTGTTGGAAATCAAAATATCATTAAGTAATTTTAACTTATTATCAGACGGTATGTATAAACCGTTTGTGCCAGATTTGAATAAAAACTACATGGGTTTGTATTTCCACAACATTATCTTATAGTAATAAGTAAAGACAAACTTCAATTCTAGCTTTTCCAATAACCTTCTTATTCGATATATATCTTAAAAGAGCAAAATTATGATAAAGTTTAACTAAAACAGTTCAATCCATGGAAATTTAAGATACATATATCAGGTTGAGTTCTAATTACATGACAGATTGAGCATCTTTAAGAAAGATATTATAGTTATTATGAGTGTTACTCGTTCATCAACTTGCACTGAAATTTGGTTAAGTAACAACACCCCGATACTTGTAACTTTCTTGATGTCAATGAACATTTATTTATTGTTGTAAATGTGACGAGTAACCTAGTATCCAAAATCCATGAATTGGATGTTAGTGTATATACGTTTGTGTTTTGTGTATTAGCCCATGTATAGTGTTAGGCCTTTTAGCCCAAACGGCTATTGTATTGTCTCTCTCTCTCTCTCTCTCTCTCTCTCTATATATATATATATATATATATATATATATATATATATATATATATATATATATATTTCCTTTTGTATTCAATCACGGATCAATGAGAATGATACGTATCTTCATGGTATCAGAGCTAATTTCTCAACCTTCCTAAAACCTTCTCCCTTCTCTTCTCTCTTTCATCTACCTTCGTCTCTCTCCCTAAACCCTAAATGGGTGACCAGCCTCCGGCCCCTCCTGCTAAAGCTTATGCCATCACCAACATAAAAACCTATGTTCCGCTCATACTCGATCTCACCACCTTCAATTATGATCCCTGGTCTGACCTCTTTACTGCTCATTGCATCGCATTTGGTGTTCTAGACCATATCGACAACACCTTTGATCAACCTACAACTACACCTACGGACCCTGAATGGCAGCAGCTTGATAACCTTGTCAAACTGTGGCTATTTGGCTCTATGTCCCAGTCGCTTATCACTTCTGTCCACTCCAACAATGCTACAGCTAGAAGGATTTGGCTTAACATCGAAGCTTTGTTCCGAGAAAACAAGGATGCCATGGCTCTACAACTTGAAAGTGATCTCCGTTCTATTACCATGGGTGATCTTTCGGTTCATGGTTACTTCTCCAAAATCAAGAAAATCGTTTACTGGAGGGAATAGGCGAGAAGGTTAAAGAAAAACACGTTGTCATCCATGCTATTAACGGTATATCCAATAAATTTGATAACATAGCAAGTATCATACGCCATAGCAAGCCATTACCTACCTTTGATGAAGCATGATCCATGCTCCTGATCGAAGAACAAAGAATTACCACAAACATGGTGCTCACTCCTTCTCACGACGTCCACTCCTCCTCTCCAACCCTTCTCAATGTTAACCAAATCCATCAAATCGAAGAGGGGGGAACAACTCACGACGGAACAATCAGCGAGGAAGAAATCAATTTTCCCATAATAGTCGTCGCCCATCATCGTCCTCTGCCACAGGACCGCCTAGTTTCACCACCGGATCACCTGTTGGAGACCAGCGCTACGGCTGGGTGTACGTCCCTCCACCGTCGCATCTTCAATTGCAACAGTGGCCGCCCTCCACTCCCCAACAACCTGCTTCGTGGCCTTCTAATCAGCGACAACATCCATCTTGGGGCATGCCCACCCCCAATAGCTCTCCTGGACTTCTTGGACACAAGCCACAACAAGCCCAATCTTTATCCCAACACAGCCCACAGACTTATTATCATTCCAGCAGTGCTTCTCAGCCTCCGTGGGCCTGGCTAGGCAGCCCGGATCAACCAACTTCACTCCCGAGCGTGTTTAGCACCATGTCATTAAACGACCCTTCACACGGTGGATGGGCTATGGATACCGGGGCTACAGATCACGTTCATGCTGATGCAGGTATCCTTCAAACCCATTGTAATGATGTTTATACTCCTCGTTCAATTTTTGTCGGTAATGGTTCCGCAATACCTGTCACGACCTCGGGACATACCAATTTTCCTCTATCAAACCCTTTTCTCCCACTACATTTAAAAAATGTTCTTATAACACCCAATATCATAAAAAATCTTATTTATGTTCTTCAGTTCACTACTCAAAATAATTGCTCTATTGACTTTGATCCGTTTGGTTTTACTGTTCTTGATTACCAGACGCGTCAACCTCTTATCCGATGTGACAGCTCCGGCCCTCTTTACCCTGTCACCGGATCTACAAGTCACGCATTTGTCTCCACCAACCCCACCATCTGGCACCAACGCCTTGGTCACCCTGGCGATCAAGTTTTGAAGCATTTATTTTCTAGTGGTTCTATTTCTTGTAATAAGGTCAAGTCTAATGTTATTTGTCAAGCCTGTCAACTTGGCAAACACACTAGACTTCCATTTAATCTTTCTGATTCTGTTGTTTATGCACCTTTTGAAATAGTTCATTCAGACTTATGGACTTCCCCTGTTACTAGTATTGGTGGCTCAAAATATTATATATTGTTTCGTGATCATTATTCTCACTATCTCTGGATATATCCGCTCACAAATAAATCTGAAGCCTTCCAAAAATTTCTCCATTTTTCAAATATTGTCAAAAATCAATTTGGGGATACAATTAAATAATTTCAATGTGATAATGGTCGGGAATATAATAATCACTTATTTCATGACCACTTTGCCTCTCACGGCACTACATTTTGATTCTCATGCCCTCACACTTCCCAACAAAACGGGAAGTCTGAATGTATGATTCGCACCATAAATAATATGGTTCGTACCCTCCTTTTTCATTCTCACCTCCCCTCCCCACCTTTTGGGTGGAGGCCCTTTTCATGGTCACTCATCTACTTAATATTATTCCATATGTGTCCATAGCTAATACCACTCCTCATTATTGCCTATTTGGTCGACATCCCACATATGAACATCTTCGTGTATTCGGTTGTTTATGTTTCCCTCGTCTCCACACTACAAATAAACTTCAGCCAAGATCCACCCCCTGTATTTTTCTCGGTTACCCCGTCTATCATCGTGGTTTCCGTTGTTATGATCTCTCCTCACGAAAGATCATGATCTCGCGCCACGTCACATTCGACGAGACCGTTTTCCCCTATGGATTTGTGACACCTACCGAATCACCTTCATATGACTTCTTATATGACACCACCGATGTCTCACCTCTTTTGCGTGACCGTTTTCAATCTTCATCAACACCTCCTATTTCCCAGACCACCACTCCCACTCTTCAAGTCGATCCTACTCCTCCTGTCGACCACTCCGGTAACATTCCGGCTCCTTCATCCTCACCTCCCTCGGCTCCTTCCTCCACATCTCACCCAGCTCCAACAACCCACCATCCCATGACACACGTGATAAAAGTGGCATATCTAAACCTATCAACCGTCTCAACCTTCATTCATCCTCCATATCCTCTGTCCGGAGGTCCTATTTATAGGATTTGAAATATCCAAATTGGCAAAAATCCATGAACGAGGAATATAATGCGCTTATTTCAAATGGTACTTGGGTTCTTGTACCGCGACCACCAGGGGTGAATGCCATGTGATCTATATGGTTGTTTAAGCAAACATTTAATGCTGATGGTTCTCTATCGCGCTACAAAGCGCGTCTAGTGGCGAATGGTCGCAGTCAACAACCTGGTATTGACTGTGATGAGACTTTTAGTCCGGTTGTTAAACCGGCTACTATCCGTATCGTTCTCAGTCTAGTTGTCTCAAGACACTAGCCTATTCATCAACTAGACGTGAAGAATGCATTCCTCCATGGTCATCCTCAGGAGACAGTTTACATGCATCAGCCTCCCGTTTTTCGAGACCCACAACATCCAGAGTATGTTTGTCATCTTCATAGGTCTCTATATGGTCTTAAACAGGCCCCTCGGGGTTGGTACCATAGATTTGCTCAATAAGCACTTCATATGGGGTTTCAGCACAGCATGACTGACTCATCTCTCTTCACCTATCATCATGGCTCCGACACATCATATTTACTTTTATATGTCGATGATATTGTACTCGCAGCATCCTCCACGATCTCCTTCAATTGATTATATCCCAACTTAGTCGGGAGTTCGCCATGACTGATCTAGGGGCTCTGAACTATTTTTTGGGTATCTCTGCTACCCGTTCATCTCAAGGTCTTTTTCTCTCACAAAAGAAATATGCTTCAGAGATCCTTGAACGGGCACATATGCTTCAGTGTAATCCAGACCGTATTCTAGCCGAGGCCACTCACAAGTTAGACGCCAAGGGCCCTCCAGTAACATATCCGTCTTTGTATCGCAGCCTTGCCGGAGCACTTCAGTACCTCACATTCACACGTCCGGATATTGCATTTAATGTTCAGCAAATTTGCCTATTCATGCATGATCCCCGAGAGCCTCATCTCCATGCTCTCAAGCGTATTCTTTGCTATGTCCGAGGAACACTGGATTACGGCCTTCAACTTCATGTGTCTGCCTCTTCAGACATGGTTGCCTATTCTTATGCAGATTGGGGTGGCTGTCCGGTCTCTCGTCGTTCCACCTCTGGTTACTGTGTCTTTCTTGGCGACAACCTTATCTCCTGGTCCTCCAAACGTCAAGGAGTTGTCTCTCGGTCTAGTGCAGAAGCCGAATATCGTGGTGTGGCCAATGTTGTGGCCGAAACATGTTGGGTTCAAAATCTTCTTCGCGAGCTTCGGTGTGCTCCGCAGAAAGCCACCATTGTCTATTGCGACAACATCAGCTCCGTTTATATGTCATCAAACCCAGTTCAACACCAACGCACTAAAAACATCGAGATTGACATACATTTTGTGCGTGATCAGGTTGCCCGCGGATTAGTTCGTGTTTTCCATGTTCCGTCCTCCGCTCAATATGCTGATATATTCACCAAAGGCCTTCCATGTCAACTCTTCAACGATTTCAAGTCCATTTTGAACGTTTGGAATTGTCCTCCCGATAAAACTGCGGGGGGGGGGGGGGGGGGGGAGGGGGGATGTTAGTGTATATAGGTTTGTGCTTTGTGTATTAGCCCATGTATAGTGTTAGGCCTTTTAGCCCAAACAGCTATTGTATTGTCTATATATATATATTTCCTTTTGTATTCAATCACAGATCAATGAGAATGATATGTATCTTCATTGGATTTATAATTTCCAAAATTTAGATTTAAAACATAGTAAGTACCTAAAACATTTTTCCGATGAAATAGTAACAAAATTCATCGATGTTGATTTTCCAGAAAGAACTTCAATTAGGTGATGGAATTACGAGTTTGTAAGTCAAATGACGACATTGTTAACGCCATTTGCATTTTCATTGATCTAATTATCATATAACATATTTTGACTTGATAATTGTTGGGCAATATACACTGAATTTGCATGAAGATTTTTAGAATGTTGATTGGAACGATATCCAAGTAGAAATCCATGGAGGCAATAACATTTATCCACTATGTGACTCGTCCGCTTGCAATGAGTACAAATTGGAGACAAATTTTGTTAAAGGTTTTGTAGGTTTGAATATTGATTACCAGATTATTGATTAGATGAATTATTGTTGGCACTTGGCATTATTTCTTTAAGGTTAATTTCATAGGTGAATTAGAGGATTAAGTGACTCAATTTTCATCTTGTCGTTTCTCTTGGATAACAAGAGAAAAAATGCAATTAACTGTTGGAATTTGATCAATGAGAAATATATGTCCATGAACTTAAGCATTACTTTCATTCAACCCCATTAGAAAAGTCATAGTATGTTTGATCTCTTTGGCTCCACCATAAGTACATTGTCTACATTTCCATGTTGCATTGGAATTTGATAATTCTTCGCAAAGAACTTTTGATTTCTATGGAACAAATACTTCAAAAATCTTGTCCTTGGATATAACTCATGAGATCATGCTTGATTTTAAAAATGCAAGGAGTATTGCTCTGTTAAAATTGTTCATTGAGTTCGTTCCAGATTGTATTGGTCATTTCCAAATAGATCACTAAAGCATCAACTTTTCACAAAACGAAGTTTAAAATCCAAGATATGACTATATTATTGTTTCAAACCCAAGACTTGAATCAAATAGTAGTAGTAATTGGAGGTTGAAGAAGAGATCCATCGATGAAATCCAACTTATTATTGACTAGGATAGAAATAGTCATACCTATTAGCGGAATATATATATATATATATATATATATATATATATATTGTATATTAGCGGAATATATATTGTATTTATTATCATATATGTATTGTGAGGAAAGTCAATAATCCTCCTTATTTAGAAGAGGTTAGTTAGGCATACATGGATTATATATTGTCTCGATAGTCACAACAAGGACCGATCAGTGTCTAGAACTCTAGACATTAATTCATCAGATAAAGATCCATAGATCCATTGAAGGGCTATGGCGTCAATTTTCGACCACGACTCGTAAGTTGCGTCCGTGCATGCAACTTGAACACTTTAACCCAAGACGAATATGTGACCTTCACACCATCTAAAGTTCTGATTTTGTTTTGAATGTTGGCAAGAAGTAAATTGGGTGTAATGGCTTTGGATCATTGGTATTAGTATTTATGGAGGCTGTTGGACAGGATCGAAGAAGATGCGATGGTGGGTTCCTTCGGCGGCTAGGGTTAGAAAATTGGCTCGGATACCATAAAATCCAATATTTTGTATTGTAAATTCACTGATCGGTCCTTATTCTGATTATCGAGACAATATATAATACATGTATGATAATAAATACAATATATATTCCGTTAATATACAATATATATTCCGTTAATAATACCATGACACCACGATGTATAATTTCTCCAATGAGAATCTGAGTAACTAAAAGTGTATAAGGATTATCTTAATGGTGTAAGTAATAAGGATCCCAAAGAAAATTGAAGTAGCATGAATATTAGATTGATCAAATGATTGAGACATGATTTCAATAATAGATAAATTGAAATCGTACAAAAAAAAAAGATGAATTCAATGATTGATATGAAAAAAGAATTAATCATGAATTATGGATTGTGCTAATTCCAATATGAAGAGCTCTTTAATACTGTTGAAAGTATTATAAAATTAGCAAACTTATCATTTGAGTGTTTTATGGTAAAGAAGGGTATATTGTGTTAAATTATTATTTCTGTAGGGGTTGTTTCTGTGTATTTGGATATGCAGGTGAAATATGCACGCGGGTGGTAAGTCCGATCCGGATCCATGGGTAGTCCATGGGTTATATTCTGCCCTAGGTATTTAATGTACAAAGGAAGCTCATTTCATCACAACTCAAGATATTTTATGTGTGATACTCTCTCGTTTGTTCCCTTTGTTCTCAGAAGAGGGTTTTCATATTAGGGTTTTTGTAAAACACGATTATGTGTATTCTTTGATTCCTTCTTTCATCTGAGTGTCTGAGTGTGATTGTAGTGAGATTTTTGTTTGTATTTTGTATGATGAAAACCAATTGTTTCATAGTGAATGAAATGTTGATGTTTGGAATGAGTTGTGTTCTTGAGTTTGTTCTTTGAGTTTATACTTTGTTAAATGGTATCAGAGCCACCGTGTGGCTTCATCTTCTTTCAACAACGAATTATTGAAGGTTTCATTCAGGTTAGATCTTGGTTCCTTCTGTACCGTTTTATTTGATCTTTTTTGTTGATATATGAAATCGATCTTGTAGGATCTTTTGTTCGTCTGTTGTTTAGATTTATTTTTTTTCGTTATAATCTAGTTACTGTGAGTTTTTATTGTTTGATCTTCCAGTTCTGGTGGAAAGTCTTCCGATCCTGAAGGATCTGTGGTTTGCTCTTGGCGTAAGCGTTCCTCTTCTGGTCTGCTCACTCAATCTTGTTTGTAGGGTCAAAGTAACTCTTTCAGGGAACGGACTTCAGTCTGAGATAACTCTACCAGGGAACAACCCTAAGGGAGGTGAGCGGTCATCTCCGATTTACGAGTACGCTTTGGACCTCTGTGAGAGTTTCTTGTTCCTTTCTCCACTCTTTCTTAGTTTAGTCGTGGGAGATCCTGGTGTCTTGAGTACACCAGTTACATATTTGTATGTGCTTCTTGTTGCTTGAAATCTTTGATTCAGTATTTTTTCTTGTTGATTGTCTTCTTCACTCTATATTTGTGGTCTTGGGCCCCAAAAAACGTGGTGACCATCTGGACCTCAGTATAGAGTCTGATTGTTTTCTGCTTCTTTGATTCTGTGGTTTATTGTTTGTTTCTGTTTCTATGGTTGGGTCTAATGATCCTCCAGGAGGAAGTGGAAAGGATGATGCAATTAATTTTGATGATCCTCTCTGCGTCCATCCTTCTGATAATGCTACTACAACTATTTTTACTGTTAAACTAACTGGAAATGAAAACTTTCGTATATGGAGGAGTTATATGTCTAGGGCTCTTAAAGCTAAAAACAAATTAGGGTTTGTTGATGGTACTTTTAAAAAAGATTTTGCTGAGACTACCAAAGTGTCTAAATGGGAAAGGGCTAATGTTGTAGTCTGTTCCTGGTTATTATCTTCCATTAGTGACTCTATATATGCTAGTCATGCATATTCTGATAATGCTCAAGAAATATGGGACAATTTATTTGAAACATATAATAAAGTAGATGGGTCAGTTGTTTTTAATGTACATCAACGAATTAATTCTTTAAAACAAAGTGGTATTTCTATTTCAGATTACTTTAATAAACTTGATGCTTTATGGAAAGAATTTGATGGTTTAACTAGTCTCACAGAGTGTACTTGTGAGGCTGCTGTTAAACCTGATGATCATGCTAAATTGATGAAACTCATGCAGTTTCTTAGTGGTCTGGATGAGTCATATAATCAGGTTAAAAGTCATATACTTCTTATGGATCCACTACCTAATGTCAAAACTGCTTTTTCCATAATATCTCGTGAAGAATCACTTCAAAGAAATGGGTCTCTGTCTAATGATTCTCAACCCATTTCCAAAAGTCAACCTGCTGCTTATAACAGTTCATTTAACAATAGATTTTCTTCTGGTAATACTCGTAATAAAAACAAAAGTCAGGTTGTACAGTGTAAGAATTGTGGATTAAAATGGCATTCTATTGAAAAATGTTATAAGATAATTGGGTATCCCAAAGATTTTAAACCTAGGAATGAATTAAATCAGAACAATCAAAGTAAAAACTTCAATGCTAATTAATCTGCTGTTCCTTCTGGGTCATCTGGATCTGGAGAATCTGAGTTTCATCAACTTACTAAGGATCAGTATGTCAAGTTTCTTAATCTGATTGGTGAAAAGCAATGCAATGAGGAAGCATCTGTCAGTGCTAATATGGCAGGTACTTGCTTATTCAATGTTTGCAGTTCAACTTTTAATTGTAATAAATGGATCGTTGATTTAGGAGCTAATCAACATATGATAACTTTTGAGTCTCTTTTATATGATATTGTGGATGTATCTAAACTTAATCTTCATGTTAGTCATCCTAATGGAACTAGTGCTAAAATTGAAAAGATTGGAAATCTTAATGTTTCTAGTTCCTTAACTCTTTTTGATGTTTTTGCTGTTCCTAAATTTAGTGTTAATTTGTTATCTGTTCACAAAGTTTGTAAAGATAGTAAGTGTGAGGTTGTGTTTAATGAACATAGTTGTAAAATCCAGGATTTACAATCCAAGGAGATGGTGGGGAATGGTAGTGAGTCTGGAGGTCTCTATTATGTAGATAGTGTACCTTCAGGTAATTCTTTTAGTTCTAACTCTATTGTGTGTCATGTTTCTAAGTTAACATGCCATAGTATACTTGGTCATCCATCTGATCAAGCCTTAAACTCTTTGAAATCAAAACTTAACTTTGGTACTGAGTCTTTACTACCTTGTGAAGTTTTCCATAAGGCTAAACAAACAAGGAATTCTTTTGCTTCAAGTCAATATCAGTCATCTTACTTAGGTAACTAATTCATCTAAATGTGTAGGGTCCTTATAGGGTGATCACTTCAGAAGGATTTACGTTTTTCCTTACTATAGTGGATGATTTCACTAGGGCAACTTGGGTTTATTTGTTAAAGTCTAAAAGTGAGGTTTTTACTTGTGTTACTGCATTTTTTGATATTTTGCTCAATCAATTTGAAGTTAAAATTAAAAAGGTGAGGTCTGATAATGGCACTGAGTTTTTAAATCATAACATGAAATCTTTTTTCATTAATAAACGTGTTATTCATCAGACTTCATGTGTTCACACACCTCAACAAAATAGGGTGGTTGAAAGAAAACATAGACACATCTTGAATGTTGCAAGGTCCTTAATGTTTCAGTCTGGATTGTCTTTAAGGTTTTGGGGTGATGCTATTTTAACTTCAGTATTTTTAATCAATAGAACACCCACTTCAGTTTCAAATAGAGCTTCTCTGTATGAACTTGTGTATAAGTCTATTCCTTGTTTTGATAAGCTTCGTGTTTTTGGCTGTCTTTGTTTTGCAACAAAACTGAATAATTTGGCTAAATTTTCTGAACGTGCAGAAAAGTGTGTTTTACTTGGATATTCTTCTGAACAAAAAGGTTATAAAGTTTTAAGTCTTGATTCAAATCTTGTTTTTGTTTCCAGGGATGTAAAATTTTTTGAGTCAGTATTTCCTTTCAAGCTTAAATCTTCTTTTGGAGATAAATCTAGTTTTTCTGATGACCCAAGTGACCCATTTTCCTGTGATGAGCCATTAGTTTCTAGTGTTGGGTTTTGAGCATTCTAACACTCCTATGGTGTACATGCAACCCTATAAACCTTGGATCTATGTTTTCTCTATTATACATGCAAATATTAACTATTCCAAGGTTTCATCCTAACTAGCATATTATGAAGCACCTATACTACAAAGTTCTAGTTAGATGACATACCTTTTGATGTAGCTTGATGTCTTCAAGCTTTAAGAGCTTAGACCCAATAGTGTGGAAGCCTCAAATGGAATCACAAATCACCAAAACACCTTGGAAGAACTTGAGAGAATATGTATGCACACTAAAATCGGTCCACTCTTATTTTCACACACTTGTTCCAATTTTGTGAGCCAAGGACCCCTTTATATATTATGGAGGATTAGGGTTACATCCATGTAAACCCTAATACCCATGACCTTTCATTTACAAAGGATCCATGGGTTAAAAGCTCCATGGACCATCCATGAAAGCTTAGCCCAACCTAAATGAACTTGGCCCATTCCATATATATAAGAGTCTATATTTAATTAGTTCTTTTTGATCACTTAATTAATTCTAAATTAATTCTTGATCAATACTAATTAAATAATATGATTCCATATTAATATATTAGAATTTATAATATATTAATATAAATCATAAATATACTATTCTCAAAAGACTATCCATATAAATTGTGTCGGTGAAGTGCAACCCAAATGGACCATGCCGGGTCGGGTCAAGTACATACCAAATATAGTTATGGACTTAGACATTAATCCAACAGTCTCCCACTTGGATAAGTCTAAAACTATTATTGAGTATGACTTCAAAACCTAACTGGCAATCGTAGCTCTTAAAGCCGCTGTCGAACTCTGACCTTGTCAATGACTTGTCCATTAGATAAGGGATCATATATTCCTCCATTCTAGATATCATATGGACTGAGACATGGATTATAATCATTCTCTCTGTCCATTTGTTGTTTCCCGATTTTCGATTTATGATGACTGACTGATTGAACAAATCAAATCAGTCCTGGCTTGGCCAAGCACTCACATGTGTCATCTCTAAATCATCGAGGGGCCCACAGATATCGCTTTTATCCCGAAGGTAAAAGGAATGGATAAACTTCGACTCATATGGCTTGTTCTACTACTTGTTGAATCATACACAAAGGCACGTTTTATAACATCGAGTTACCAAATGCGTTTTCGTGCAATCAATGTATAACCAACTCATAGTAACAACTCATATCTCTAGGTTTGAAGAATATAAGATATTATCGTCTCATGATCACTCGTGATAAAATCCATGAAGTGATTCAAATGAGCGCGGGTTGAATCCAATACTCAGAACTTATGAGCACTCATGAGTGTTGTAGCACCACTTTGTCCACCAACTTGGACCTCTACAAACCAACCCATGACAGTCTTGATTCATATCTACTTCCAACATATGACCGACTGTGGATGGTTTGAATAACTTAATCATTCAGGAAGAGCAACTTAGTTATTCTGGAAGTCAAAACATGCAAAGTGAAACACAAGAATAAATGAATCAAATATGGTATCAAACCCTATGAATATAAATAAACACTTTTATTTATCACCATACTGATTACTCATTATTCATTGTTTCGGTTTTATCAACTTTATACTTGAATTAAAAACACTAGTTGTCCCATGCTCCAAGCATGTACACTATGTTTTTCTTAAACAATAGCTTTGCCATACACCAAGTATGCACTCTATGTTTGTCTATGATCCTTACTTTGTGAAATAAACCAATTGAACATAATTTCAATGAGTCTAATTTCACACTCCCAAATCCGTATCGAAAAATGTGAGAATTTCAAATTCCTATCATTTATCGAAATCTGTTTAGATTTTAAACTTATATGCACTGACCCTCCTGTAATGAATATGTACAAAGTCACAAAGACTTGTCAACAGTCATTATAAGGTATTCCAATGGAGATCAACTCCATGGAAACTAAGTCTCATATTCAAAGTACATTGCTTTGGACATGCTTCTTGCATTAAGTTTTCTAATCTTACACAGATAACTTCCACCTATGGAGACAACTCCATATTCTCATTTTGACTATCACTTCTGAATAAGAGATGCCTCTTTTCAGAATATGTCAATATGGTCCTTCCAAAATTAGCACTATACTTCCAACTGTCCCTGAGCAACCAATCTTTGGTAAACCTCAGATTGTCCTCGACAATTGCTTAATCATTTTAGTCATAAAGACATGATTCTAGACCAGTCTTTTGCTACAATATTTTTATTTGCCATGTTTTCAAAATTTGACTATGAAGAGGGATGCCGTAATCATAATCGAATTTTGAGAACGCAATATATAGAATTTCCTTAAGTTGAACCAATCCAACATGAAATTCATATATATATATTCTTGACTAAAGATGATTAAGGTCTCAATCTAAGCCTTTAGAACTGAAATGAAGTATATCCTCTCCCTTAATTATAGCAAAACAACTTTTTCAATCCCTACAGCCTCACGAATTGAAACTTTTGTTTTCTATAATTAACATTGCTAACTTGCAACACTAACAATAATTATCATGCTCCCACTAACATGATGATTATTAGCATAACACTTATGCTCCCACTAGCTTTGACATGTACTCAGAAATCAGCTGGACTTCTAGAAATCAATACTTTATTGACTTTCTTACCAAAGTTCAGATTTCTGATACGAGATGCTTTGATAAAACTTTATCAAAATCATACACCTTTCCTTAGATAGCATGCATGTGTGTCTAAACAATTTCAGAACTATGAAAAGGGATGCCGTAATCATAGTCTCAATTGTTTAGACCTTTTGCCATCTGCTTCAAATCTACTTGGTGGAAGTGTTTCCTCACCATCATTTTCATGAATCGGAGAGAAACCTTATGACCCTTAGATTTTATGGTGTATGTGTTCTTATCCATGTGAATCGTCAAAACCATAGTCATAAGACAAGGATAATGACAAATCCAAACTCATATGGACTGAACTTATGCAATCTTAACTTCTTGCCACCTGGCAGTACAGGGCTTGCCATTGCTTCCAAGTTTTTATGCAACCAATTGAGAACTTTCAGAACTCCTATGCAAAGCCAACTTTAACTGGAATGGGCACAGAATATGTCAACACGATAGGTTATAAACCTCAAGTCGTGTGCTAGTGAAGAACCTCAAGTTTTATTCTTGATTAGTTCTTGAAATTCTTTTTAGGATCTTTAAGACTCCCACTATCCTCTTGACATATAAGACTATCTTGCCAAATATTCAAGAGATAGTGCGGATTCTTTATCAAGACAAACACGTCACACAATTGGCCTTGGTTGGTCTTTGTTTTATCCAAAACATCACAACTTACCAATTTCAAATGTACAAGAGTAGGACACTTTTACTCTTACATTTGACAAGTGTTTTAAACCTTTCTTTAAGATATGTCACTCAAGTTACAATCTTGGAGTATGACTCTAAGAATTGTTTTGGAACGAAGTATGACTCATCTTCCTGATCTAACCATTTCAACAATTCATGACTCCTCTTCTTAGTCATAAGAATGCACTAAGATGACCTTTAGAGGACTAATTGTGATATGATTTCTAACTCATTAAGATGATCACAAACATGATACTAAAGTACTCTCCCATCTTTTCAGATTTGAGAAACTTTTATCTTTCTGCCTAATTTGATTCTTCCCATTCGTTTTGCCATACATTGAGACTTTTCCAATGTTTCAGAATTATACTTAAACTTGTAAGTATAACCATATTTACTAAACTTTAGTAAATCAAATAGTCTTAACGAGCTTTGTGGTGGACATGACCAGTGCACAAGAATGTGTACTCGATCCCTTTAGTCCTTCACTTGACTCACACATCCATGTGAACAAGTAATTAGTCTTGATTTTCCAATGCTTGAAAGTTCTCATTCATCATACTATTCAACTTGCATGATTCCAAGTTTCGGTCCAATTGAAATTTGGGTGATGAGGAACTTTCCTGATTTGGTAAATTTAGACACTACCACAAATGAAAGAATCAAATCCATTTTCCAATATTGCTGTCAGTGGAATCATATAAGCAACAATTTTCCATAAATGTCATTGTAAGGATACTTCAAATAAATAAAATTAAACAATTTCCTTTTATTTTAAAACTTTGCGGAAAAACTTATCCTTACAATCCACATGGAAAATTGTTGTTATCTATTCCTTAGCAATATATCATAACTACTTAAGCAACTGCTCAAAATTCTGATGCGATCGAAATCCACCTTCGCGATCAGAATCAGCATATACTTCCTTTAAGATTTCTCTCTATTCTTTGATTCTTAAAACATCAACATGTGACCTAGTCACATCATGTAATGAGGATCTCAGAATAGAACTTAACAGAGTTAGATAATAGGCTCTACCTGATGTAGAGTCAAACTTATTGACTTTAACATCCTTAGGTAAATTTGGCAGCTTTGCAATCAACGCCCCTTCCTTTGGCAAAATAAACATATGGACCCTTTGGTAATGGGACTATCTCAGACTTAGCCTTTCTCTTTACCATTTGGTCAACCGGGTTGACTATGGCCAATCCCTTTCCATTGGGAAGAGAATGCTTTTTCTGGATTTCCAGTGTCACCATTGTCACTGTCCATAAAGTTTTTGGGAAGTTGATCTTCTAATCAAATTTGCTTTACTATCGTTCCAAATCATTGCTGATTCAGCAGCACCAAGCAAATAGATATGATCATTAAGGTTCATGTCATAGTCTGTTTCATAGTAGTCCCAAAGGAACTCACTATGTGACTTAGAAAGTGATTGAACATCCAACTATCTCAAGACTTTGACACCCAACTCTCCCGTCTTGTCAATATGTGACTTCATCTCTAAGATGTGATCACACATAGACCTTGCTTGCCATTAGGGCTTGAGTGACCTTGAACTTGTGGGTTAGGGAGAATAATTGGAGGAGGTGGAGGAAGAGAAGTATGACTTCCATGAGCCAAACTCGGGAAGTCATATTCATTAGGAAAGCTTGGTTTGGGAAGATCATTGTTGTCTAAACCAGACATCAACAATGGGAGAAATTCACGTAAAGTTGATTTAAGTCCTTAATATAACACCCAATATGATATATTAAGGCTAGGACCCAACAAACTTTTTTATAACTTGGAAGAGGAATGCCGTAATCCAAGCTATAAAATATTTGAAGGTAGGTGAATGACGATTCACCAATTTCCACCAAGATAAACGAAATGTATTATTAGGTTTTAATTGGTTTTGAAACTCCTAGATTCTTTTGAGATTCATTGAACTTTTCAATGGCATGTTTCAATCTCGAGTGTGCCCTTCAGGTTTTGTGACTGGGATGCCGAGGATGACAAAACAAGGTGTGAAGTAACCATGCAAATATACTTGGTACCCTTAATATTTACCCCTCAATCGATGTGTCGGTTAACCACACACGCTCCAACGATACTATGATCAACATTAAGTTACCCTTTGCCTACCTTGTTAAGTCCAGGTTAGTGTACCGGTTAACCACACACGCTCCACTAACAGCTTAAACAAAGTGCAAAGTGTAATTTCATGGATTAGCACCTTATTCATATTTTCCTAAGTAACTAAGATTGGGAATTTATAAGTGTTTAGTTACTTAGTATTTATCATTATACTTATAATGAAGGGAGAATTATAGTCCTTGTCCTACCTGTTCGGCTAACGACCCTCCACCGGTCAAGGAAGCGGTGAGTGAGAGTGGACACCCATTAAACTGTCATTTTATAGGCAGTAACCTTATACCCCCCTTATAGACCGGCTTCGTGAATGAGGCCTACTAATGGTAAGACGACTTGCTCTTATACATATAATATATTAAACTTTTAATATTATAATAGTATAAGGGTGTATTTTAGACATTTAAAATACTTGGTAGTTTAATCTATTAGTTAAACTAGACTTTTAATTTAATTAAACTCAAACCATATATTTATGGATTTAATAATACTCTTTTAATTAAACGCTTTAATTAACTATTAATAAAGTTCATAAGAGTTAATTTGAACTATTCAACAAAACATCATAATTCCAATTATTAAACTCAAAATTAAAACCATTTAATTAATTATTTAAGTTATGAACCCAAGAGTTTTAGAATTCAATTCTTTTTTTTTCATAAAAAACTTTTCTCAAATTCCAAAACTTAAGAACAAGTTATGGAATTCTTTAAAACATTAATACCAAATTTTGTAACTCCATAAAAACTTTGAATCAAATTTTTTTAAAAAAAAAACTTCCATATCCATAACTTATGGAAGTTTCAAAAACCCTTAAGATCATAACTTTAAAAAAAACTTTTGAGCTCCAAAATTTTATGACAAAATATGTAACTCCTTAAAACATTTAGATCAAACTTTTAAAACTAATAAAATAATCATATCATTTTATCTTTTACTAAATTTGACCTAATTCAACTCATATAACAAATGATTCAAATTTTACAAATAATTCGTTTTTCATAAAACAAGTAATTATCTTAAAATTTGACAAACGTCATGTTTTTTTTTTCCTTTTTTTCCAACTTGAAAATAAAACATTTGCATCAATATAACAGAAAACAACCCATGGCTTTGATACCACTGTTGGGTTTTGAGCATTCTAACACTCCTATGGTGTACATGCAACCTTATAAACCTTGGATCTATGTTTTCTCTATTATACATGCAAATATTAACTATTCCAAGGTTTCATCCTAACTAGCATATTATGAAGCAGCTATACTACAAAGTTCTAGTTAGATGACATACCTTTTGATGTAGCTTGATGTCTTCAAGCTTTAAGAGCTTAGCCCTAATAGTGTGGAAGCCTCAAATGGAATCACAAATCACCAAAACACATTGGAAGAACTTGAGAGAATATGTATGCACACTAAAATAGGCCCACTCTTATTTTCACACACTTGTTCCAATTTTGTGAGCCAAGGACCCCTTTATATATTATGGAGGATTAGGGTTACATCCATGTAAACCCTAATACCCATGACCTTTCATTTACATAGGATCCATGGGTTAAAAGCTCCATGGACCATCCATGAAAGCTTAGCCCAACCTAAATGAACTTGGCCCATTCCATATATATAAGAGTCCATATTTAATTAGTTCTTTTTGATCACTTAATTAATTCTAAATTAATTCTTGATCAATACTAATTAAATGATATGATTCCATATTAATATATTAGAACTTATAATATATTAATATAAATCATAAATATACTATTCTCAAAAGACTATCCATATAAATTGTGCCGGTGAAGTGCAACCCAAATGGACCATGCCGGGTCGGGTCAAGTACATACCAAATATAGTTATGGACTTAGACATTAATCCAACATCTAGTTCTTTACAAGAAAACATTATTGTATGTGATTTGGGAGTAACCCCTCAATATGATGGTGCTGGAGCAGTCCACAATCTGGATGAGACCCCATTTAGTGAGGTCAGCAACCAGAGTGACGAGGCACGTGTGCCTCAGGTTGATGTGGATGTTCCTGCTTCATTTACTATGGCTGAGGATGGTAATGTAGAACCAAATAATCCTTCTGATGATCACGTATTAGGAGTTACTCGATCTGGTAGGAATGTGCGTTTACCAGCTAGATTTAATGATTTTGTTGTAGAAAGTTCACATAAATATGGCCTTGAAAGATCTGTGAATTATTCTTTTTTAACTAATGAAAATAGGTGCTTTGTGTCTAATCTTAAATAAACCTCTGAACCTAAAACTTATTCAGAAGCTTCATCTGATCCTATTTGGATCAAAGCTATGAATGAAGAAATGGAAGCATTATACAGAAATCATACTTGGTATATAGCTGATCTACCTCAAGGTAGAAAGCCTATTGGTTGTCGTTGGATTTATAAGATAAAATATAGGTCAAATGGTGAGGTTGAGAGGTATAAGGCTAGACTTGTTGCTAAAGGGTATAATCAAAGAGAAGGTATAGATTATGAGGAGACTTTTTCTCCAGTTGCTAAAATTGTTACAGTTAGAGTAGTTATATCTATTGTTGTTAATAATTCTTGGTCTCTTTACCAACTTGATGTAAACAATGCTTTTTTGTATGGTGATTTAGTTGAGGATGTTTATATGACTTTACCTGAAGGATATCATACTAAAAATGATAATAGGGTATGTAAACTTATAAAGTCTCTATATGGTCTAAAACAGGCTCCACGAAAATGGAATGAAAAATTATGTTCTTCTTTGTCCAAGTTTGGATTTGTTCAAAGTATAAGTGATTATTCTTTGTTTATTAGGTTCAAAAACAACACTATTGTTATTTTATTGGTTTATGTAGATGATATAATCTTAACTGGAAATTGCAGTATAGAAATTGAAAATGTCAAATTGTTTCTTAAGTCTCAGTTTAAAATAAACGATTTAGGATTGTTGAAATATGTTTTGGGAATTGAAGTTTTGCCTACAAATAATGGTGTTTGTTTAAATCAGAGAAAATATTGTTTGGAATTATTGCATGAATTTGGAATGTTGGGGTGTAAACCTGTTAAAACACCTTTGGAGGTAAATTTTGTTTTTAATAGAGATTGTGATGATAATTCAGAATATGTTAGGAATATAACAGAATTTCAAAAACTTATAGGAAATTTGATTTATCTTACAGTAACTAGGCCCGATATAAGTTATGCAGTTCAAGTTTTAAGTCAGTTTATGCATAAACCAAGAAAGTCTCATTTAAATGTTGTGTTTAGATTGCTAAGGTACTTAAAAGGTTGTCATGGGAAAGGTATTGTGTTATCTAAATCAAGTTATTTTGATATTGTTGGTTATGTGGATGTTGATTGGGCTAAATGCTTGTCAACAAGAAGGTCCGTTTCAGATTATTTGGTATATTTAGGTAATTCACTTGTTTCTTGGAAAATTAAGAAACAAAGCATTGTATCCAGGTCTTCAACTGAGTCCGAATACTGTGCTTTGGGTTCAATTACTTTTGAAGTTTTGTGGATTTTAAAGATTATGAATGATATTGGTTATAAAATTTTAACTCTTGTTAAGTTGTTTTGTTATAATGAATCTTCCATAAAGTTAGCCTTGAATCTAGTTTTTCTTGAAAAAACAAAACATTTTGAAATTGATGTTCACTTCATTAGAGAAAAAATAGAAAATGGAATTTTGAAAATTGAAAATTGTTAAAATTGATTCATCTAATCAAAATGCAGATATATTAACTAAGTCTTTAACTTCTTTTCAACATGATTTTTTATCAAAAAGACTTGGTCTTCAAAATATGTTTGCAGGTAAGTAAAGTGATATTATCTCAAATGATAAGTTTGAGAGGGGGTGTTGAAAGTATTATAAAATTAGCAAACTTATCATTTGAGTGTTTTATGGTAAAGAAGGGTATATTGTGTTAAGTTATTATTTCTGTAGGGGTTGTTTCTGTGTATTTGGATATGCAGGTGAAATATGCACGCGGGTTGTAAGTCCGATCCGGATCCATGGGTAGTCCATGGGTTATATTCTGCCCCAGGTATTTAATGTACAAAGGAAGCTCATTTCATCACAACTCAAGATATTTTCTGTGTGATACTCTCTCGTTTGTTCTCTTTGTTCTTAGAAGAGGGTTTTCATATTAGAGTTTTTGTAAAACACGATTATGTGTGTTCTTTGATTCCTTGTTTCATCTGAGTGTCTGAGTGTGATTGTAGTGAGATTTTTGTTTGTATTTTGTATGATGAAAACCAACTGTTTCATAGTGAATGAAATGTTGATGTTGGGAATGAGTTGTGTTCTTGAGTTTGTTCTTTGAGTTTATACTTTGTTACAAATACTATATTGTAAAATAAGAAATAAACAAAAGACTTTTTTAAGTGAAATATTTAGCTTCGTTATCTTGCATTCAACCATTGATAACTAATATATTAAATTAGTAACCTATGCTTTCTATACTAACTTTCATGTAACAGACATGGTTATGAGTTATCACTAACTAACAAACTAAATCATTAACTAAATATGCGTGGAATTTGAATGTATATGATGTTAAAGTAGTTAAATAAAATGGCTTAAATGGATGACATGGTCCTAAGAATATATAATTTGTATAAGAAACATAAACTAGTCAAAATGTCATTTTGGTCTTTTTATGTACGATATATGTTGGACTATATTATATATGCAATATCTAATAAAAAAATATGTTAGTTCTAAGTGCATAAAAAGTGGGAAAATAAGTTAATAAATAAAACAATGCAAAGAGATTCGAGTGTATAAGAAGGTTACTCTATGTGCATGTTAATAAGTTAGTGCACACGAAGACTCCTCTATTGTGCACTTTAAAGGGTTTTGAGTCCTCTTCATGCATTTTAATGTGTCAGTGCACATGAAGGATCCTATGGTGTGCACTCTAAGGGTTTAATACACATAGGGGTGTGCATCAAAGTGTATAAACTTTATAAACCATCCGCATCGCACCAAACCGCACCGCATTACGCAGTTTAAAACTTTTGTGGTGCGGTTTGTGGTTCGTAATTTTATAAAACCTCAATATGCGGTGCGGTTTGCGGTTGTTAATACAAAATTGAAATTCAAACCGCACCGCACCGTGTGTGTATGTGTATGTATATATATATATATATATATATATATATATATACACACACACACACATACGACGTGCGGGGTGCAGTTTTGACTATAAATCATACCAAACCGCACCGTGAACACCCCTAAATGCACATAGAGGCTTAAGTTATGCATTAAGTCTTAATTCATTCATGATCTTATAACTCGAGATTTAGAGCATGTATGTAGTAGCTTTCTAATTAGAAGTTGTAGTCGACATGATAAGGAATCCAGATAAGAGATTCAACCAAATTCAAGTCTATATGAGACAGTTATGGACATCTGAAATTAAGGAAAAAGTTTTTTTGAACCAAGAATAAGTAAGAAAAATTCTAAGTTTGGGAAAAATCTATCAATAGCCCGAGAAAACTACTTTGGAGCATTGAAAGGATGACTTCCTGATGTACAAATATCAATGGAAATCCCCTTTTACACAAAACACATTAAAAAAAATTAGGCCAATCGGAGTTCGTACGAGAAAATCATAAAGGTTTGAAAATCATAAAGGTTTGAAAATGAAAGAAAATCACAAGAATGCGAAAATGGTCGAGTAATAAAGGCATATATGGAGCACGCATGGGCGCATGGAGCACTCTTCGGGTATGGGGTTTCTCCCATTTCGGGTCTAAGAGAAGGAAGGCACGAATCTTGGTCAAATGAGATAGGTTACTTCATATTTTTTTGGGTTTATTCGTCTTAAAATCCTCATTTTCTCCTATTTTAAACCCTCAAATACTCCTAGAGCTCAAGTATGTGTTCTTGGTGAAACCATTCCGTGAATTCTATATATAAGAAGAATCAAAGGCAAAACAAATGACTTCTGTTATCCAACTCAAGAAATCAAGGTAAGAATCTAGTATCTCTTTTTTATATGGATTTAATTTGAGATTTTTGGAATGAACCTGTGAACCCAATTTTTGGGGATTTTGTTGTATGTTAAATTTAAGAAAAAATTAATATGATGGTAGTTAACATGTTCTTAGCATAGATTATCATATTATATTTGGAAATTGGTGTTCTTGAGAAAAAATATGAGTATGTATTGCATAAATGAAATGTATAACCAACAAAGTTTTGGAAATATATACTTAGAAATCGCATTATGAGATAATTAACATGCTATTAATGGAATATTACCATGATTATAATGGTAATCTCTTGTATGAATGCAAGATTACATGGTTGTACATAGGGGTGTTAAAAAATAACCGAATCCGAAAAATCCGATCCGAAAATCCGATTCAAAATTACCTGAAAATTCGGATATCCGTATTTTCGGATATCCGGATTTTCGGATTCGGATTCGGATATCAATTTTGAAAAATTTCGGATATTTCGGATATCCGATATCCGAAAAATAAAATTTTCTAATTATTTTTTAATATCTTACTTATAATTTAAAATTGGATGACAGGGAAACTTTAGATATGGTTCGTTTGCAAATTTAAATTGTTGTTAATTTATTTGTAAAGTTAATGGCGACGTTAATTTATTTCCAAAGTTAATGACTTATCAAACATATTGAATAGCTACAATTGTGAATAAACTAAGAAAATGACTTATAAACCCACTGTGAAGATAAATTAGGAAGAAAAATACATAAATGCGTTCCTTATTACGTTATTTGTTAATTGATTTGCAAATTGAATCCGCTGTGTTGTTAATTTCATTTCAAATTACATACAAAACATCAATGACATAAATTTAATATTTGTAAAAGATGCGTTTCAGATATCCGATATTGATATCCGTATCCGTATCCGAATTTTCGGATATCCGAAAATTCGGATACGGATTCGGATATTAAAATTAACTATCCGAATTTTCGGATATCCGGATTTTCGGTATCCGGTTTTGAACACCCCTAGTTGTACACTTATGGGTTGAGTTGAAAGTATATAAACTTAAATAAATAAATTTCTTGATGTTGTTATAGTTTGTTAACTAGAAAATTAATACAAGTTGATTATTCTATCCATGAGTATTAAAATGGGTTGACATTACAAGATAAAAAAAATATCTCATAACTAAATTGATTTTAAAAGAACACACTTTATAGCTAATTAATAATGTTTATTAAATATCTAATGGAAAAATTCTTTAGTTTTGTCAAACACAACCAAAGAGTGATAAACTTTTCTCAGAGATTGCAAATTAAACGTTAACAACCAAAAAAGAAATATTATATCCTTTTTATCTTTATTTATTTTACAACATATATTACATTTTGTTAACTCATATATTTCTTCATATGTAAATACATCGAATACACAGATGCGTGGTCCACATCTAAAAAGGTTGGTGGATTAGTTGCACTTTTATTGTGTCGAGTCATGTGAAATAATTGAGGTCATAATGGAATTTTATATTATGTAAAACCAGTGATATCACTGATATATTATGTAAAACCATTGGTCAATACTATATTGGTAGCTTTGTTGAACAACTGGGTATTTTGGTCTCGTTGCATCTTCAAATGTTGACTTATAGTATAAACTATGGTTATATTTTCACATTTATGAAGGGTCATCTTGCATGCATAGAATATATATATATATATATATATATATATATATATATATATATATATATATATATATATATATATATATATATTTTGTTGTAAATAATTGGTGGTGTTGTAAATAATTGGTGGATGACATAATAATTGGTGCATGGTAAATTTGTCAACATGTCTAACTAGTTACAATTATATGTTAGTAAAATTTGTAGTATAAATACCCCTCCATTGTAAAGAATGAAATACACCAAAAGTTATAAGAGATATAACTTTCATATTCTCTCTAAATATTCTTTCTTCTCAATTAAAGTTCTTATCAAAGTTTACTAGTTTGGTTTGATTTATAGTTACATTAATTACGCTTAATTCATAACACGTTATCAGCACGAAAGCTCGAATCAAGGTTATTAAACAAGTGGAAAATCACATCTATCTTAATCAAGGTATGTATTACTTATTAAAAACACTATTAATTATAAAAACCTCAATCATATTAAAATAATAATAATACTAATAAATTAATGAAACTTATACATTATGGACTACTAACAATTTTTATTTCTTATACTAACATTTCTTTATGTATTCTAATTTTTATACTAACATTTACATTATGCAACTAATTTTTATTTATGCAAACTAACATTTACATTATGCAACTAACTTTTATTTATGCATACTAACATTTATATTATGCTACTAACTTTTATTTGTGCATACTAACATTTAAATTATATTTATTTATACATGTCAATGTTTATTTATATTTTAGATACTCTTCATAATTTTATTTAAACATTTACTAATATTTATTTATGTTTCTAATTAGTAAAGTTATGTATCAGTTATAAGTCTTATTACATGATTTATAAAATACATATACATATATACACAAAGGGAATATATATGCAACGGTTATAAACAGCAAAAACAACGGCTATATTTTTTTACCATAAATAAACATCTTTACCCTGCTTATTTTACCCACAACAAATTTTTCTCTCTTGTATCAAATAAATCAATTTCAAGAAATCAAGCTTCAAGATGATTCATCATTTTGTGATAATCATGACTATAATAGTCATGTTACTTTTCATCCCAATCCTTAACATCGAAAATAATATGGAATTTCATCTACTTTTAGGCTTGTATGCAATGTTAGCATTACCGCTTCTTTTTTGTGTAATATTTATTGAAATAAATGGATTTTAATTTTATTTTTTATTTTATTTAAAATTTATAGTTACATTATGTCCAACATTGCAAAGCTCGAGTTTGCAGCACTTGAAGTTAGTGGGAAAAACAATGTGTCATGGATGATAGATGTAAAAATGCATCTTGAATCCATGGGTATCTCAAATACTATATATGAATTTAATAATTGTTTGGCACAAGACAAAGCAAAAGCACAAGTTTTCCTTGGTAAGCATATTGATGAAATGTTGAGATTTGAATATCTTGATGTTACTGATCCAAATATTCTCTGGAATCTTTTGAAAGAAAGATTTGATCATCAAAAGGAAGTTATACTTCCAAATGCTAGAGATGAATGGAGAACACTAAGGTTTCAAGACTTCAAGAAAGTAAATGAATACAACTCAGCTTTGTTCAGAATATGTTCACAACTCAAGTATTGTGGACAAGAGGTTACTGATGAAGATATGTTGGAGAAAACTTACTCAACATTTCATGCAGCAAACATTACTTTGATGCAACAATATCGGATGCAAAAGTTCACAAGATATTCTGAATTGAATGCATGTCTGCTCATTGCAGAGCAAAACAATGAACTCTTGATGAAAAACCATGAATCTCGTCCAACGGGATCAGTAGCACTTCCTGAAGCAAATGCTACAAATATTGATGGTCATCGAAACAATACACGTGGACGAGGGCGAGGTCGTGGTCAAGGACGAGGCCGTGGCTATTTTAATCGAAACCAAAGCCATAATCAGAACCATAATTCTGGTCGTGGACAAGGTAATAATCGTGGTCGTGGCCAGAAAAGAAATAATTACCAATATTCACAAAGAAACAATGTCCACACACAAGATAAGGCCAAAGTGGCAAGGCATGACACTGGGACATCACAAAAATCTGATGGTTCATGTTATAGATGTGGTAGCATAGGCCATTGGTCAAGGACCTGTCGCACACCTGCACATCTTTATCAACTTTATCAAGAGTCCATTAAAGGAAAAGGAAAAGAAGCAAACCTCATTGATAATGTTGAATTCACTCCGCTAAATGTTGTTGATTTCTACAATGACATGGAAGACATAAACTAAAGAAAATCTATTATTGTTCTAGTAAAACTGTTTTTCCTTCGTTTGTTTTTCATGTAATGTCTTTCCTACAATAAATGAACTTTCTTTTTAATAATAATTATGATTATGTTTATTCACTTATTATTCATTTTATATGTGAAGTTTAATATGAGTCCAACTGGAGCACAACACCAAGAAAAGATTGGAGATCTTTGTATAGCAGATAGTGGTAGTTATACAGATAGTGGTAGTACACATACTATTCTGAAATCAAAGAAATATTTTTCAGAATTAGTACCAACAAAAACAGTCATACATACAATATCAGGTCCTGCAGACTTGATAGAGGGAACCGGGAAAGCCCATTTTATATTACCAAATGGTACAAGCTTTTGTATAGAAAATGTCTTATTTTCTCCAAAGTCTAATAGAAACTTATTAAGTTTCAATGACATATATTTCAAAGGATATGACACAAAAACTATGACCATTGAAAATAAGAAATATATGTATATTATAGACACAAACCATGTGCTTGAAAAACTACCAACACTTGATTCTGGTCTGCATTATACATATATACATATGGTTGAATCAAATATGGTAGTCGAAGGAAAACATTGTGATCCTGGGACATTCAGTTTATGGCATGATAGGTTGGGCCACCCAGGATTAACAATGATGCGAAGGATAATTGAGAATACACATGGGCATCCATTGAAGGACCAAAAGTTCCCTCAATCCAATAGCATAAAACCATGTGCATCTTGTTCCCTTGGAAAGTTAATTATAAAACACTCTCCAATGAAAGTTGAAAGGGAGTCACCTAGATTTCTAGAAAGAATTCAAGGTGATATATGTGGACCGATTCACCCACCATCTGGACCATTTAGATACTTTATGGTCTTAATAGATGCATCCAGCAAATGGTCTCATGTTTGCCTATTATCAACTCGTAATATGGCATTTGCAAAGTTTCTTGCCCAAATTATTAAATTAAGGGCACATTTCCCTGATTATACTATCAAAAGAGTGAGACTTGATAATGCTGGTGAATTTACTTCACAAGCATTTAATGACTATTGTATGTCTGTAGGAATTGTTGTTGAGCATCCAGTTGCTCATGTACACACACAAAATGGCTTAGCTGAATCACTGATTAAACGTCTCCAGCTAATAGCTAGACCATTGATAATGAGGACCAAACTTCCTGTTTCTGTTTGGGGCCATGCAATCTTACATGCTGGATCATTGATACGCATGAGACCAAGTTCATATCATGTATATTCTCCACTACAACTTGCTTTCGGTCAAGAGCCAAATATATCCCATTTGAGAATTTTTGGGTGTGCAGTATATGTCCCTATTGCACCACCTCAACGGACGAAAATGGGTCCTCAAATAAGGTTGGGAATATATGTTGGTTATGAGTCAGTCTCTGTTATAAGATATCTTGAACCATTAACAGGTGATGTTTTCACAGCACGCCTAGCAGATTGTCAATTTGATGAGGCAAATTTCCCATCATTAGGTGGAGAAAAGAAGATTCTGGAAAAGGATGTGTCATGGCATGAGCCTACTTTATCATATCTTGACCCTCGCACAAAGCAATGTGACATGGAAGTTCAAAAGATAATGCATTTCCAAGAAATGGCAAATTAATTACCTGATGCTTTTATTGACACAAAAAGGGTGACTAAATCATATATACCAGCTGTCAATGTTCCAGCTCGAATTGACATTCCACATGGACAATCTGATGATAAAGTCACTCAAGAGTCTAAAACACGCCTGAAGCGTGGAAGGCCATTTGGTTCTAAGGATAAGAACCCACGAAAAAGAAGAGGAGCAGAAAATGCACTAGATCACGGTAAAAGTGTTCCTGGAGAAACACGAATTATTCAAATTCCCCCAGGAAAGGAGGATGATGCATTAAATTATGGTCAGACAAATAGAATATGTGACCAAAATGAAACTGACAATATAGGTGCAATATTTTCTTATTCAGTTGCATGTGATATTATGAATGATGATCCCGAACCACAATCTGTCATTGAATGTCAAAGAAGAAATGATTGGGCTAAATGGAAGGAAGCTATGCAAGTTGAATTAAATTCTCTTAACAAGAGAAAGGTTTTTGGGAACATTATCCTCACAACTGAAGTTGTGAAACCATTAGGATGTAGATGGATCTTCGTACGAAAAAGAAATAAGAAAGACGAAATTGTAAGATACAAGGCCAGGCTTGTTGCTCAAGGTTTCTCTCAAAGACCTGGAATTGATTATGAAGAAACTTATTCACCGGTAATGGATGCAACCACTTTCAGATATTTAATCAGCTTGGCAGTATCTAAAAATTTAGAGATGCGTCTTATGGACGTTGTTACAGCTTACTTGTATGGATCACTTGATAGTGATATCTATATGAAAATCCCTGAAGGATTTAAAATGCCTGAAGCGTTAAGTGCAAAACCCAAAGAAATGTATTCTATAAAATTACAAAGATCTTTGTATGGGTTAAAGCAATCTGGGCGCATGTGGTACAATCGTTTAAGCGATTATTTGACAAGTAAAGGTTATAAAAATAACACTATTTGTCCATGTGTATTCATTAAGAAAACAACATCTGGATATGTGATCATAGCAGTCTATGTTGATGATCTGAACATCATTGGAACGAATAAAGAAATCCTTGAAGTGATTGAACTTTTAAAGAAAGAATTTGAAATGAAAGATCTTGGAAAAACCAAATATTGTCTTGGTTTACAGATTGAGCATATGCCTAACGGAATACTTGTGCGTCAATCAAATTACACAGAAAGAGTCTTGAAATGTTTCAATATGGAAAATTCAAATCCTTTAAGCAATCCAATGGTTGTTAGATCATTAAATATTGACAAGGATCCATTTCGTCCATGCGAAGAAAATGAAGAAGTTCTTGGTTCAGAAGTACCATATCTAAATGCAATTGGAGCTCTTATGTATCTTACCAATTGTACTAGACCTGACATTTCTTTCGCTGTAAACTTGCTAGAAAGATTTAGTTCAGCCCCAACAAAAAGACATTGGAATGGAATCAAACATATTTTTCGATACCTTCGAGGAACTAGTGATTTAGGGTTATTTTACCCTAACAATTCAAAACAAGGCTTGATTGGTTATGCAGATGCAGGTTATTTGTCTGATCCTCATAAAGCTAGATCTCAAACTGGATATGTATTCATGAACGGAGGTACTGCAATTTCCTGGCGCTCTCAAAAGCAAACACTTTTTGCCATATCCTCAAATCATGCTGAAGTAATTGCACTAAATGAAGCTAGTAGAGAATGTACATGGTTAAGATCGATGACACAACTAGTTTTAACTTCATGTGGACTTGAAAAGGATATATGTCCAACTTTAATTTATGAAGATAACTCAGCATGTGTCACTCAAATGAAAGAGGGATATATCAAGGGCGACAGGACAAAACATATACCTCCAAAGTTTTTTGAGTACACTCAAGAGCTTATAAAGAACCATCAAGTTGAAATCAAATATGTTCAATCCAGTACCAATGCAGCAGACCTTTTTACGAAGGCACTTCCTACTGCAATCTTCAGGAAACATATCCATGGCATCGGAATGCGACATGTGCATAGAATATAATGTGACGGATGTCTAAATAAGGGGGAGTCAACTATACACTGCACTCTTTTTCCCTTCGCTAAAGTTTTTTTCCCACTGGGTTTTCTTTAGCAAGGTTTTTAATGAGGCAGTACGTCAAAGTTGAATGCTAAAATGATGTCATCCAAGGGGGAGTGTTGTAAATAATTGGTGGTGTTGTAAATAATTGGTGGATGACATAATAATTTGTGCATGGTAAATTTGTCAACATGTCTAACTAGTTACAATTATATGTTAGTAAAATTTGTAGTATAAATACCCCTCCATTGTAAAGAATGAAATACACCAAAAGTTATAAGAGATATAACTTTCATATTCTCTCTAAATATTCTTTCTTCTCAATTAAAGTTCTTATCAAAGTTTACTAGTTTGGTTTGATTTATAGTTACATTAATTACGCTTAATTCATAACATATATATATATATATATATATATATATATATATATATATATATATATGAGAAAAATGAATATACCCTAGAAGGTATATACGTTTAGGTACTCAAAAACATCATCCATCTCTAACAACAAACACCATCTTCTATCACCACAATTCGCCACAACAACCACCCATCTCCACCATTTACCATCACCACCAATAAACTAATCTGAAATCCTTGAACGGATGTGGTTATTGGTGTCGCACAGTTCAAGAAGAAAGCACCGAGAAAGAGATGTGGGGATAGGTAGGGCCGACCCAAGGGGGGTTCAAAAGGTGTTTATGAACAAGGCCCATTCTTACCTATGGGCCCAAATTTTTTATCCACTTCAAAGGTGTCTCTTTAGGTTAATAAATGTTGTCGACTCCACGTATTTGGAAAGTGTGATTTTGGTTTGACTTTCTCGAAGATCAATTGCCAATTGGTGATACGCGTAAAATTAATGGCAATGATTCATATCCTTGGTGAGTAACTAATTGGTAACAGTCTCAGTCTCAATGTCGCATACTCTCATTCGTATTTAAGAATCACAATCGCAATCCAAAATTTAGAAACCTTGTTATCGGTTCTTGTCTTCACTCTCCGGCCTTCAAACATCACAATCATCGGTTCTTATCTTCGACTCTTCTAATCTTCGTGAATCTTGATTATAATTCAACTTGAATATCTTTTAAAATTACTAAATCAGGTATGTTTTTGTTCTAACTTTCTGTCTTTCTGTTTCTGATTCAATGGCTCTAATTTTAATTGACTAATTTCGAAAGTATTTGTCTCTAATCCAGAATTTTACATTCAGAGTCTCGTTAGGTTGCTTAAGACTCAAGTGCAAAGTTCATTTTAAGTTCAAAATTTAGAAATTAACATGCCTCCTAGAATTAAAAACCCTGAAGCAAGTATATTTTTGTGTAATTTTGTCTTGAAAGTATATTATGTGATGAAATCAGAAGTTGCTTTGTTTTTTTTTCAATTTATTTTTAGGGTCTATTTTTACTAAATTGCCCCGGGCCTCCGAAATCTCGGGATCGGCCTTGGGGATAGGGTTGTTTTCATAAAGTAATAGGAGAAAGATAGGAGTAAGGAAATATGTGAGTAGTTCCAGGAGTAAGGGGAGGAGAGGGGAGGGGGTGTTTTCACCGGTTTGGAAAATAAGGTGATTATGAGATTTGCAATGTTTTTTTTTAAATCAGCATGTAAAAGTAATGTTTCCTTTTTTCTTTGGAATTGTGTTGGTCGGAGAAGATAAATAGAAAATTGATAATGGTTGGAAAAGATGAAAGTTATTAAATGTGTAATAAGTTAGTTTTATGGTAAATTGTGTACAAAACTATTAGTTTAATGGTGTTTTCTTTAACAACAAATGTGAGTTTAATTGTTTTTTTAAAGGTAAACCGGCTAGACCTGTAATAACCGGTCAAAACAGTATTTAATGAACAACAAACGCGAGGTAATGATAAATCATATACAAAAATAAGAAAATTACTAAATGTATACAAAATTATAGTTGATTAACCTACAAAATTATTTTTCCCTTTATCAATATATTTAAAAGATGTCGTGATATATTATAATATATTGTAGTAGCTCTTCCTTACTTGAAACCTAGGTAATATTCTAAATCAAATAGCTTGAAATGCATGCAACGTTAGGAGTATCAGGAGTTGGAAAAGGTGTCCTTCCATTGAGGTTCAAGTTTCGTTCAAACCTTAATGTTGTTTCGGATTAGATTAGAAGTTCAAAAAAAATCAAGATCGAACAAGAAATAAACGAAGTTTGACCTAAGGCTCTCATTGACTGGGCTCTTGACATGGCCAAATCAAAGACTAATTCATAAGTTTAAACAGTGTGGTCCTTGTATCTCAGTTTTTAAGTTTACTTAAAGCCCGGTTCGGGCATGGTCCAAAACTAGATTCTTGGGCAAAGTCTAATAGTAAGTGTAGGTCTATAATAAGGGCCCAATACATCATACAAATTATATATATATATATATATATATATATATATATATATATATATATATATATATATATATATATATATATATATATATATCCCCTAATCTAATAAATAAAGCCATTTTCACCACGTGGCAGTCAATGAGCCCCCCTCCAACGAATTTTCCCGCTCATAATTTCTATGTGAAGTTCCAAAAATGCCCCTTTCTGCCTCTTAAAACCACATCCGTCTCACTGTGATGTTGGAAACAATTAAAAGTTTTCAACTTCTCTGCGATAAATCAGCTCCTAAATTCCAGGGATTGTTGTGAATCGTTTCCAAAATTATTTATCAATCTCTGTATTTATACACTCACAATTCCATACCCATTGATTTTAACGCTAATTTTTTTGTTAAATTTTTTGTTGTATATTGAGCAGGAGCCGAGATTTAATCTCTAAATTGATTACAAACTTGAGATCCGATTCAGTCGAGCATTGCAGAAGATAGGGACGAAGACGATGGTAGTTATGAAAAATCAGAAAGTGTATGAGTGGTTTCACACACAAAGCTGGAAACAGATCAAATTTTCCAACTTCAATCCAAGAAATTCGCTCCTCAATCACCCAGATTTGTGTGTTGATTAGTAATATTCGGATAAATCCACGAAATCATGTAGGTAATTGTTTCCTATTTTATTCTTCATTCTCTCTATTTCTGCAGAAAATTAGGGATAAAGGTATGTATTTCCCTCTTTGAAATCGCATAAAATGATATGGATATCCTTCATTGGAATCAGTTGTTTCTTTTAACCCATTCGTGATGCCTCCACCACTCTGACAATCTATTCAGTCTCTGCATTGCAATCCCTCTTCTCTGATTAACGGCTCATCCACATGATTTAGGGTTTCTTTGAAGAAAGTAACTTTACGAAAATACAAGGTAAATGCATCAAGCTTTTCCTATTGAAAAATTTTATTTTCCATTTATCGGAGTTCGATTTCGATTTTCTGGATTTATGTTTTCTTATTTTTGTTGAAACTGATTATGTTTTTAAATCGCCTTTAACATTTTTGAACTTTAGATGACCAATTGAAGAACCACAGGTGTTGATTGGTTATTTTCATCTATATTTTGTTGTTTAATTATGTGAATCTAACAGGAGTAATTGAAGCAAATGATCTACAAAAAGAGCAAGGATCTTCGTATCTTGGAATAAAAGTTTATTGTTCAAATGCAAAAGAATTAGAAGTCCTCGTGATACCCTTATTAATGATATATGTAAGTATATTGATTTGATTTAGGACATATTGTGCTGAAATTGCATACAATGTATCTACAAGAAACAGGAAGGATATAGTGGGAAAAGCAGCACAGTTGGATATTGTGGTTACTAATAAGTTCGAGAGGTTGAGTATCCAAGATGACGAGTAAAACTATGACTTATAGTTGTTCCGGTAAGTAGTTTTGTGGTGGATGTTTTGTGTGATTTTGAGTATTTGAACTATGAATATGTTTAATTTTTTGGTTTAAATCTATTGCATCTTTTTGATTTCTTTTTCTATTTCTATTTTTTTGGTTAAAGTTTGTCTTGAATTTGGGCTTTGTTGTGAAAATGTTTCTCTTTCTTAGGTATTTTGTGATTATTTTTGTTAGTTAAATATTTTTTAGTATGATTATTAAGCCTACAGATCAAAGAATAAACTTGTTGAAATCTGAAATAAATGAAGAACTACCCATAAGATCAACAATATTTACTTATTTTTAGGTTTATATTTAACTTGAAACTATTGAGGGTAGACCTAGCTGGTATGACATCTACATTTTTGGATATTGAAATTGGTGAAGTTAGTGAAACAATGTGGCCTATAGAGTCCTATGCTTTAATCCCTTTCTTTGATATTAAGGGGGTGTTTGTTTTTCCTTTTAAATCAACTTTTTGACTTTTAACTTTTCCAAAAAGTTAGAAAAATCCAAAAGTTGTTTGGCAAATGGAAAAGGACTTTTAAAACCAACTTTTACCAAAGCATAAAAACTAGCATTTGCAAAAGTCACACATCCGTGACTTTTTGTATCTTTTTGAACTTTTGAGGCTGGAAAAGTAAAAGAAATCTCAAACACTTTTTAAACAACATCTTTTGAAAAAGTCATTTATAAAAAGTCCTTTTACAAAAAGGACTTTTCCCCTTGAAAAGGAATCCCAAACACCCCTTAATTATTCTTTGTTGGTGCCTCTTTTACATATAGCCCTTGCTACAATCTCTACGTAAATATATTTTGGTCCTAACATATTTATTGGATTATCTTTATTAACAACTATAAAATAAAGCACTTATATTCATATTTATGGAGTTTTATAGCATAACAGAAGCACTTACAATGAACTTTCATTCAAGTGTCTATAAGAGAGCTACAAAGTATAAATTTACTAACATTTTTTAATTGTAATTACCAGATGCTCATGAACTAAAACTGGAGAAGAAGCAACGTCATGGTAAAATGTCTCAAATTACATTATTTATAGTCTTATCATTTTTGCTGAAGTTGTGATAATATTGCATCGTGTCTTCAGAAACAGTAGCAAACATGCTTTAGGCGATATGAAGAAGGTACTCTCTTTAAAGATATCAATCTTAGTTAAGAAGAAAAAGCTCGCAGAGCTTGTACCTTTGTTGACGGGTAGAAAGTTGAAACCTTATGAAAAAGTGATAACTGGACCTAAAGTTACAAAATTTTATTTTAAAGAAAATCATCCAATAAAATAATTAATAATTATTGGTTTCTATTTGTCGTCAAATTTCATGTAAAAAAAGCAAATCTAGAAAAAAAAAAGCAAAAATAGAACAAGTTCTCTTCACAGCCTATTTCTATAAAGGTGGTTGCTATAACAGACTAACTTTTAAATCTTGGTTGCTATTTATTGTAAAATTTCATGTAACAAACGACCAAATCCGAAAAATGACAAAAAAATGAAACAAGTTCTTATCACAACCTATTTCTACAAAGTTGGTTGCTATTATAGACCAACTTTACAGTCTTGGTTGCTATTTATTGTAAAATTTTCATGTTAACAAAGAACCAAATCTGAAAAAAATGAAGTAAAAAAAATGGAACAAGTTGTTATCACAACCCATTTCTACAAAGATGGTTGCTATTATAGACCAACTTTACAATTTTGGTTGTTATATATTGTAAATTTCATTTTAACAAATGGTCCGAATATGAAAAAATGACAAAAAAAATGGAACATGTTTCTATTAATTCAATTTTTATTGAATTGTACAAAATCATCATTTTATCAAATATCTACACATACGAACGCGATCGGATATTAATACCGGTGTATATATTAATTTTAACTAATTATTATAAATTTACACAAAGCCTCTATGTAAAATAATAAATTTATGCAAATCATTGATTAGTAATTACGATTTGAAATTATCAATAATGTCTTTATTTCTTAACCGTGGTTTCAACGGGTTTAAATATATATCTTCTCTTAACTCTTGATTAAGATGTTTGACAGGTTATGTTATCATTTTTGCTGGTATTGCTAAACTTGGATACAAGTATGTAAATATATGTATGTAACTACATTATTATCGGTCTTAGTTTCTCTATCATTATATTGGGCGTTGTTTCAATCATGTCTTAGAACTAAGAAGCTAATTTGGAAATCCATTTCTTTATCTAATTGTAGATAATTGTCGGTCTAAATCAAGTCGTGATAACTCATCAATATGTTTACATATTCTTTTAGCGTTTCTAAAACGAGTTTTGCACAAGTTGGGTTGATTTATTTTCTTTTTGCAAAAATTGGGTTGAAAAAAACTGATGAATATAACAACAATTTCTATTAATCTCGCTAAATTAGTGTTTAATTAAATAATTACAAATCACAAAGTTATTAAAAAAATACAATATTACAATTCATAAGTTTTCTAAATTAACCGTATATTATTTTATTACATAATTTAATTTTTTAATTCTATTTAACGTTAACACTCGTGGGTTCCACGGGTTTTAACCTAGTATATATATATATATATATATATATATATATATATATATATATATATATATATATAGAGAGAGAGAGAGAGAGAGAGAGAGTTAGGTTCAAATGTTTTTACCAACTATTGTGTGCATGTATGCACCAATGAGATTTCAGGAAATAATAAATCATTAAATAAATTAAAAAAGGGTATAATGGTAAACTTAGAATATCTAATTATGGTAAAAATAATAAATCATTTAATGCCTCCTTTAAATAATGGAAATCAGTTTAAAACCCTAGATATCACCCTCTTTTTCGCCTGCATCGAACGACCACTCTGTTTCAACCTAGGGCTTGTGTTCCTCTTTGCATCCTTTCTCCAATCGAAATAGCTCATCCCCTCCACAATCTTTACTTGCTAGCTTCCATTTTTGATGAATCGTTTCAATCAAATCAGGACTTCAGCGACATCAGGTGGGAATGATTTGGCAGCAAGGATCGACAGAAGGAAAAGAAAGGTTGGAGGATAAATTGTTCGGTGATTAGAGGTCAAACGCAGAAGGTATCTCAGTTTATGAATACGATCCCCACCATCGCTGCTCTATCAAAGGTCCTCACGCCTCCACCTTATCTTCATTTTCTTGATTTTAATCCTGGAAGGTACAATCACCATGGATGTAATCTTGAATCCGAACTGGGAAAAGGTACATTATATGATTTTTCTCACTTTTTGCTAATCTTTACTTGCTAGCTTCCATTTTTAATGAATCGTTTCAATCAAATCAGGACTTCAGCGACATCAGGTGGGAACGATTTGGCAGCAAGGATCGATGGAAGGAAAAGAAAGGTTGGAGGATAGATTGTTCGGTGATTAGAGGTCAAACGCAGAAGGTATCTTAGTTTTTTTTAGATGTTTGGCAGTGATCGGTAGAACCCAAATGAGTGTTTGGGTTTAATTCATTTGACAAGAAAAGGAACACGAAAATTCAATCAAATCAGTACTTCCCAAAAGACCCAAGTGAAAATCTTATTGAGTTGAAGGATTTTATCAAGGAGAACATTCATGTGAATATGAGGCCTTTACAAAGCAGCATTATCGGGAGCTTTGAGGCATGAGTAAATCTGATGCACATGTAAGTCTTTATTATTATTCATTGATTCTTTTTCTACACAGAATGTTTTGAATGGAGTTGCATATGATTGATTTGTATGATATTTATGAATAGCCTGTTAATAAACACGCCATGTAGGGGTGTTTTTCTTTCTCCATTGGAGAATAAGGCTGTAATATGTTTTTGAAGTCTGTAAATATAGTTTGCTCAAGGCTTTTTTTCATGGAAGTATTAATGTCATTCGGTTTTAATTTAGAATGTAAAAAACAATAAACAGGTGTAAAATAGCGATTTTGAAAGAATTCAGGGTTTGTGTTTTGTATTAGTGGAGTTGAATCATTCAATCCCCAACAAATGATTTTTTTAATGTTACAAATTCTTTAAGAATATTCAAAACCATTCTGCAAGAATAGTTTATTGTGTAAGAATATTTATTGATGTATTCTATTAGAATGTATTGAATTGTTTAATTTTTGAAACTTGATTCTCTTTTCTTTGTGGATTTAGGTTTTGAAGAGGCTAACATTGATGTGGAGAAGGAAGAAAACATATAGACCGAGAGTGTATTATACTAGAATGTGTTATGCTACAATGTATAAAGTGTTGCTTAAAAATAATATTTTTTCAGAATAGAATAGTGTTTTTGTTAGATTTTGATGTTTTTTTTTCTTTCAGAATGTTGTTATTATTCAATGAATCACAATCATACAATGTAATTATTTGTTATATTATTAGTTCAATAATTGATTTGTGTATTCTTTCAGAATGTATTTACTAGTTTATGGTTGACATTCTGCCATTCTGACAGAATAAAATCGAAAAATATATTTACTAGTTTATGGTTGGCATTCTATCATTCTGACAGAATAAAATCGGATTTTTAAATTTGAATTAATTTAAAATATTCAGATTTTTAAAAAATAAAGGAATTAATCATCCCTAAAAATCCGAAAATTTCCTTTTTTAATATAGGTTAATTGACTAAAATGTCTTTATGCTGAAATTTGTGTGATTATATGGTACATGTTATCCTATTCTACTATCATAAACCCTCAGATCATTACCTTTGATTATATTTCATCCGATGGTCCAGATCTGTGCATTCTTGCACACAATAGTTAGTAAAAACAAAATAACCTAACTCTCTCTCTCTCTATATATATATATATATATATATATATATATATATATATATATATATATATATATATATATATATATATATATATATATATATATATATAAAAGACCTATTTTTCTTGCGGCTCCTTTTGAACGTTTGAAGGGTTTCAGGGACGGCACGTGGACATCACAAATGAACGACGCAATGTATATCAACGTCGATTCACAATGTCGTTCCCTACCGCCTCATGTTGGACTGCCCGTATACGACGTTATGTGCGAAGGTTGATAGTATGCGATTTGGATCCAATTGCTTTACCGACGTAATTTTCTAAGAAATGTAGATACCCTCTGTTATCATCCACTGATTCTTTCTTCAGTTTCAATTTGTTAATCATCCTAAAGAAAAAAAATTCCTTTTATGAAAACAAAACCCCTCCTACTTGCCTCTTTATTTGATCAACAATCTCCTTAATTCTAAGTTCCATTTTCGGTTTTCTTTGATGTTCTGTTTCTTTATATAATCTTAACCCCATCATATAAGAAGGGATGAAGTGCGATCACGGGCAAGCATGTGGATAGTGTAGATGGATTTAATTTTGAAACGCTCTTTGATTTCATTCAAGATTATTCTGTGATTTTATAATTGCTCTACCAAATCTTCAGACGGAACTTCATCTTCCATACCCTTTAGTTGCAGGTATTTGCTATTTCGTTGGATGTAGAAACTCCCGAGGTTACATGTGCTTGAAAATTTGATATGAAATGTGTTTGCTTCATTAATTCATTTCAATTTGATTTCAATCATTTATTTGGTTTGCTTTCTACGATCCATTATTAGGCAAATTATGCTTCTTTCTTGAGTTTTGAAACCCTAAAAGTGACAATTGATACAAAGAGTGCTTTGTTATTTCATTTAAATTTATTTCTTTTTCTTTTTTTGTTAGAAGTTGGGATTAAGTGCATGACCACCAGGTGACTCTTCTTCGTTAAATTTATCATTTTCTTAGATATACTAATTTTTTTTTTGCAGAGTTTGATTAAATGCTTGAACTGAAAGAAATATTTCTATAAGTCTATAATTAGTACATTAGTTTCTTTTATTATTTAGGTTTAAGATGGATCAAGGTCAAGACATTCCACCACAGCCACAAATTACAATATTTTCTTAGATTGTAGGGTATGCTAACTTTTTTGATGCTTAATGTTTATAAAAAAGAATCCTATTACCCTTATTGTTTTTGTAATTTGTTTTTGAAAGAATCATCTTAGGTTTCAATTATGTTACAATAATATAAAAGTAAAGTTCATTTGTTCATGTAAGATCTGTAGTTATCTTTTGTCTTTGTAATATGGTGTTGACATATGAATATATGATACGTTCACACAGACCTGTGTCAAAGAACCTAAGGAAAAAAGGAAACGATTATTAATTGCTATTTTACTCTAATGATCAGCCTGATCTTCTCGACTTCTTTTAAATTATCTCCCGATCCCACTCCCTGTGTATAGTAAAATGACCATATTTCCACTAATGTTGATCCATAAACTAGGATTCCTACTCCTTGCTTTAGCTACTTAAACATTTATACTTTTCTTCAACTATTAATGTCCAAGGTCTGAAGACAGAAAAGTATAAAGCTTCGCCATTTTAGTAATTTGCTATTGAACTATTATTTCTTAATGTTTATTGTGATAATGTTTATTAATAGTCAGTAGCTAAAACAATATGTTTTATTGCCCCTTTGTTATCTGGATGTGTTACTTCTTTGTCTTTTTCAGTTTGAACTTTTAAAATGCTTCATGTTCTAATTCTATGCATGTGGTTGATTTTAATAGTTACAACATCTACTCTCAGGTGCTACCTGTTCAGGTTCATCACAAGTCACATTGACATATTTTTTTTTCCACTCTTAAATCTTTTAACTTTTATCTCCAGATTATTTGAAATTTTTACCAGGTATGGGAATAAATGGGGGAAATGGTACCAACTTACAAGTTTGGCACCAACAATCAACTTGTAAGATCGATTATACTGTAAATAGAATTCGTTTTTACTCTTTTCATGGGGATTCCAAATAACACTGATCAGAGAGCCAAGATGCATTTGCCGAACTTTTAAGATTGTGTTGACTTTGAATCACACCTCTAAAGTTTAAGATTTTGAGATTTTCAAAGCTACCATGAGTTCCATATGTATAAAATTATGTATTAGACAATATGCTCTTTAGATATTGTAAACCCATGAGGATTTATTGGGCCGTGCTAAGCACGGGCCTCGAAACTTACCTACTATATATATATATATATATATATATATATATAAACTCTTTGATCTTATTTACTATTACATATATATTTTAGAGAAATTAAGTAAACTGACTATTATAAACTAAACAAGGTCTTCAAAAAAGATAATCATATTTTTGTAGTTTTTGAAAAACAGCCACTTTCACGGGAATTGTTGTATATTGCTTAGTACTCTTTATCTTTTTTCAGTTTTTTTTTTGTTATTATTTTCAAATAAATTATTTTGTTTTTTTTTTGGATTTCGAATGCAACATTTCATAATGTTTAATGTCATCGTATTTCAATTAAATGTCTAATTTTATGCACTCATTGTATATAGTTCATATTATTATGTTTGCTTAATTTTATGTTAAATTAAAAAAAATGATTTTTTCTTGAAATTCCGGAATTATTCTTCGAATTTTGAATTTGTTCTTAAAATTCCAGAGGTTTTTTTTTCGAAATCCAAAATTTTAGTCCAGAATATGAACAATACTCTGGAATTAAACATTCCGGAATACTATTCATATTCCGGAATTTTTCCGGAATTTTAGTCCAGAATCTGGAATGTTATTTCAAAGTTAGTCAAAAAAATGTTTTTTCTTTATCCGGAATGTTTTATTCCAGACAAAATAGTTATTTTTGAAAAAATATATATATATATATATATATATATATATATATTTTCAATTACACTTTTAAAATTACTTATATTTTATTTTGTTAAACTATATCTCCATCTAACTGATCCATTTGATGGTTTGTCATTATTACACTTTATGTTTTTTTTTACTGGTTTCTTGCTTGGTTTTACGTTTTACTAACTTTTGATTTCTTATAAATAATAACCGTTTAAAAAAATGAAAAAGTGGTCATATGGTAACAAAGGCACTCACATTTTATTTTTAGGGAATAACTCTATGTTTTAATGCTTTGACTCAATTTAAGTTTTAATAAATTAAATTTTTAATGGTTATATTGCTCTTTTTTTTTAACTCTTGTAGTATATTTTCATTTTGAACATTGATCTAGCCAAATTGTGAAACTAAATTGAAGCAAACTTGGCCAATTTAGCCAAACCAAGTGTCTTTGCAAAGTTTGGCCAACCGTGATGCTAATTTCCATCCAAAAACAAGTAATCAACCTCAACAAGAACACAAAAACATTCCATAATTACACTGAAAATGACCAAATTTTCCTAGTTTAATTACATCAAAAGGATAAAACACCTTGATTTATACTATACAATTAGCCAAATTGACTTGCCTTCTCTTCCCAAAGGGCCCCACCATTAGTCATTACTACCAAAAACCAAATCCATTCCCTGAAAATAAGTAGTCTTGCTTTCAGAAAGGGTAATCTTGTAAAATCATATCATGCACCCATGTAACATTTTTAATGCTTGTTATAAAAAAAAAAATTAAACTTCTCACCTTCGTAATCAGAATCATAAGAATCATAAGTAACATCATCATCGTAAGATCCATTCATCTGTAAAATAATAAAATTTAGATCAAGAAAGATGCAATTAGCAAACATACCATCCGATTTTATGAAATACCGAATTAAAAACATTGTGGTTTCCAAAATTGAGATTTTAAATAAATTGTGAAAATGTAAACAAAACAATCATACTCAATGTAATCCAGTGTATTTCCAAAAACGTAACGTCATAAATGGTAGCAAACTATTTGATATGTTCAAATAGTTTGTTACATAAGAAAGATGGTTTGTTTTTACAATGAAAAGTCAAATATAACGATTTAATAGGTCAAACCTATAGTTTTATTAACACAACATTAGAATAAACAAAAACAAACCTTGTCAAATTTCCCAACTTCTGCAGAATCTACCTCCTCATCAACCTACTCAAAAAGCATTACTTCATCAATGTTTTCAAGCCATAAATAAATATTTTTTTTAAAAGCAAACAAAAAAAATGTGGTTTTTGTATAACAATTAACACTTACACACGAAAACATGTGATCCTCGGATTCTTTAAGTAGCTTTTCGAAATATGCATCGTTCACCTTCTTAGCTTCAAGTTCATATGGAAGTTTTTCCTAAAGGAAAATAGAAAACAGATTTCTGATCAAATATCACAACAAAATCCATTACAAATTACTCAAATTTCACAAAATTAGTACCTGTGAGGACATATTTTTCCACGTTTCAAACCCTTTTTGTTCAATTTCAACAAGATTTTTAGCGTGACAGTTCTTCGCAAAGCTTTCCCTACAAAAGTCCATACTCTTTAACTCAAATCATAGAATAAACCCTCAAAATATTGAAGATCAAAAACTCAAAATAAAAGAAAATGATTACATGAAGAATCGAAATTCCGATCTGGGTTGATCTTGAAACCTCTGTTCTAGTTCTTCCCAAATCAGAGGTTTATGTTCCCCCTTTACTCCTTTCGATCTCTTTACATCATTTTTCGATTCACAATCATGCATATCCACCAGTACAATCGCTACCGAAACTCCACAACTTTCACTGCGAATTAAACCATCATAAAATTTTAACATAAACCCTTGACAAAACCCTATTTACGTATGTAGCTATATATAGATAAATAGAGTCATGGAGATAGAAAGAAAGGGGGATGAATACCAAGTTTGAAAGGCACTGCCGTCAGGAGCACGACGCAATGCATTGACCCTTTTTCGAGTTCTTGATTGATACGCCATTAATGGCTGCTTTTTTAAGCTTTCTGCAAATGTTTGTATTGTTACCTTTTAGGGCTTAAAAAGCTTTTGATATGGTAATGAAGTGATTGATGGTAAAATGCGCTGGAGTGTATAGTCATTGGGCTCGTTTTTGAAATGTTGAGTTAGTGCGCGAAGGGAGGCGCATGATAGTGAGAGGTGGTGGCTGTTTGCTAGAATGCGCTGGCGGGTTGAGTTGATAATTGAAGTTTAAGAGGGAATATTTTTGCCGGAAAAAAGGGGGTGAAAGTGAAACGTGTTTCCCGCGGTAAAAGATTTTATTGAAAAATGTTTGGGAAAAAGTGGGGACAGTTGTCGTGATATGATTGGTTCAGGGGTTTTGAAGCACTGGCACGCGACGGCTCGCCGTCGAATTTCTACCTCGAATTACGCTAAGTTACCGAAATGTCGAAACATTATATTTTTTGCCCTCAAAATTTTCACAATGAATGATTGCGAATAAGTATAATATCTTATTAAGGGTTATTAACAAAATAAATAAATAAATATAGAGTGTTGTACGTTAAATTAAAATTTTAAAATAGATCTATCAAATAAATGTTGTTTGAAATTTATTTAACAAAAAGATGCTAATCATTATCACACAACAAAACAAATTTAAATCTTATTTAATTTTCTTTTGTCACCATTTCAAAACTATCTCTTTAGCCTCTAGAGGGCCTTTGCCCTTTGCGGACTATCTTTAAATCAAATTTTAGGGTATTTTGGTAAAATTCAACAGATCCATAGTTATAGAGTATTACCAACTAGTCCGCAAACGCATTACCCTCTTTGTCGACTCGAGTACCACCCCATTGTGATTATAGATAGCAGCATGCGGACGTCCGAACCCAAGTAGGTGAGACACAACCATTGATGCAAAAGTGTAAAAGGCACTCGACTTCAAATTTGACGTCAGGATCCAGGAAAGTTTCAGCACAATAAGATAAGAGAGTTATTAGCTTCTATTTTTGTTATGAGGAATGGATGTTTTGGTTGGAAAGTAAAGACAGCATTAAACATCGTGAGAGAATTTTAAACTTTTACCTATGAGTAAATGAAACGGTCTTATCTTAGATCTTATTATCAAGTGTCTCAGGATCGTATATAACTACAATGTGATTTAAGTTATAATTGACCGAATAATAAAAGTATGTCTTTATAGGCATTACACATACGAGGAATTGGTCTATAGATAATGTTTTCATATCATTATCATGAATGAGTAAAAGTTTTTATTATTCTTTGATTTTTCTTGAGAACTCTTATGTTGGTGATGATGCAAAAACTATTATAGTACGACAAAGTCGAAACCCAAAGGGGATACGAAACAGTTAAGTTAGTAAACCTTTGTCCTTTAACCTTTAGTGATAAAGGGAGAGTTGTGTGGGGAAATTCATTGAAGAAGTGTTGTTTGGTTATATTAAATTCTTAAAGGACATAGTTGATGTTTCAATGATGAAACAAGGTCAACAAGCTAATAAGTTGTCATAAAAGAACCTATAATATTATGATGAGTATTACACAATAAAATGAGATTATATAGTACTTTGAGAGCATGGTACAGAGACTATCATTACTTAGGATAGAGATGCGACTTAAAGGATCATTATTCGGAGTTGTTTTGATGTTGTATGATTTCGGGACGTAATCATCCTTAGGGAGGTAATTGTAACGTCCGTAAATTCGGGCTAGACATTTTAAGGATTAATAAATTATATAAATAATATTTATATGTTGCGTATATGTTTTATGGACAAATATTATGGACTTATAATATTTGTATAAAATATTATTATTATAAATTTAATGAAATACGTTATTAAGATAAAATAGTCTTGATGAAAGTTGTAGTAGTCGCGATGAGGATTCTATGGGTATAAAAAATGCCCAAATCTAACTTCGTATGAAGAAGTTACGATTTTCGAAGTTTCGCGTTCAGCCTTATACGACAAAGTGTGCCGTAAAATATGAAACGGAGACAGGTTGCTTGTTATCCTAAGTGATCTAAATGAAAGTCATAGTAATCGTAATTCCGACAGCATGCATATAAATAACGCCTAAATGTGACTTCGTATGAAAAACTTATGATTTTTTGAAGTTTTGGTGCAGGATTGTCTGACACAGAAATCAAAAGTAAAACCGATTGATTGTTAGCCAAAACGATGTAAACGAGAGTTGAAGATCTCGTAAGTACGAATCCGTCGATATAAAGACAGTCGAGGACGAAGTTTGGATGTAGGAGTTATGATTTTTGCATGAACTTTAACAGTGTAAACTCTATAAAATATGAATTTAAAATAGACTGAGAATTAGCTGTTGGGACCTAAAGGAAGGTTGTAGTACTCAGAATTACCTATGTGTGTATATAAAAAACGTCGAAAACGGGGCTCGTATGAGAGAGATGTGATTTTTCGACACGTAGCAAAGAGAAGGTCGGATCTTCCACCAACATGATGATGTGTCATCGACATGGACCAACAGCAGCCATACACATGGCAGCAAATGAGAGGAGCATTGTCGCTTGGGCGCGATCCGCCCATGTCATAAGTATGGCGCACTTTTTTCTATAAATAGATGTCAAATTTGCTCATTTTCTTCACACCATTTTACACAATATCTTCTAAGCTCACTCAAATTTTTCCCGCAACCCGAGGCCCAACTTTAGAAGTTTTTAAGTGTTAGTAGCGAAGCTTTGGAACATCAGAAGGCCCGACAAAAAGAAGTGTTCAGAGTCGAAGTTCTTCCTGCGAACTTTTCGACTTTTCACTGGGAACTTTGTAAGTGTAGAGTTCGTAATATTTGTTGTGTCAATTTGTAATGTGCGAGTTCCCATGTTTTGTTGTGACAAGGTCTTTACTTTGTGTGAGTTCTTTATGTTGCGATTTCGCACATTTTTGTTTCCCTTAAGTTCGTAGTTTATCTGTTGACTTGAGATGCCTTTCTGATGTTCCTGTGCAGCCTATATAAAGGAACATTAGTTAGAAGAATGGGTTAGAGTTTTTGGGGATATAATAGTTCTTTACTTTTGTATCGAATTGTTCTTGCTAACTCATTAATCAAAGTGAATTTTTATTTACCTCGCGTTTTCTTGTGAATCTCATTAATGTTTGAATCGTGAATCTAATTATTACCTCAATTGGTATCAGAGCGGTAGATCATTTGAGTTTTTCAGATCTTGATGTTGTCGTTGTTCATCGTGTTTTCCAAATCTGTTCATCGAATTCTAGATATGTTCCGCATTTTGAAAATCGGTTTGCAAGTTGATGTTTAATTCCTTGTTTGAATCTTTCGATTTGATTCTAAAAACTCTTTTTTCAAGTTCATTGATCTGATTCTCGTTTCATTTCGTTCAAAATGTCAAAAGAGGATTCACACTTAATCATGTTCAATCTTCCAAGCAGTATTGGTTTCACATCGAGAATTCCTATTTTGTTTCCTGGAGACTATAAAGTTTGGGTTATTCACTTTGAAGATTATGTTCTAAGGATTAAAACTCATGGATCTTGCATCTGGCAAGCAATCACAAAAGAAACGCACAAGTATTCCAAAACGAAGACTGAGGTCAGAACTCAATTAGATTTTGACATCATTGTTGCTGATGACACTAAAATTGATTATGTGGAGAAAGACAAATTGATGTGCAATCTGAAAGCATTGAGAATCATAACGTTTTCTCTTCCTCCTGACACTTTTTGTTTGGTCAGTTATTATCGGACTGCAAAAGAGATATGGGACAGATTGAACGAATTATATTCTGGAGATGCTTATCTCACTCATTCTCTGCAAACGTCAATTTTGTCTAAATTCGGATCTTTTGAGCAAAATTCCGATGAAACTATTGAACAAACTGTCAATCAATTTAATCATCTTTCAATTCGTATGCTAAAACACAATTTGAAGAGAGAAGTTATAGAAAAAAAGGTTAGATTCATGAATAGTTTGAGGTCATAATGAAAGTCAGTTGTTTCTATTGTTAAAGCTCACGAACAATTCAATAATTACTCTCTTTCACAAACTGTTGGTATACTGAAATCTCATGAAGATGAAGTGATGAATGACGCAAAGTTGGTTACAAGTGTTTGTTCATTGGCCTTGGTGACAAAAAGTGAAAGTTCAAAGCAAAATAAGACAAAGACTGTGGTGGAAAATTCTCAATATGATATCTCAAATGAGGAACTTACAAAAGAAGACAAAGTTCTGATGGTAACCAATCCAAATAAATTCTTTAAAAATAATTTCTCTCATTTCAAAAACAACAACAAAAACAAATTTGTTGGAAACAATTACAAGTAAGGAAACTCAAACTCTGAAAAATCCAGAAGTGAAAGTTTCAAAAACTTTCAAAGAGATGATGAAAAGAAGGAGAATAAGTTACTTGGTGACTCAAGATTTGACTGCAACTATTGTCATGGAAAGAATCATTTTGCAAAGGAATGCATGTTACAAAAGAAGAATGAGAAGAAGGAAAAAGAAAAAGATGAAGCTTATTACGTGAAGAAAATTGAAGAGCTTCGCAAGAATTCTAGCAAACCAGCTTTGGTGGTGACTGAAGACAACATACTCGAAAGACGATGAAGTTCGCAAACCAACTCATGGAGATTGCTTGATGGTAAAGGACGAGAAGAAGAGTAGTGGATGCAGGCGTTTCATGGTCAAAAGTGTCAGTTCAGAAAATCAATGCTACTTCACAGATGAAGGAACAATTTCAGATGCATGTTTTTCCATGAAGACGGTGAAGGAGCATGTTACAGAGTGCGAAAAGGTAATTGATAAGGTACACTTTATTCTTAAATCTCTTGATATTCGTGCTTCTCGTTTTGATACTGAATTAACTCATTTGCGTGATGTTGTTTCTGGTTTTAGTGATAGGTTAAAGAGAACCCGCATAAGAAATTCTAATCTTGATGACACTCTTAGCAGGATTACATCTAAGAACGAAGAAAGACATATGTGAATAGAGGCTTTGGATTTAGATCTTGTCAAGTCTAAAGATGTTGTAATAAAACTTAAGTAAGATAATAGGATTGTGCTAAAACAAAGAAATATTTTTTGTCTCATTGCGAAACGTCTTTACACTAACATTACACAATTGCATCTTGATTGTGAGATAGGAAAAGGTTTACATAAAATGATTTACCTTTTATTAGAGTTAAAATAAGATGAAATTTATGTTGAATGTTATAGGTGTGAATCAATGGTATCATCAAATGAATCTGTTGGTGATTCTTACAAGGTTGGACTTGAGAAAATTGAAGAATACATTAAGTCCAAAGAAAATAAAAATATGTTAAACGATGTTTTAACTAAAAAGGACAAACAACAAATCAAAATCAATTCACTTGAGAAATATAACTTGTTGTGTAAGAAATTGAATTCAGAAGAAAATCTCAATTCCGATAATATGTCTGAATTTGATTAAAGCGAAACGGGTGAAATATCAGTTAAAGATGAAGTTGATTGTTCATCTTTTGTGAATAATAATGAACAACCAAAAAGAAATTTGATATTTGAAGATTCAATTGAGTTTGAACAATTTGTTCAAAATGATGGAATGAAACATTTAAAAGTTCAAGCAACAGTTTTTCCAAAATTTTAGAAAACCCTAAATCAAGTTTTTGTGAAAAAGGGTATAGACAAAAATCAAACTTCAAAATTAACGTCAATGGTCAACCTTGATAATGCGAAAGGTTGTGAAGAATTCTTTTGGTCCAAACCAATTGACAACGTTGCTGAAACAAAGGGTGTGCCTGAATTGACTTCGTGGAAAGTCAAAGGGAAATATGTTTCGTAGCTATTGAACAATGAGAAATATTCACAAAATAAGGCTGGACCAAGAGGAAAAATATGTTCGGACTGATACTCAAAAAGAAAATGTGGTGAAAAGCAATTCCAAAAGAAAAACAAATGTGAAATATCAAAAAATTTGCCGAGGAAATAAAAGCAAAAGAAGAGCAATGCAAGATATAAAAAGATTTTGGTTAAAAGAAAATAGTTGTGGAAGAAAAGTGAAATTGATAATAATGTTTCTCGTTCTAATAACAAAAACCAAAAGTTTATTGGTACGAAAAGATTGTCTAATCAAAATAATAATTCATACAATTTTTCAAAAGGTAAATCCAAGTTATTAACAAAAACAAAGTATATTCCAAGGAAAGATTTGAATGAACATGATTCTAATGTTGAAGCATACAAAGCAAAATTAAAAGAACACATTTTTTTTTGGAAAAGATGGCAAAACAAAGAAAAGCAAACTCTAATCGGAAAACTTCTTTTGTTGAAATAAATATTTGTGATGAAAAGACTCAAGTTTTCAAAATCGAAAAAAGGGGTGAATAATACTTTGATTAGAAAATCATTTTGGATTGATAAAAAAAGAGTTTTCCTATTTAATCTTCAACATCAAAGTTCTCATCAGGTCCCAAGATGGTTTGGGTTCTAAAATTTGCTTAATTTTGTAGGTGATTCGCGACGAGCAATTCGATTCAGAATGGCACATTGATAGTGGTTGTTCTCGTCATATGACTGGAAGGAAATCACAACTGAGAGAATTTCGTACTTTAAAAGATAGTGGAAGAGTGAAATATGGAAACAATGCAACTAGAGAAATCAAAGGATATGGAATGATAACAATCGGAGAATTCACAATTCGTAAGGTAGCTTATGTAGAAGGCTTACAACACAATCTAATTACTGTTTCGCAACTTGTTTTAGGTACTGGTCTTAAAGTATTTTTTTGACGAAGAAGGCTCGGATATTATAAACAAAGAGTCACAAAAAACTAATTTGAAGTCGAAAAGAAAAGGTGAAATGTATCCTCTCAGCCTGAATCGTATTCAAGGAAAACCTTCTGTGTGTCTGCTTGGGAAAGCATCATCAGATGGTAGTTGATTATGTCATAGGAGACTTTTGCATCTCAACTTCAAACACATTAACAAACTTGTTCTCAGAGACCAGGTTAGAGGTCTACCACTTCTTAAATATGATAAAGAACATTTATGTGATGATTGCGAATTGGGAAAACAAAGAAGAAAAAGTCATTGTTTGATCATGAATACCAAGATAATCGAACCATTGGAATTAATACATATAGATATTTGTGGTCCATCATCACTTGGGTATTCTTTCTTAAACATAAATCTCAGACAACTACGAAGATGCTTGACTTTATCAAGCAAATTGAACTTCAATTACGAAAGCCTATTCGGAAGATACGAAATGATAATGGAACAAAGTTTTAGAATCATGCTTTCGATGAGTTCTTAACCAACAAAGGAATCAGTCATGACTTTTCTTCTCCACATACTCCACAGCAGAATGGTGTCGTTGAAAGACAAAATTGTTCTTTGTGTGAAGCTACAAGAACCATGTTATCATTCACAAAATTGCCATTTATACTTTTGGGTTGATGCAATCGGAACCGCTTGTTTTACATAAAATCGTTCATATAGCAATAAAAAGCTTTTTGATTACTCATTATGAAATTTTGAATAATAGAAAGCGTAACGTAAAATTTTTTCATATTTTTGGTTCTAAGTGTTTTGTCTTTAACTCCAAAGAACATCACAACAAGTTCGACATGAAAGCTGATGAAGCAATATTTTTAGGATATTTCTGAACTCCAAAGCATATCGTGTTTTAAACAATAAGTCAAAGAAGATAGAATAAACATATTATGTCACCTTTGATGACAAATATGTGAAATCTATTCCAAAGGATGTTGTCCCAATAGGAGAAAATTTTCCTAAATGTTGCAAGCAAACAACTCCTCTCACGAACCTTTACAAGGAATTTTTAGATTTGTCTAATGAACCTGAAAAGCCAATATCTTCTGAAACCAAAGCAATTGATAACCATGGTGATTAATTATTAAAATTAGTTGATGAAGCATTCCAAAATGTTCAAACTTCAGAAGAAAATGTTGTTTCTACTACTCATCCTGTCGAGGGGGAGGGTATAGAAAATTTTAATTCTCCAATACTTGAAAATATTGCACAGTAAACTAAAAGAAATATTAATTATTTTGTGCAGTGAGGCAGTTCAAATCCAAATTTCCAGAGGGGAGAAAATTCCATTTTATCAAGAAAAAGAAATTTATAAAATTGGATTTGATGCTCAATCAAAAGTTGAAGAAATCAATGTTGAGTTAAACCCTGATTATGATATAAACTATCCACCTTTAATGAAATGGAATCGAGATCATCCACGAACTCAAGTCATTGGAGATACTTTTTCAGGGGTGTTGACTAGTTCGCAACAAAAGGCGAAATAAGCATCTTTGAATGTTAATCAAGAATTTTGCATGTTTAATTTTTTCATATCTAAAATCGAACCTAAAACTATTTAAATGGATCTTGATCATGCAGATTGGGTAAAGGCTATACAATAAGAGTTGAATGAATTTGAGAGAAACAAGGTTTGGAGATTAATTCCAATTCCAGAAAATGCATTAGTTGTTGGTTTGAAGTGGGTATTTTAGAACAAAATTGACAAATAAGGAAATGTAATTCGGAATAAAGTGTGACTTGTGGTCAAAGGATATAGTCAAGAGGAAGGAATAGATTACAAAGAAACATTTGCTCTTGTAGCACGACTGGAGTCAGTTCGCATCTTTTTGGCTTATGATGCTCAAAAAATTTTTGAAGTGTTTGAAATGGATGTGAAGTGTGCATTTCTCAACGGAGAACTAGAAGAAACAGTTTATGTTTAACAACTTCCAGGGTTCATAAATAGAGATTTCCTGATCATTGTTATGTGGTAGATAAAGTAGTATATGGTCTGAAGCAAGCTCCCCGTGCATGGTAAAACTATGACTAAATTGTTAAAAAAACAAAATTTAAATAAGGTTCAGTTGATCCTACCTTCTTTCGCAAGAAATCAGGCAATCACTTGATGATTATTTAAATTTATGTTGATGACATCATTTTCGGTTCAACGGATCCTGGTATGACTGTTGAATTTCGTAAATTGATGGAAACTAAATTTGAAATGAGTTCTGTAGGTCCAATTAACTTTTTCCTTGGACTAAATATCAAACAGATTTCGAGGGCATATTCATAAATCAAAAAGCTTTTACGAAGACTTTACTTTCTAATTTTGGCATGAATGGTGATTCAAAGGTTAAGGTTCTGATGTCATTTGGAACGACGCTCACTCATTCTCTTGATAAACCTGTAGTTGATCTTACATTGTACAAGAAAATGATTGGTTCTTTAATGTATCTAACATCTAATCATCCTGATATTATGTTTGCAGTTTGCTATTATGCAAGATTTCAAGCTAATACACGAGAACCACATATGATGGACTTGTAAAACATTTTTAGATATCTTCATAAGACTACTTCACTTGGCTTGTGGTATCCGTCTAACTCTGGGTTCTTTGTTCAGACATACTTTGATGCTGATCTCGGAGGTTGTTGTCTTGATCGCAAAAGTACATCAGGTGGATGTCAATTTTTAGATGGAAAACTTGTTAGCTGCCAATCAAAGAAATAGACTTGTGTTTTGTTATCCACTGCTGAAGTTGAATACTGTTGATACATGAAAAGTGACTCCTTAACAATCCGAAGTGAAGCCTATTCTGAGGTAGAAGAATTATGAGATGATGTTGATTCTGAAGGGAAGATATGTTCGGGACACATCCTTTTGTTACTTGCTATCTGAGTCAGTATAGTGCATTAATTGTTCCTAGTACTAGTTTGTCTTTTTATGGTTGTTTTATTGTGTAGTACATGGGACAAGATCAACATATACGGATTTGACAGTCTGTTGATCTTCAATTGTCTTCTAGTCCATTCACTTTATGGGATCTGTGTTTTGTCCCACTCCTTGTCTATTTAAGGAGATGTAAGTTTGATTGTTTACATACGCATGAGTGCAACATTCTCTATCATATCAATACCAAGAATCATTCAGTCAAATCACTCTCTCTTACACTCTTATTGTTCTTAAGTTACTTTACATTGTTCATACTTATTAATCATTTTATATCTCGAATACTTTGTTGAATATCTCTATTCCGAGACTATAATGGTTTACCAGACTTGACTGGATCCTTCATTAGCAACAGACATTGATCTTAAGTTAATTCAAGGTTGGAGTTTTCAAACCTTTTTCGCGCAGATCGTTTCTTGCTTTCACAATCAGTATCAGAGCCTAAGTGATTGTCCATTGAATCCATAAGAACATATTATAGTTGATTGAAGATTACCTTGGTATCTTTATCATTTATGTTTTCAGGATAAAAGTTTTTCTATATACCACTTCAACTCTAATATCTTAACTTCAATCGCTGCTTCTAATCAAACTCAACAAATATATTCAATGCAAATAGCAAATAGCGTGGGTTGCCCAATGCTTTCCACATTGCTAGTTGTTGAAGATTATGATCACTGGAAAGTTAGAATGGATAGATTTTTGTTTGGTTCGGAGAAAGGTGAAGAGATATGGAGATCAGTGAAAGAAGGTCCTCATGTTCCCGTAAGACACATGGTTAGAGATGTTGCTGCTACACTCATGGGTCAAGAAGAGCTCTGTGCAGCGTCATTAACTGCATCCGACCTTGAGAAGCTTCATGCAGACCAGATTGCTTTTTCATAAATGGTGCTCGGTGTTCCTCCTTCTCTCTTTGAGCACATAAAATTATGCAAATCTGCCAAAGAGATCTGGGATACACTTCAAGACTTGTTCGAAGGGTCTGAGAACATGAAAGATAAGCATTTGACATCAGTTGTAAATGACTTTGACACCTTCACTACAACTCCCGGTGAATCTGTAGCCTCTGCATCAAATATGTACATGATCGTTGTGAACAACATGACAACACATGATGTAGTACGAACTCCACTCGAGTACAATCTTAAGTTTATCAACAGCCTTGGAAAAGGATGGGGAAATGTTATGTCATGTCTTCAGAGTAATGGATCTTTGAAGAAACTCAAGCTCTATCAGTTGTTTGATGAATTACAAGGTCATGAATCCAACGTTGCTCAAACATTGAGAGAACTATCAGGAGGTCCTCTCGCTTTAGTAAGCTTTGTCAATCCACTGATTCCGAACCCATCTGTTTCGAATCCTTTTGGAGTAATCCCACCTGTTCCACATGTTCAACCCACTTAACCCACTCAACCTGTTGCACCTATTCCTCCAGTTCTGAACTATCAATATGATGTAGAACTTGATCCAGAAGATGGTGATTTCGAACTTTGTTTCTAGCAAGAGTTTTCATTTATATCTATGAAGTATAGATGTCCTTGGAATCTAAATCAAAAACCACCTCAGAATCGATTTCAATCTCCTCACCACAACAATCCTCAACCTTACCTCAAACCCAATGAAAATCAACCTGCATATCAACCCAACATTCCAAATATCCCTCGGAACCTTAGGAAGTTCCAAAATCAGTCAAACCCAAGATTGTGTGTCACAAATGTGGTATCAGAAACCACTTTGCAAAGGACTGTTTGGCTGATATTCCCCAAAAACCAAAAGTGAAGGATTCTGCCTACTATCCACGTAGAGCACAAGAACTCGTTGAAAGTGAAAAAGCTTTTGTTAACACTGTTTCAAGGAATGTTGATGGGTATTGGTCGTCCGGAGACGAGGGTGAAGAAAAATTTGCAAGGAATTTGTGTCTAGTGGCTATACAATCGATTGAATGTGATGAAGGTTATTGGTGTTTTGGTTCTGAAGATAATGATGACGATGCTGAGCCAAACTACTACTACTACATGGCAACAAACGATCCACCTGGCTGAAGCGTCATCCAACAGGTAAAATCCATGATCACTGATAATAATTTTGAGTTGACTATTTGTGAACCTTATCTAACTCAAATTCAATCAGATATGATAGTTATTCATGGAGCCTATGAGTCTGCCATAGAAGTTAGTGAAAAGCTGGATAGTGAGTTGACTCGTCTTAGATTACGTTTTGAAGACCGCAAGCTTAAGATTGAATCATTAGAGAGAGAACTTGTAATGGCTAAGGATGAATGTATTATTTTGAAAGACAAATATGAAATTACTTTCAGTGAAAGAAACATCTTAGTTACTGATAATCAACATCTTAATGCTAAAATTGATGCTTTGCATTACTCTATTGATGTTCTTGAAGCTAATTAAAGGATGGCCCATAATTTTCGTCACCCTTGGTCCAAAGCACCTGGTCTCGGAAGCGAGTTTCTGAAACCAATTGCTCGTCCCTTGAAGGAACTTCAAAACCTAACATTTATGGGAGACATTCTGAACCGTACTTATTCGGATACCCCTGTATCACCATTGTCGTCCCTTCACGAGACTTCATACAAATATCACTATTTGATTCTTGAGCTCAAACCTATCACTGTTAAATGTCCCGATTCCATGCCTCTTCCGCCTCTGATATCCCTGGACCTGAATCAGTCGTCAGAATACTTATCTAACACGAGTTGTACTGGAGTTCATTTTTCGAACTTTGGTCCTCCGAAAAATTGTGTTGTTAAGGAAATCATTCCTGAGACAATTGGACATGACTCGGACCAATCCAATTCATTTTGGGCGTCTCTTGATAGTGATGTTGAACTTAAGAGTGATGATGACATCTTGTCTGAATCCTGTGTCTCCAATTCCAAGGTGATCTCAAAATCGACTCTAGTGCCAATTATGCCTCGTTTCAACAATTCATTGATTGGAAAAACTTCCAAGTCATCATTTGAATCTTGGAAAAAAACCATGGCTAAACAAGAAAGACATTGTTCATCCAAATACCGAAGCTTGAAAAGTTTTTGAAAAAGAAACTAGGTCTATGCAAGGTTCTAGGTTTCTTGAGAAATCCGCAAAAAAAATTGTCTCAAACAGTTAGTTTAGATACTAGGAATCACAATACTTTCATGCATGTTAGGACCCTTAAGAGGCCATCTAATCATGTTAGCTCGGATGTACGGAACACATCTGTCATTTGTTGTGTTAAAAATGTAACTGTTGAGACATCATCTAAGAAGACCAGCTCTCCTCGGATAATTTATTCTTCTGTGTTTATTGCTACCTCGGATGACACCATTTTTAAGCCTAAACAACTTGCAAAACCAAATGTGCCTTCGAATGCAACAAAAAAAGGAAAAGATGCTCAAAACACTGTTGCTCGAAAATCTTCTAAAGGTTTGAAACAAAAGTTTGAATGGAAAGTGAAAAAGTCTGAAAACGCAACTGAAACACCTGAGAAAACATTTCCTTCAGCAACATCTCAGAAAACTATCCCTTCGAGGAAAGTAGTGCTCAAATAACCAATGGTTGAATATGACTTTTGGATAAATGAAAAGACCTTGATATTTTGCATCTTTCCAAAAGATTCTCGGAAAAAGCCTTCCGAGATACCAACTACTCAGAAATCACAAACCAAGTCCAAAGCCCATGCCAAAGTCCCTAAATCTAACTCGGAGACTAAAAACTCTAAGACTCACTGATTTTGCAGGCATTCTGTGCTTCAGAAAAAGATACAATATGGTATATTGATAGTGCTTGTTCCATGCACATGACTGGGCATAAAGATTTTCTACTTAATCTGAAGCTTGCTGCCAATGTTGGTTATGTTACTTATGGCAACAATTTGAATTCTCAAATTCGAGGTTATGACGTCTTGACCAATGGAAGTTTCTCTGTCTCTAATGTGGCTTATGTTGTTGATCTCAAGCACAATCTGATCAGTGTGGCTCAACTTACTGATGCTAACCGGAGAGTTGAATGCTGCAAGAAGCATAGCTACGTCATGACAAAAGACCGAAAAGAATGTCTTATCAAATCAGACCGCGTCAAAAATATGTATCCCTTAGACATCAACATGATCATCGGAAAGCCTCAAATTTCCCTTCTTTCAAAGGTTGTTCCTGACGTAAGTTGGCTATGGCATCGGAGGCTCGCTCATCTCAATTTATGATACATGAATGATCTGGTTTCTGGTGAGATGGTTCTAGGTCTTCCACTCCTCAAATTTGATAAAGATCATCTCTGTGTTGCATGTGAATATAGGAAGCAATCAAAGAAAGGTCATCATGTGATCAATTAAAAGTCCATTTCAGAACCACTGGATCTTCTTCATATCGATCTCTATAGACCATCTACAATAGAAAGTGTACATCACAAAAAGTACATTCTTCTGATTGTTGATGACTACACAAGGTTCACTTGGGTTTTCTTCCTCTGGTTGAAGTCCAAAATAGCCTCTAAACTCATAAAGTTCATCAAAGGAATTGAAGTGCTTGTCAAACTTCCTGTTTGAAGAATCCGAAGTGACAATGTATCCGAGTTTACAAATGCCACCATTGAAAGATTTCTCACTGACAAAGGCATCGATCATAATTTTTCTACTCCTTACACTCCTCCGCAAAATGGTGTGGTTGAAAGAAGAAATCGAACTCTTGTTGAAACCGATCGATCGATGTTGAACTTTGAAAACCTTATTCTCTATCTTTGGGGGGAAGTTGTCTCTGCTGCCTGCTTCACTCAAAATCGAAGCATCATCAATCGTCGTCTCAACATGACACCGTATGAAGCAATGAATGGTCGAAATTTGAGTATCTCGTTCTTACATGTTTTTTGTTATAGATGCTTTATCAAAAACAACCGTGATCAACTCACCAAGTTTCAACCAAAATCCGATGAAGCCATCTTTTTGGGATACCCAGCCAAGTCTAAAGCTTACAAAGTTTTAAATCGTAGAACTCGTGTAATCAGGGGCGGACCTAGAAAAAATATTGAGGGGCTGCACAATTTTCTTTTCTCATAATCTGCGACATATCCAAGATTTCGATATTTTATATGTTGGGGGTATAAATGTATCAAATAACCTTTTTGAGTAGGGTTAAAACGGTTTTAAACAAAATTTTCAAGATCAAGTTCTTTTCTTTTAATAAACGCTATATTACCTAAAACTCTAAAATAAAGCTAACCTTAATAAACGCCACAACACCTAAGGACTCCAAAAAGAAATAGCACCAAAAAACTACAACACCTAAATAAAAAACTTTTGCGGCTTCGTTATGTCACTAATAAAAATATTCATACTATATATTTATGATTTAGATAATTTTGTCAATCCATGATCCGAACAACTAAAGTTTTAGCAGCTAAGCTAATGAAAGTGACATTAAAAAATAACATGTATGAAATTGATATGTAAATGAATCATTAGTAATTTACATATGTTCATCTTGTTAGATTGTTAGAATTTATTTATGTGAAGGCATGTTTAAAAGTAAGTGGTCATCATCTCAATTGTCACCATAACACTATGTATGAGATAGGCTAATTGATTCATTTCATTGGGCTAAATGATTGGACTAATTAAGTAATTGATACACCATATTTTTCTAGACTTTGCACTCTATATAAAAGCAATACATCTAATTTTTTTTAACACTAATATAGATGAATTGAGGGGTAGCATGTGCTACCCCTACCAACTAATTAAATCCGCCCTTGCGTGTAATTGAAGAAAGATTTGACATCACTTTTGATGATCATTTTGTTCAGAACTCAGATCCTACTCATGTTACAACACATATCATGGACTCCGATGCTCCACCTCCTAGGTCTCCGAATCATCAAATTATCCTTGAAGTTTATTTTGAAAGTCTGTTTGGACCAATAGAGACTGCTATTGATTCAGAATCTAAGGCAAGATCTTCCTTAACTGAAGCTCCGGTTTCTCAAAATGTCTCTAATCCGACCCCAACCTTTCCTTCATTTGATTCCGATCCATTTCAACCTTCTCAAGTTGAGGGGGAAAACAGTCATCCAACCCTCGAATCAAATGTTGATGGATTTCAAGATGCAGCATATTAGTTCACTGAATTTGATCCTATTCTGAACAACAATGAAGATGATGCCAACTTCTTTGACTTTCTGAACGATGACGATGTTGACATATCCGGTTCATAATTTCAGAGGTAACATCATCATCAAAATCAAATTGTTCATGGGGAGAAGCATAACCCCATTGTTGATATCGGATCATCCGCTGCACAAGAACTTCCAATATTGCATATCTGGACAAAGTATCATCCTACGAATCAAGTTATTGTAAATCTTAACGTTGGAATTCAAACTCGCTTTGCTGCCAACATTCAAAATGAGTGTCACTTCTTGGAATTCATATCAATGGTTGAACCCAAATCCATCAAATAAGCCTTATAACATTTTGATTGGATTACATCCATGTAAGAAGAGCTAGCAGAATTTGACAGAAATCAAGTGTGGACTTTTATCCCTCCTCCTCAGGATCACCCTATTGTTGGCACAAGATGGGTCTTCCGAAACAAACTCTACGACGCTGGAGTCATAATTAAAACAAAGAAAGATTGGTAGCCAAAGGATTTACTCAGATCGAAGGACTCGACTATGACGAGACCTTTTCCCTTGTAGCTCGTCTTGAAGCTATCCAAATCTTTCTCACTTATGCTGCTCACAAAGGCTTCAAAGTTTACCAAATGGACGTCAAAATATCCTTTCTTAATGGTGAACTTGACACTGAAGTGTATCTTCAACAACCTCCTGGGTTTGTAAATCTCTCGTATCCGACCTACTATTACAAACTTCAAAAAGCTATTTATGGCCTCAAGCAAGGTCCAAGCGTCTGGTACGAGACACTCACTGATTTTTTGAAGCGTTTTGGTTTTCAAAGAGGAATTCTTGATCCTACTTTATTCCGAAGATCGAATTGAAACCATCTCATGTTAGTTCAAATATATGTCGATGATATCGTTTTTGGATCAACTGATCCGATGATGGTTGCTGATTTTGCAAAGCTAATGGTTAGTCGATTCCAGATGAGTATGAATCGTGAATTAAGCTTATTCCTCGGACTGGAATTTAAACATACCGATAGAGGAATCTTCATTCATCAAGAAAAATACATTTCCGAACTTCTAAAGAAATATTATATGGAAACCCGTGCCTCCGCAAAGGTTCCAATGGGTTTCGGACACAAGATTTTCTCAGACCCACCAGGTGCTGCTGTTGATCAGAAGAAGTATAGAGGAATGATTGGATCGCTAATCTACCTCACTGCAAGTCGTTCGGACATCATGTTCTCTACATGTCTGTGTGCTATATTCCAGGTTAATCCGAAGATGTCTCATCTTTTGTCCATAAAGCAAATGTTTCAATATCTCAAAGGAACTAAGCACCTCGAAATTTGGTACACTCCAAATGAAAGTTTCCTTATTCAAGCCTACTCCGACTCAAACTATGGAGGACTTCAACTTGATAGAAAAATCACTTCTGGTGGTTGTCAATTTTTGGGTGGAAGATTGGTTAGCTAGTCATCCAAGAAACATAACTATATTGCTCTTTCAACAACTGAAGCGGAATACATTGTTGTTGCAAGATGTACCTTGCAATTTTTATGGATGGAATCTCAGCTTTTGGACTATGATTATCTATTTCAACAAATTCCTATCTATTGTGACTCTAAAAGTGCGATTGCGAAATCCAATTCAACACTACATTACCAAGCACATTGATATTTGGTACCATTTTATTAAAGATCATGTTCTAAAAGGTAACATTGATCTCATTTTTGTTCTATTTGATGATGAAACTACTGATGTCTTTAATAAGGCATTAGAAGAAACCAAATTTAATGGGTTTTTGAACAAAATGGGAATGATGATGCCTGATCCTCAATTCTTTCAAGAAGTTTGCACTCTCTAATGGAAACATTAGAAAGTTCAATAATTCCGAACTAAAACTTTTTCTCCCCGAAATTTTTTCTTCTTGGAAAATAAAGGATCACTATATGTATTTTTGTGTAACCTTTCCTCTAGTATTAAGTTTTCATTCATCCTCATCATGTGAAGCTTAGTATGATATAGTTACATCGGAAATCCTGAAATATTTCTCCTTGGAATGATCTCTCTAAAGTACACCTCAGAATTCAAATCTGAAATGGTAACATGATTTCATCACTTATCTCCCTCTGAGCTCTATTCCTTTAGCTCAGAACTTCAACCTTGCTACAAAACTTGTCCTCTAAGATCTTCATGCATTTTTACCTCTGATATTCAGTCTGAGACTGTGCCATCTCGAACTCTATACCATGTACTGATGATGTGTTCAAACTCTTTCCGAAGTATTTTCTGACATCCCATCTTGGAATCTGATTGGTTCAAGGCTCTCAGGAATAAATGAATTTTAAGGTTATCATTAAAGTTTTTATTCCGACACCTTTTTCTTGGATATATTAACGGTAATTTTCTTTATGATTATCCTCTTAATTCTCAATAACTATGCTTTGCCATACGTTCCAATAAAGTACTGAGTGTTTTCTGAACTGAATTGACGGTTACCCTTTTTGAACAAACAAATGTCCCATCTTTTGTTTGCAACTGTCACTTAGGAAGCTATTTTAGGATATGCATTAAATGCAACCCGTTTCGGATTTTCGGGTGTCATCATTTCATTTTTCGACCCGACCCAGAACATCCAACATATAAAATGATTTCAAATCCTAACTGTTCCCACTTTTCACTTTGGCTATCGTCTTCTTAGAGCATTTTCTCTGTAATCTGTTTCTTCAAAGCTTTTCTAAACATCTGCAATGGCGTCCACTCCTTCTACAACTGCTCCCAAAACTTCCAAACCTGCAACCAAGAAGAAATCATCAAAGGAACCTGCATTGTCTTCATCTACTAAGTTCATTCTAAGAGATACAACCCAATTGTTTTCTCTTGATCCCATGGATTATGATGAATCCGTACTTATCTTGATCGAGTTCATCTCCCACCATCCTATCGTTATTCCTCCCACCAAAATCCCTAACCCTAATTCTCCTATTCGAATTCTTCACAAAACTTTTGAACGAGTGAAGATTGACAAAGATGTTCTTGAAACAAAGATCACAGACGACATAATTGTACTGGTTCACAAAGCTACCTTCCACAAGGCCATAGGAAGTGCAAAAAAATCCAAAGGTTTTCATGTGCAGGAACTAACGTCTGAAGATTTTCAGTCGTGTCACACCCAAATCGGTTACAATGGTGAGTTCAATGCAAAGGAATTCAATAAATAATTTGTTTCTTACCTTTGGACTATCTTGATTGTGACATCCCCAATTTCACGGCCAGAAAAGACCGATTTGTTTATGCTTTGTTTTTAAAATCAGAGTAATCGTTTAAAGAAAACTGATGCGGAATTTGTTCCCAAAACAAAATATGATAAGAATTTATCAAAGCATTTCTTAAAGAAATGTATTTTCATTTTATAACAAGATCTCGGGATGTCATGTTCCGATACAGACACTTAAGCATAAACAGAACTTACAATTATTTACACTAATGATTTACATCTCCTTTAATCTCTCAGTGAAATATGTCTTCGTATAATACCTGTGATACAAAGAAAACTGAGTGGGTCAGGCTTGGGAGCGTGGTGAGCATATAGGGTTTTCGACCCACAATAATATAATTATTATATTCAACCATCAAACAATCAACCCAATTACCCATCCCCATTATCTTCTTTATTTCTTAAGGTTTTACCCTAAGAATCAACTATCCTTCATTCATTCATTCCTAAGGATTGACCTAAGGAATTGGCACAAAATCCATTGCTACATAAGGCGCATCTGCCAACTTTATCCTTTAAGCGCCTCTGCCAGGATTACGACATTCACTATTAGGCGCATCTGCCGACATTATCCTTTAAGCGCCTCTGCCAGGATTATCCTATAAGCGCATCTGCTAGTATTATGACATTCTCTAATTGGTGCATCTACCAATATTATTCTTAAGCGCATCTGCTAGTATTATGACATTCTCTAATTGGTGCGTCTACCAATATTATTCTTAAGTGCATCTGCTAGTATTATGACATTCTCTAATTGGTGCATCTACAAATATTATTCTTAAGCGCATCTTACATACCTCATCATTTTATCACATACCAACTATCTCATCTACCCAGGTTCTACCCAACATATTAGTAGATATAAAATACATATACAATTTAACTCATTTAAAAACCATATAAAACATCCATTCCACACTTATCTCAAATAAACAACAGTATATAAACACATAGCATGTATTTCATAGCAAATACTTCATATATATGTGTTAGAAGAAAGTAACGATACACTCACACCAAACGTATACTTAATACATTCAAACAATACTTGTATTAAAATCATGTTTATGAAAGGGACTATACACTCACACATATAAACAACAATATATATAAACACATATCACGTATTTCTTAGCAAATACTTAACATTTATGTGTTAGAAAAAGTAACCACACACTCACTTGATCAGAAGATGATCGGACAGCACTACGGCTTGTAGAAGTAGTATTCTTCGGTGAAACCGGGAGATCTTCACAAAAACCGGGCTTCTCGCGGGCAGAGCTTCGGCTCGCAAACTATTTTTCTCGGGATCTTCGGGGCTTCGGGACTTGCTTCGGGTCTCGGGATTGATAATGGGGCTTCGGGGGGTTAAAATAGGGCTTAGAGAGAGTATCGGGAGTGGGAGAGTAAGAGATGAGCAACCAAACTCGGCTGCCCCTTGAATTCTATTTATAGGGAAAAAATGCTAGGTTCACCTCGTGAACCATATATGTTCACCACGTGAACTGACTCACCTCGTGAGCCACATATGCTCACCTCGTGAGCTCGATACGTCATTGCATTCGTCATGGCCACTTGCCCTGGAAGACGTCCATCATCTGTTCACCTCGTGAGTCACTAATGCTCACCTCGTGAACTAGACTCACCTCGTGAGCCACATATGCTCACCTCGTGAGCTCTGACACAGCCTTGGGGTTCACGCCCCGAACTTCAGAAATTCATAACTTTCGCATACGAGCTCCGTTTTCGACGTTCTTTATATGAACGCGTAGGTGAGATTATGCTCTACAACTCTCGTTTAGACTCCGTCGCCTAATTTTGAATTTATTTTTTTATTATATTTTTATTATATTATTTTTAGTAGGTCGGGACAAGAAAACTCCGTTATAAATTCATAACTTCTTCATCCGACGTCCGTTTTTGTCTGTCTTTTTACCGTTGCACTACTATTGACGAGATCTTCAATTCTCGTTTAGATTGTTTCGGCTAAAAACCGCTCGATCTCAAATCGAGTATTCGGGCTGCACACTGCTAAGTCGAAACTTCGGAAAATCATAACTTCCTCATACGAAGTCAGATTTGGGCGTTCTTTTTATGCACGCTCTCGGTTTACCGAACTCTACGACTTTCGTTTAGATCACTAAGGCTAAATATCGCTCTAACGTAAATTCACTTTTTACGTCATTCAGCGTCGTGCGGGTTCTGTCGCGAAACTTCGACATGTCATAACTTCTTTGTTATAACTCGAATTTCGGCGTTCTTTATATGTACGGAATCCTTGTAACATATACTACAACTTAGTTAAGATTATTCAGTCAAAATAATCTTCTATCAAAAGGTCATTTTTGACGCTTATCGACTCTAAATTGACTAGCCCTTATCTACGGGCGTTACAATTATCTCCCCCTTAGGATGATTTCGTCCCAGAATCATCAACAAAACAGGGCTTAAATAATGATTCCATACGTTATCTCTTCATCCTAAGCACTAATCGTAACTTCTATGTTTCCTCGAAAGAGTATTTAACTCTAGCGCTTCTTGACTACAAACGATGCTCAATCTTGCATCTGCTTTTCGTACTATGATGTACTTTTAATCATAACCTTCGAGTTACCAAATAAGTCCTTATTGTGGACTCCTTCTTCTTCTTCTTAGGATAAATACTTTCCTTTATCTATTGTAACAGACCGATGGGTCGTGTTCTAATGACCCTTCATCGCATAATGCAACGCGTAGACTCATGTCTTTTAGAGTTAAATTCCAGAATGGAACATACCTTCCTTCATATTCTAATGTGATATAACCACACTTTAACATGTAGCATTTCCAGCTACAAACTTCATTAATACCGAGCGCGTTACCAATGATCGTATTGATTTCAATCTTATGACTTCAGCCAAATGCTACATCGAACTTGGTTCTCGGAACCACGTAACAAACTCGTCGTAGTCGGACTCAATTTATATGTCCGCTAGGGTCGTAAAACAACCATCTCACTAATCATTACCGAAACAAGGGTAATGACATACTCGAATAAAACGGAATCAATCACCAGCTTCTTGGTAACCTTGTGACTTTCCCTGATCCAAGTGTGAGTCCTGTGCTTCCGGTAGTATATGCATCTACTACCTTTCACACCTACTCATACTCATCCCAAGTATTGTCCCGCAGTCGTAAAGTCACCATACAAGAAAATCATACAATCATTCAATACACCAGATAACAAAACTAGGGTTTATATTATTTCCTTGAAACTATTACACAAAAGTTCAAGTTCACCCTATACTATGCCTCTAATAGGCTACACCACATGTTACTATTCACATCGCTACTTTATAACTTGATCTTTAGATATAAAATCCTTATTCCTGATTCCTTGCATTGCCATCTGCTTCATCAAGGATCATTTGAAATGCTCTTGCCTTTGGCTTTGGTGGTGCCTCTAGCCTTGCTGCTTGATTTTTCCTTGGGCAGTCTTGCTTGAAGTGCCCCTCTTCGTTACATTCGTAACACACCTTTTTGTTGAATATACATTCATCGGCGTAGTGCCCATGCTTTCCACACTTGAAACATGTCACCTCCGCGCCATATTTTCCCGAGTGCTTCTTCTTGCACTTATCGCACCACCTTGCTTCATCTCTTCCTCCTCCTCCAGACTTTGAGAATTTTCTTTTCTCACTAAAACCTGAAGTTCCTTCCAACTTTCTCTTCTCGCCAACTTCAACCTTGCTGGCGGTCCCCCCTTATCATATTCTCAACAGACTTGGCAGCCCAAATAGCTGCCTCTAGAGTAGGTGCCTGACGCACTGGCACCGCATACTCCCATGGGAGTCCCTTTGCGTACCGGTCGACTTTTATCAGCTCGTCTGGGACGATGCGCAAAGCAAACTCCATCTTGTCTGTGAAGGCATTAGTGTATTCATCCACTGACATGTTGTCTTTCTTCAATATGAGAAATTTGTTCTCCAACTCTAGCAGGTTTTGGGCTGAGCAGAACTTGCGCTTGAATTGCACCAAGAACTCTGCCCAAGACAGTTGCAGTGGCTCGTTAGGGCTTAGGGTCTTCCCCAGAGTGTTCCACCAGCGAACAGCGCCACCTCTGAACTGACGCACTGCAAATATGGTTTGTAACTTGCCCTTACAACCACATGTCATAAAGGCTAATTCCATTTCCGAAATCCAATCCATGACTCCAATCGGATCCTCCTACCCAGTGAAAGTCGATGGTTTGCAAGTCAAAAAGTCTTTGTACTTGCATCCAAGTCCATCAATTCCTCCCTCCTGATGGTTTTGTCTAACTAACGGTGGGTTGGCTTGACCAATAGTCCCACGTTACCTCCCTCCGAATGCCCTCCATTCACTTCGGGCTCTTCCATTTGAATTGACAGTTCTTCACGATTCTGCCTAAGCAGACGTCTCGTTTCTTCCATCTGACGATCCAACATTGTTTGAATCATCATTTGTACACCGGCCATTGTTATTGGCTCAGGTGCTGCTGCTACAACAGCCACTCGCTCAATCACAGGTGGTTGATTCCTGTTTTCATTTGCGTTTCTAGCTCCACTTCTGGTTCTTGCCATTTTTGATCTATACATCGAACAAGGTGAATTTAGATCCTCATTCACGGTAGATATTTAAATCATGATTATCACTCCGAAACGCTTACATGCTAGTTCTAATATCGTAATCATACGCTTAGAATCCTACACACATAAGGTTTCCAGATCCGGTCGGCAACAGACCATGGATCCGAACAAATAATAGCATCGATATAGCTATCACACAAAACATTTAGCACATAAAAACATTTTAGGCATCATTCCTAAAATAAACTAGTGCTTGTGTCAATTTAGGTGTACTACCTAACATATTTTAGACACACACCTCACGATCATTACTTAGCATTCTAAGTTTAAGTCTAGAAATTTCCTACAAATTCCTAGTTCGCTTAAACTAATGCTCTGATACCAACTGTGACATCCCCAATTTCATGGCCAGAAAAGACCGATTTGTTTATGCTTTGTTTTTAAAATCAGAGTAATCGTTTAAAGAAAACTGATGCGGAATTTGTTCCCAAAACAAAATATGATAAGAATTTATCAAAGCATTTCTTAAAGAAATGTATTTTCATTTTATAACAAGATCTCAGGATGTCATGTTCCGATACAGATACAGAAGCATAAACAGAACTTACAATTATTTACACTAACGATTTACATCTCCTTTAATCTCTCAGTGAAATATGTCTTCGTATAATACCTGTGATACAAAGAAAACTGAGTGGGTCAGGCTTGGGAGCGTGGTGAGCATATAGGGTTTTCGACCCACAATAATATAATTATTATATTCAACCATCAAACAATCAACCCAATTACTCATCCCCATTATCTTCTTTATTTCTTAAGGTTTTACCCTAAGAATCAACTATCCTTCATTCATTCATTCCTAAGGATTGACCTAAGGAATTGGCACAAAATCCATTGCTACATAAGGCGCATCTGCCAACTTTATCCTTTAAGCGCCTCTGCCAGGATTACGACATTCACTATTAGGCGCATCTGCCGACATTATCCTTTAAGCGCATCTGCCAAGATTATCCTATAAGCGCATCTGCTAGTATTATGACATTCTCTAATTGGTGCATCTACCAATATTATTCTTAAGCGCATCTGCTATTATTATGACATTCTCTAATTGGTGCGTCTACCAATATTATTCTTAAGCGCATCTGCTAGTATTATGACATTCTCTAATTGGTGCATCTACCAATATTATTCTTAAGCGCATCTTACATACCTCATCATTTTATCACATACCAACTATCTCATCTACCCAGGTTCTACCCAACATATTAGTAGATATAAAATACATATACAGTTTAACTCATTTAAAAACCATATAAAACATCCATTCCACACTTATCTCAAATAAACAACAGTATATAAACACATAACATGTATTTCATAGCAAATACTTCATATATATGTGTTAGAAGAAAGTAACGATACACTCACACCAAACGTATACTTAATACATTCAAACAATACTTGTATTAAAATCGTGTTTATGAAAGGGACTATACACTCACACATATAAACAACAATATATATAAACACATATCATGTATTTCTTAGCAAATACTTAATATTTATGTGTTAGAAGAAAGTAACCACACACTCACTTGATCAGAAGATGATCGGACAGCACTACGGCTTGTAGAAGTAGTATTCTTCGGTGAAACCGGGAGATCTTCACAAAAACCGGGCTTCTCGCGGGCAGAGCTTCGGCTCGCAAACTATTTTTCTCGGGATCTTCGGGGCTTCGGGACTTGCTTCGGGTCTCGGGATTGATAATAGGGCTTCGGGGGGTTAAAATAGGGCTTAGAGAGAGTATCGGGAGTGGGAGAGTAAGAGATGAGCAACCAAACTCGGCTGCCCCTTGAATTCTATTTATAGGGAAAAAATGCTAGGTTCACCTCGTGAACCATATATGTTCACCTCATGAACTGACTCACCTCGTGAGCCACATATGCTCACCTCGTGAGCTCGATACGTCATTGCGTTCGTCATGGCCACTTGCCCTGGAAGACGCCCATCATCTGTTCACCTCGTGAGTCACTAATGCTCACCTCGTGAACTAGACTCACCTCGTGAGCCACATATGCTCACCTCGTGAGCTCTGACACAGCCTTGGGGTTCACGCCCCGAACTTCAGAAATTCATAACTTTCGCATACGAGCTCCGTTTTCGACGTTCTTTATATGCACGTGTAGGTGAGATTATGCTCTACAACTCTCGTTTAGACTCCGTCGGCTAATTTTTATTTTATTTTTTATTATATTTTTATTATATTATTTTTAGTAGGCCGGGACAGGAAAACTTCGTTATAAATTCATAACTTCTTCATCCGACGTCCGTTTTTGTCTGTCTTTTTACCGTTGCACTACTATTGACGAGATCTTCAATTCTCGTTTAGATTGTTTCGGCTAAAAACCGCTCGATCTCAAATCGAGTATTCGGGCTGCACACTGCTAAGTCGAAACTTTGGAAAATCATAACTTCCTCATACGAAGTCAGATTTGGGCGTTCTTTTTATGCACGCTCTCGGTTTAACGAACTCTACGACTTTCGTTTAGATCAGTAATGCTAAATATCGCTCTAACGTAAATTCACTTTTTACGTCATTCAGCGTCGTGCCGGTTCTGTCGCGAAACTTCAACATGTCATAACTTCTTTGTTATAACTCGAATTTCGGCGTTCTTTATATGTACGGAATCCTTGTAACATATACTACAACTTAGTTAAGATTATTCATTCAAAATAAGCTTCTATAAAAAGGTCATTTTTGACGCTTATCGTCTCTAAATTGACTAGCCCTTATCTACGGGCGTTACATTGATGCACCTGATTCTTTGAGGTTTATCAGGAAAATATGGTGGTACAGACACCATGAGCAAAGACTGGTTCTACGTTGTATACAACATCTTCACCGGAAGAGCTAACATCGTTGACCTACCAGAGGTGTTATGGAAAGCTTTTTGGAAGTTTGCAGTTAAGAGGAAGCCGAACGAAATTTCGATTCTGGAACCCCACTATGACGCTACAACAACTCTACTCTGGGAGACATGAAGCCATTACTCTCAATTCAGACATCCAAGAGGTATACTGCTCTTTCAAATCTATTAAGACTTATAGGTCACCGAATTAATCTGACTTCAGACATATTAGACGTCTAACTAAAGATATGTTGTCCATAGTTCCATCCATAGTTCCATCCAACTCACCACATCTCAAACAACATCTTGAGATCTCAGTTGTGTTTGACCTACCACAACCTACCCCGATCTCGGATGAGACCCCCTCGGATGATAACAAATACACCACCTCTGGAGGAGGCATCAAAAAAATTGCTAAACGTAATACATCTCCTTCTAAAGTCCGAACAAAAAAGAGAACCAAATCTGGTGATTCCTCTCAATAAGATTCACAAATCAGCATTCGATCTGACTCTGGATCACAACCTACCCCACCCGACCACTCTTCTGAAGTACCCTTCGAAGCTTCAAAATCACTTTCACACACACGGGGAGTCTGCTCATAATCTACCCCCATCTTCTCAAAAAGATGGTGCAGGTATTGAACAAAGTCCCTTGAAGCCCCATGTGACACACTCACAAGTCATTTCGGTAATCCCGCTCGTTTCTTTACAAGCAAAATCAGGGGGCCCTGCCTATGATTCTAAGCTTTCTGAAGCTGGAGCAGTCACTCCTACTTCGAAAGCCATAACCGGTCTGATACCTACTCTAGGTAAAGGACGATCGGGTATTTTTGACAATGATTGGTCAGATTTTGTTGATAGGGCCTATAAAAGACATTCAGAGCTCACCAAAGAACAAGTTGAATATACACTCATTTCAATGTGTTAACTAGCTCTCTGAAGTCGTCTTACCTTCACTTTCCCATCAAATGAAGAAACAGAGCCGGAGCTTCAACCGTTCATCAATTCTTTGCAGAAGACTTCGAGTGCCAATGATCAAATTCCTGACAACACTGAAGATAATCCTCCAGCGTTTACAAGTGCAGAAGTTCCCGGGGCAAATGCTGAAGATGATCTTTTCGATAAGATCATGTTTGAAGAATATAACACTTCAGTTGGTACTGTTCTGATCCCCACTGCTTTCAATCTTCTACAGAATCTTTCCTCCTCGAAACCTCATTACAATTTCGGACTCTCCTCCTCCTTCAAGGAATCAAAAGAAGAAGAAAATATTGAAGGTAACAAGCACTATTCTCCTCCTTCGGAAGATACCTTGAAAGGCGATCAAGAAAACAAAGCTCAAGGTACTCCAGTTGATGGCTCTAAGCCTTCAGAGCCAAATGATGATGACAATGAAGATGATAAAAATATGAAAGTTCCACCTCGGACACAGGATCCTCCAATGAGAACATTGTGGAAACTTTTTCCTTGTTGGAACTCTGAGATAACATTGCCTCAGACAACTCCAAAGTAGATAAAATTGATTTGAAAGTCGCAGACCTTGATACGAAGCTTGATCAAAAAGCTGCAAATCTTGATTCCAAGCTCGAGATCATCCTTAAATCTCTTTCTGAGATCTAATCTGATGCTCCCTCAAAACCTGACCGAGCCAATCAGCTTAACCAACTCATTCTCTTCATCTCAAGCACACTTCAAAGAAGTTGAGCAAAAGTACAATGATAGTCTCGATCATCACATCTCCACCACCACCATCATGCTTAAAATCCATGACGATATTGTCACAACTATCAAATTTGGGTTAAGAATTATGATCCTTATACAAAATGATTTCCGTGTGTAATCTAGCAACATTTCATATAGGGAAATTGGACTTCAATGCTAATAAGTTCATACTTTCGTATATTGTCATTCGAGTCGAAACCACTTTATATAAACCCAAAACTCGATCCAATAAGCCAAATTCAATCATCTTGGGTTTTAGCCCAAGGAGTTTCGACCCAGACCTTTTCTTGGGCCAAGTCATCCTTATTGGGCCTTATTGGGTCGATAACTTCTCCTTTTGGTCTCCTTGGGCCGAAAACCTTTCTTGGGCCCTATTGAACCGAAAATCACTATTGGGCCTTTCAATGGGCCGACCACACCTCAATAGGCCTTGTTAGGCCGAAAACCTCCTTTGGACCCTCATATTGGGCCGAAGACCCTTTTTGGGCCGTAAACTCATATGTGGGCCTTATGGGCCGAAAAATTTCCTTATTGGGCTACATGATCTCGGTTGTTATTCAAATCCAAGCAAAATAGTCTTTTTCTTTCCTTCCCTCTCAAATTCTCGGATCTAATTAAAAAAAAGAAATGGGATTATCCTAATACTTGACACCTCATTAAAATATGTTGTATATCTATGCAAAAATTCCCCATATATCTAGGTTCAAGATGTTAAACTTTCATGTAATAACCACTAAACTAATCCTTCCTATTCCCCATCTTAAACTCTCGGCCACAACACATCACACACACTCACAAAAATCAATTTCCAATTTACTCTCCAAACACTCCCAAATCCTCCCCATTCTCCCTTAAAATTTTCAAGATCATCTTCAAGGAAGGAGCCATCTTCAAGAATCCTTCTTCAAAACTCACAAACTAGGTAAGATCTTTATGAAACTCAAAGTGTTTGTTTCATGTTTGTTCTTAAGATCACTCCATTCACGCACCATTTTCGTGTGTATGACTCTTAGAAGTCCATCCAATTTCGAGTGATCTTCAAAACTACACCAAGCTAGGTCCAACAACTCCTTTCTTCTCATTTTACCACTTGAAATCTTCAAGGTGAGCTTCATATCCCTTCTTTTTTATTTTCATATTGTTTTGGGGGAGAATACAAGTTGTGTTATGTAGATCTATGTGTGTATGCATGATTTGTGTGTTTTCATGATATATGTTGTGATATGTGTTTTACTTTTGGAGTTTTACTTGAACCTGAAGTTTAGCACTTGGATATTCATAAAAACCTTGAGAAAAGTATGTGTTATCACATATATTACATGTAAGCTTGTAGATATAGGATTTATACACTTAAAATAGTAAAAATAAGTGTTGTGTACAAACATGGATAACTTAAACCCAAAAATCAGCCTTTGACAGAAAAGTTTTGGTCTAATCTTGGACTGTTTTGAACACCTTAATGGAAATATTTTTCAAAACTGTTTTACATGCAAACAGTTCAGGTTTATACCTTTAAAATGACTACTCTCACGTTTTCATTTGGTTTTTCTATAATTTTTGGCGAATTTTACAAAACTGCCTATCATATTTGAAATAATCCCGGACCAGTCTGTCAAGGTGAGCAATTTCACACTGGTTTGAGGCCATTAAAAATTTGGAGAAAAATTGTGAAAAAAGTAAACAAAATTTCCAAGCATCCAGAGTTTACGGATCCAAATTTTGACTTACGATGATTTTTCTACAAATTTTCCAACAACCGCCTCAAAAAGGTCAAAAACCAGAAAAATTGTTTTGAACTTACTAAAAGTGTTTAAACTTGTGTTGGATGCAAGCTTGGCCTTTAAAAGGCCCTAAAATGTAATTTTTACTAAAATTGGGCCTTAAGTGTAAATTTTTTGCTTAATGGGCCAAGAGTGTCATTTTTACTAAAATTGGGCCTTAAGTGTAAATTTTTTGCTTAATGGGCCAAGAGTGTCATTTTTACAAAAGTGGGCCTTTTATAGCATTTTATTAAATAATTGCGCTAAAACTAGCAATATAATAACAAACGGGCTAATTAGGTCATTTTCATGTTTATTGGGCCTTAATGACTCATTAATATGTTTGATAGGTATTGAATACTAATTATATGTTTATTGGGCCTCATTGACCCATTAAGATGCGCGACGAACCTTGGATACTATTTGCGTGCTATTTGGGCCTGTAAATACCTTACATGTGAAATGGGCCTTAGTTGTCCTTTTACATATATTTTAGACCCATGTTATATAATCTCATTCATATCGGGCCTGGAAATGACTTACATGTTTAGCAAGCCTTAGTGGTTTACTTACATGGTTCATTGGGCCTCGAATGAGTTTTATATGTTTTCTTCGCGTAAATTTGATTAAGGATCTAGTGAGACGTGTCGGTTGATACCTTTTGAGTGTACGGTCGTAGCCTGTAGTTATAACCAGAGTCTCATGGAAGGAGAGCGTGAGTTTGTGTATAGATCTATATGGGGGTGACGCCCCACACCTGAGCTGTTCGCTACAGTTAGACTAGGCCAGTCTAGGGTGACAAACCGTACCTTATTCCGTCGATGTCCCAAAGACGTCATGACAGGCGAAATTGTCATTATCAAGCATGGTTTTAACAGCTCACTTAGAGGAATTAACGTTATAAAATTTACGGGAAACCTTCTTTTTGGATAAAACGGTAACCTATACGCGCTGGTACTGAACCTCGGTGCTTGAGATTCCAGCATTCTCTTACACAGACAACATCGGGTTGTCTGGAATCATTCTCTTTCTATTTTCGCAAACATTAACACACATGCATTAATATAAGATCGGACACAAATATTTCAAACCATTTCTTTTTAGAAAATATCAGATTTTCTAGGAATTTCGCTTCACTTTTATAAGCAAACGATAACCTAGGACATGCATGCAAATATTCATAGTTTTAGAACGAGACTTACAAATTATTTTATAGAAAATATCGGATTTTCTGAAAACACTATGAGAACTACTCTAAACAAGTACAAAACCATTTTTTTTTCAAAAATGTTTATGAACTCATCAACGTTTTAGTTGACGCTTTTCAAAACGACTTGTATTCTCAGGGATCCAGTAACAGGTAATAAGCTCGGCTAAGAGATCAAGTGGTGCGACTTCAAGAAATTTTACTTTCTTACTTTTATGTAACTGATGAATAAGTTCAATATGTAAACTATGTAAGTGTGTATTTCCAATGTATGATGTTTGGTTGCTATATTTCATTCATATACAATTGTTATGATATTGTACATCAAGCAGACTCATGTTCATCATGAGAAACAGATTCAAAGGCTTGAGAAAGAGATTCGTCAAAAAGACTCCATGAACATGGTCATGCAAGAGGTGATAATCAAGCTCATCCGCTCAACCTGGAATATTGTGGATGTTCCGAACCACAAATTCGATGAGATGCTTCCCATTCTTGATGAAACATTTTCCCGCCTCAAAGCTCAAGCTCCTATAGTCGAGGCATATGAAACTCTCACCAAGCAGCTTAATACAAGTTTTCAACACATTTTCAAACGATTGGAGGAACTCAAGTCGGAATATGTACTTGCATCGGAGGCAGAGCCGTCCCATGAAAGAGGGGGAGAAAGAGAAAGAAGAACAATTCAATGGAAACGCGTCTCGGATTTTATGCTCCGAGACGAATCATCCGATGATGAAATTATGGAGGTCGAAACTCTTGAACCCCTTGAAATAGATGATGCAGAATATGAAGACTTAGCTGAAAATGTGATTTTAGGACTTCAAGCCATCAGTAAACAACCTTTCAAAGTCTTTTCAAAGCAGAGAATATGAAATGGTCCTCAGTCTCTTGGCCATCATCTTTAGCAGAAGTATTCAAACGGAGTCAAGACATGGGGAAGCTCAAAACCAAGCTGACAATTGATGCATTCTGAGCCACTTAGTCTATGCTTCCTCCAATTCCTGCTCCGAGGAACGCTCAAATTGATGAAGGTTCTCCCACCCGGAAACCTGATGAAATCCCTGAAGATCCTCTGATTCCTATTCCATCCGAACTATTCATCACATAATATGGTCGTTAAATCATCTCCTCCACTTCTGGAAATGGTGACAATCCCCAAGATAAATGCAAAAAGATTGCTACAGATTCGGACAGGCCAGTGAAGATGTTTAAAAAGTCTGAGGGCTCGTCTCAGGAACAAATTGATCAAGCTTTGGAAGAAAGCATATGAATTCAAGCTCTCAAAGATAACCCAAATCTGATGTTGGGAATTTCTCCTCTATTGCAAGAAGGAATCATTCATGACATACATTTCATGCCCTTCATGTATTTTGATCTTCCAACTCAAGATGCTGATCAACTGGACTTGCCAATCTCTCCACATGGATGCTTCTACATCAAGTTCACACCTCTACACCCAAATGACGATCCTCAAACTATCATCTGAATTGAGCGTGAGAGATTAATCACCTTTTATTCTACCAACACACGACCCCAAAAGGAAGCGTGGTATCGAAAAAGAATCACCAAGATAGTTGGTCATGGTAGACAAGTCCAGAGCAAGTTTGATCTCGATTGTCTCTTGTATAGATATTACATATCTCGGAACAAAGAATCTACCATCACAATCACAGATGTAGAATTTCCTCCGGTTAATCCAAATGACATTCTCATCATTGCTGCTCACCTCCGATATCGTCAATCAAATGATTCAAGCATCGGAGCTTACAAATCAACTATCTGCTTCCTGAAGGACTACATCGCTGAATTCTGTCGATCAGATGTAGAGTTTGCTCATCTTTTTGGAACAAAAAAATTATTGGCTAAAATCACTACCAAACTTCCTGAAGCTCATATTTTAGTTGAAGGACCCATCGAAGAACCAAAACTTTGTTACATCTACCTCAAGAAGAAAACCAATCAAAAGGAATTTTTCCGAATGCTAGACAAACATCTTGTTTCTACCAAGATTCTCCAAAAAATCATCTCTAATGCGGCCAAGAGTGATTCTTTGGAACATGTGAAAAAGAACTTTATTGCGCATCTTAGCTGGTACATCGAGGTCCAAAGTTGCCTTCAAAGTGCTTATCTATTTGTATTTGATGAAGCGAAGTGTTGAGTCAAAAGATTGCTAAGGTCACTTAGGGGGAGATTTTTGATACATGAAAAAGTGACTCCTTAGCAATCCGAAGTGAAGCCTATTCCGAGGTAGAAGAATTCCGAGATAATGCTGATTCCGAAGTGAATATTTGTCCGATACACATTCTTTTGTTACTTGCTATCTGAGTTTATATAGTGCATTAATTGTTCCTACTACTAGTTTGTATTTGTATAGTTGTTTTATTATACAGTACACGGGACAAGATCAACATATGCGGCTTTGACAGTTCGTTGATCTTCAATTGTCTTCTAGTCCATGCACTTTATGGGATCTGTCTTTTGTCCCACTCCTTGTCTATTTAAGCAGATGCAAGTTTGATTATTTACACACATATGAGTCCAACATTCTCTATCATATCAATACCAAGAATCATTCAGTCAAATCAATCTCTCTTACATTCTTATTGTTCTTAAGTTACTTTACATTGTTCGTACTTATTAATCATTTTATATCTTGAATACTTTGTTGAATATCTCTATTCCGAGACTAGAATGGTTTACCAGACTTGACTAGATCCTTTATTAGCAGAAAACATTAATCTTAAGTTAATTCAAGGTTTGAGTTTTCAAACCTTGTCCGCACAGATCGTTTCTTGCTTTCACAAATACATTTCTACGGCTTCATGTACTTCATAAATAATTTGGATTCAAAGTCAGCTTAGAGACTATGACATTAACTTGAAAAAGATTCATTTGTATTGTGATTCAGAAAGTGTCATACGTATTTGTAATAACCCTATTCAACATTCAAAGACAAAGCACATTGCTTTAAGATATCATTTTATAAAAGATCATGTTAAAGATGTAAATGTTGAAGTCCATTTTGTACGATCATCGGATCAATTGGTTGACATATTCACGAAAGCCTTACCAGAAATTACATTTAACAGAATCCTACAAGGACTTGGAATGATTGAAGCATAATCAGTTCCAGAGTCAAATTCTTGAACTTGCAAAAAGATTATTGTTTAATTGCGATGCGATCTGATCTTCACATTCTTTCATATTTCTCTTACAAACAAAATACTTAGTTGCGAGAAGGTGTGATTTTTCATAGACCGGTGATCTAGGTATTTGTTTCTCTCTTTTCTTAGTTTTTAATTATTTCTTTATATTCAAAAATCCAAAAATATTTTCCTTATTTTTGTCTTTATCTTTCAAAAATATTCAAAATTCCAAAAAGATTTTCCTTATTTTTGTTTTTATCTTTTAAAAATATTCAAATATCCAAAAAGATTTTCCTTATTTTTGTCTTTTTCTTTCAAAAGTATTTAAAAATCCAAAAGATTTTCCTTATTTTTGTCTTTATCTTTTAAAAATATTCAAAAATCCAAAAAGATTTTCTTTAATTTTGTTTTTATATTTCAAATTTGATCACATGCTGTATTTGCATGGCATGTGTACTTTCTTGGGGATCGGATATGATTCTTTTTTGCACTAGTTAGGTGTCTCTAAAAGCATTCCACAACATGTTGTCTAAAATCTCAAAGATTCTTTGTTTGCAAAAAAGTCTTAATGAAAATTCTTATTCTAAGAATTTCTTCCAAATAGGCTCTATTAACAAAAACCATCGAGCTACCTATATCTACTCATTTCGGAGTTTAGAGATTTCTGCTTGGTCAATATTTCGTAGCAGAGGTATTATATTTCTTTTAACCAGTCTTGGAAACAGATGATATATTGGGTATATACAAATCCAAACAAATGGATCCTTTTTCTAAACCTTAAGGAACTGATGGTTTTCTCAACAATATTTTTTTTATTAACCCTTAATCTTTCGAGTTTATACCAACTCGGATCTATGGTTTCTCAAAAATTGTTTTTATGATCATTCTCATTTTCACCATGAGAGTGTGAAAAACTCGATTTCTATTCCAATATTATATTTCTTACACTATGCATACACAATGACGCTTATCCCGAGACATCTCTAGTTCAAAACAACTAGGATGTAGGTTTGCAAAAATTCTATGTTTATGATCTCTTGGTCATTATTACCATAATCTTGGTGAAACCCAACAATCATTTCCAAAAAATGAATTGATGGTGAACATTTTTTTTCTTGCATGAAACAAATGAATTGACGGTTGAAATTCTTATATTTCGCAATGCCTTATCCTTTAATGTTCAAAATCTCTTAATTTTCATTTGCGAGGCCTTAATGAGATTAATTGATTCCAAATTAATTTCTTCCCAATTAGGTCCAATCTTATTTTTCAAATTTTGAGATTTCCGTCTAAACATTTTTCTTATCTCGATGTTACTTACCAATCACTATAGCAGTTTTGCTAACTTGAACTTGACTACACTGGTAAATGAAGTCTTTCCTTTCGTATCTCTGCACTTGCGTTAAGTTGCATCTATGATCAAAAACGAGCATACCCATGAGACCTATGAAAATATGTCTTTCATAACTTCAATGGGAAAATACACAAGCATTTCTTAGTCTCTCTTGACTATTGAAGGAAGAAAATCTGTGTCTGGGATCTAATTGCTTTTATATAAAAGATTCTTTGATATCACTACATATCCAAATTTTTCTTTAATTTGCTTCTATCTTTTTCGTTTAGCACACATATGCACTGAAATCTCTGATTTCTCAAAATCTGGGTTCTATTTGGTTAAAAAAATTTCAACGCGCTTGCGAAAGTCAATATTGGTAGTAATTCCAATGGATACTATTTCAGTTTGCGAAAATTAAAGGGTGGATCGGTGATTGCGAAACTGTTGCAATCTGAAATGGCACGTTTCTTTTGTATTTTCAAATTCAAGGCGCGGATTCTAAGTGACGGACTTCATGATGATCAATATTCGATGGTTGAGTTTGTTACATAAACTTGATGTGTTGGCAATGTATTAGTCGACAATTATTTTTGGAATGATGTGCGTGATTCCATTTGCTGACAATTCGATTGCAAAACATTTAATGCGTGGTGGCGGTTTTTCTCTCTCCACTCCAATAAACGGTTTAAATTCAAAATTCAAATACATCTTCATATATAAACCCTAACAGTTCATCTTTTCACTCTTTAAGCTAAAAAACCCTTCAAAGCATATTTTAATCGACGATTTTCTACTCTCATCCAATCGCTTATTCTGACCGTATCTCTTTCATGGAACAATCTTCTTCTTCCGCAATGTTAAACATCAATCTTAATCAGAACATGGTTGCAGTTTTGGATCCATTGAAGTACTCTCAACTGGTTCAACCCTTGATCATGTGTTTAGATCATTATGTATCAAAGAAAGCTTTGGTTATGGTTGAGGATGTTCCTATTTCTCAATTATCATTGAATATTCAACTACTATTTACAACAATAAGTTGGAGATTATGAACTTTGAAATTCAAGGGCAAAAGACGTCTATTTCAAAATCAAACTTCTGCAAGTGATAGGGCTTCCGATTGCTGAAGATTTTATTTCTCCAGACTCAATTTCTGCATCAAACATTATTCAGATCTATCAACGGATGGGGTATAACTCTGATTTATCTATTCTATCTCGATTTAAGAAGTCTGCTCTTCCTCCTATTTGGAATTCTCTATTTACGATCATGTTCAAATGTTTCTCTGAGAGGGCTAATGGTTCTGAGAATGCAAGTCGGGTCATTCACACTTTATTATAAGGACTCTATTATGGGGAAAATGTTGATTTTGGAACCGTGTTGTGGGAACAATTTGTTTAAAGTCCTTCTTCAAAGACGAAGGATACTAAAATTTCTTGTGCCCGTTTTTGGTCTATTGTGGTATGAAATGCTATGCTCCATTATCATATTTCGGAGATGAGAGATGTTGTCATTGATGATATTCCCAAGATACAAACCACAACGTTTGTCACTTCTGATCCGAAGAATTTCGTCTTTGTGGATCTATTTCTGAAGCAATGTTTTCTAGGGTTCCTGTTGATAATCCTATTATCATTGAATACAAGAAGAATGGTGTTACTATTGAAGGTGAAGGCTCTGAATATTTACATGAAGAAGTTCCAAACAAGAAAAGAAAAAGTTCCAAGCAAAAAGGGCAATCTATTACAAATGTTTCTAAGAAATCCAAAAAGCAAAAGAGGCGAATGCTAACACAAGTTGTTATTGAAGAAGAATCACATAATCATACTGAAAGTCTTGTTCGCAATGAAAAGGATTATTTAATCAACAATGAAGAAGATACTGCAAACAATTCACACAAAACAACAACTGTCTCGGAGCCGATTTCAACATCTATGTCTACTCCTATTGTCTCTTCGCACATGGAGTCTGAAGCTGAAATTTACAAACAGGTCGTTGATAATACTTTCTTAACTCTTTCACAAACCCCTACTGCACCACTTATTCATACTGAATTTCTCAATCCACTCCTATTCCAACAAGTACCACTTTTGATCATGTTTCTCATTTCTCAACAAAACCTTTTGAGATTCCTATTTTTAGTGAGGCAACTGTTACTTCTGTCTCACAAACCACTATGACTATAGAACCTCCACCAGAGACTTCTACTTTCTAATCCCATTGGGAGGAGATTATAACCTCAGGCATCACTGGAAGCACATCTGATGCGGGAGAAAATGTCAATAACGGTGTGAATTTTTCTCAACACAATGTGTTTGCACCGGGAATCTACTTCAATTCCTCATGTTTCTGATGGCTTTGATGAAGAAATCTTAATGAAAGAAGATTCAGATTCTCTTGAAGATTTTGTTGCTACAGGTTTTTCTTTTCAAGTTGATAGTGGCAATGATGATGATGCACCAATGACCAAAGGCGATTATCACAAGTTGAATTAGAAGTTAGATGATATTCTTTCTCAATCCTCGGCACTCATGACTATGAATTTTGAAGAACTGCTTTCTTCTCTTCAAGTAATTATTAAAAAGATAATTCAATCCAATGTAGAAAGTCTTGCTCATCACAAGAAACTAGTTGAAGATTCTTCTCAACTGATTGCAACATCCAGTTTGAAAGTCTCAAAGAGTGTTTATGATATTAATGAAATGGCAACAAAGCAGGTTACCTTCATGAATATATTCCAGACTTGTAACATCCCGATGATGAGGTAACTTTGATTTTTAACCCTATATGTGAAGAATATTGCATTTTGGCCCTTGTGTATGAGGAGGATTGCAAAATAGCCCATACTGGAATTTTGGTAATTTTGTCCGAAGACTTAGTATGTTGGGTGTATTCTTCGTACGCAAGGCGTACATGCGTGGGGCCTTGTACACTGGGCGTACGTGCGAGGTTTTCAAACCTTAAAATTTAGGGTTTGGACCCTATTTAAACATCTTTATGGCCCCAAGACCTTCACCCTAATCAACCTCCATCCAAAGATCGTCCCTCTAGCTAACCCTAAGTGGGAAAAGTGCATTTTGAGCTCATTTGTGTGTTTTGGTGGTATTATTGAAGAAAAAGAAGAAGGTGGTAGAAGGACCTTGGAGCTTGGGAGAAGCTTGGATATAGGATTCTCTACTTGTTAGCAACCTACGGGAGGTAAAAAGCTCCTAACTTGATTATCCTTTCTTGTAGATCTAGATATTCCTCCATTTAGGGCATTTTCGTCCCAACCTTGTGATTCTTGAGCATGGCATGCTCTTGATCAAATAAGTTGTCCTTTCAGACCTAATGAGGGGTCTTGAGTAATAAAAACGTGATCTTGATGCTTAGTTCTTCCCCATGCATGCTTTAGAAGGTCTTAAGGTGTTAAGAAGTTGGGATTTTGTGTATTAAGCACTTAATGGGCATGCAAAGTCATAAAGTTGGAAACATTATGACTCTCAGTGGTATTTTGGCCTTGGATCTGCATTTGGACGTAAAAAGTCAAAGTGTTAAGTTCTTAAAGGGTTAAGAAGAAAAATTGTGTGTACGCTGGGCGTACCAAATGGTATGTTGCACGTACGCAGGTTGATCCCCGATGCCTCGGACACGAGTACGCCCCGCGTACACCCGAAGTATGCGCAACGTACGAGGCCTGAGTTGACTCGGTTGGGTTGACTCAGTGGATTTTGTTGATTTTGACCAAGGGTATTTTGGGTATTTTGAGCTGTTAATCGAGATTTGGTCCTTGGTTTTGGTTAGGTGATCGTTGAGTCGATTTTTCGGGACCGAGATTTATTCAGCTTGGATTCAGACTGAGAGGTGAGTTTTCCTCACTGTACCCGTGGGTCGAAGGCACCAATGTCAGCCCACTAGGTTATTTATCCTGGTCAGGATAGTAATATGATATTTTGTAGCTGTTCAGTAGACCCGTATGATTATCTATATTTGCTAGCACTGTGTTTTTGTTTATCTGTTGCATATGTCGACATGTTGTGTTGGGTTGAGGCGATCCTGCTTTGTGTTGTAGGCCAAGATACCCGAGGATGACCGAATAGGTTGTAGGCCCTGCGAGGCGATCCAGTCAGGTCGGCATCCCGTAGAGCGGTCTGGATTGGCTGTAGGCCCTACGAGGCGGTCCAGTTATACCGAAGGCTCGTAGAGCGGTCCAGATAGGCTGTAGGCATGCGAGGCGGTCCAGTCAGGTTGGATGCTCATATTTGTATGCTTGTTTGCTATGTGGTGTGCTGGTATATTGGGGGAACTCACTAAGCTTTGCCTTACAATTTTTAGTTTATCGTTTCAGGTACTTCAGAGGATCATGGGAAGGCAAATGCGTGATCGTACACAACTTTCTGTTTTATGTCACTAGGTCTTGGGAAAACTCTGATTTAAAGTAATGACTTTTGAAACAATGACTCTTTTTGTAAACAATATTTATTAATGGTTGGTTTTGAAAATTTTAAATTTATTGTGATTTTTGGAGTCTTACAAGACTGCTTTTGATAACAATGTTTCTGAGGTGAACAAAGTTATTCTCAGTTTTCGTACTTCATTGCAAAATGAAAGAGAATCTTTTTCTGATCTACGTTTCGGAATGCAAAAGGATAATGTTGATCATCATACCTCAGTTTCCAACTCAATTCCTACTCTATAGACAAATCTTGCTCATGAAAATAAGATAATGGACGCTTTGGCTGAATCAACTCAGAAAATCAAAGAGAGGGGTTCTATTTATACATGTCATGGCGAAGACAAGATCCTGATAATAATTTTTGGTCCTTGTTGGGCCGACAGGACGTGGAGGCGTCCTATTGGCAGATCGTGCTCCACTATTGGTTAGTTGTCGTTGGTTCAGAGTTCTCAGGAGGCGTGGCCCTGAGCATTGCACCTGTCACTCTGGGAGACTACTGGTACTATTTTATCTCCGAGTTGGCTTCAGTGGTTGGGCACCAAGGAATATTCATGAGATCACGAGGGCGAGGGCCTGATCTCAGTTCTAGGCGTACATCGATCCTTGACTACCACATTTATCAGACGTGAGCTCCATTACATTTGACGTATTCTTAGTGGGATACGTTAACAAGTCCCCTAGGCTAGTAGACGTCAGCGTTTGCTTAGGGTAGCTGAGTTTTTCTAGCTTAGATCTGGACAAGCGTTCAATTGAGATGGATCTTGATGTCCACTGATGTGACGGAGGCATCTGCGCTGAAAGTTTTCCTCATTATAACCGCTTGGGCTTCCCGCCTGCATTTAAAACTTCCCTTATTTGTGTCGGTTTCCTTTTCTTCGTTTCTTCTGGCTTCTACTACTCCTTCCTTCTTTCTACTCTTTTCCTTTTATCCTTTGTTCTCATATTTTCTTGTCGACGAACAATAGCTACCCAAAACACCGAAATTGTGCCCTCTGCGAGTGATTTTGTTGATCTTCAAGAACGGTTCGGTTTTCTTCTCGAACACGGTGTGGAATACCCTCGTAAAGGGGATATCATTTCTCGTCCACCGGAGGGGAATGTCAGAGTCCCCATACTGATATTTGAGGCGGGGCTCCGACTACCCACGCCCGATTTTTTTCGATGACATTATGCGTCAATACGACTTTTCTGTCGATGATATGACTCCGAACATTTTCAACAAGATCGTTGGCTTCAAAATGACATGCAGGGCTTTGGGTGTGCTCCCCCAATTCTGGGCCTTTAAGTATTTCTTTAACTCGTTGACTCAGTCCGGGGTGCATACGTTTTCTCAACGGAGGGGAATCCACACGTTCATCATTAATTAGAAGCCCCCAAAGAAAAAATGGCAGGATAAGTGGTTATAGGTGAACCATGATTTGTTCGGCTTCGTCTATCCTCATCAGACCAACTTCATTAATCGGATTCCCGATCTCTGGGGGGCTAGTGAAACCGTGGCCAGGGCATTGTGAACCATTTCTTTCAACGGGGAGGACCGCGAGGACTATATGCTGGCTTCCGTCGGTACAAGTACTGCTTGGAGGGCGCTGGGGATGATGCCTCAGTTCTACGTTGAGAAGGACGGTAAGTACCTATCCTTCCGCCCATTATTCCCATCTTCTTGTGCTTGTTTGTGCGTTGTGCGACTAGTAATTCTGCCCATGTCCCTAACTGCATTGGCTTGGTTTTTATTTGCAGTCGTGAGAGGGTCATTCCCTTTGAGATGGTGCTGAAGGGCCGCTTTCAGGGCACCTGTAAATACCGGGAGGTGCCCTTGGTAGAGATGCTTCCTCCACCGGTCAGTGTTGACCGTGTCCTGACTCTTGCTGGTTCTCACTTCGCTTCCCCGCTCAGATCCAATTCCTCTATCGATCGAGTGTTGGTTGACGCGCCTATTGGGGGAGCCTCCCGCAATGATCCTTTGCCCTCCGATCATGAGGAGGAGCCACCGACTGAGTTGGTGACGAGGTAGAGGCGTTCGGCTTCCAAGCGGTGATTGGCTTGGTTGGATTCCCCTATTGTGGAGGATGCTGGTGTTGGTTCCTCTATCCAACATCTTCGTAAGAGGCGAAATGTGGACTTCCTTTTGGGGGATTCTGATGTTGTTGTGGACATTCCCGATGATGACTCATTGAAATTGTCGGAGGGAACGAGCAAAGAGGCAACAAAACAGCCTCGTGAACCCAAGAATGAGCCCAAGGAAGCTGCGACCCCTGGGGGGTATTTGGGCAGGATTCAAATGGAATGTACCAAGTTCCTCATGATCCAGCTTCAGTCCCGGCGGGAGTCAATGTTGTTGCAGGTTTTTCCTCTCCTCTTCCGACGATTTTTGCCATCTATGTGCCAGAGTGGGGGATTAAACGAGATTCTCTCTTGACGAAGCATTCTACTGCATATGAATGAAGGTGTCATGCCTTCCCTCCCGCTACAATTAGAGCTCTGGAACTCCTTTCCAACTCCCATATGTCTAACAGCCTGCAATACACAGCTGCTCAGGTTGCCCCCTACATGGTTGCTGCTGCCTGACGCCTTCGCCAGGTTGGTTTGGACTCTAAAGAGCTTGCCTCTGTAAGGGTCGAGCGAGATGAGCTGAGGGCGGAGCTACTAGGTTTGGAGCAGGAGAAACGCAGGTTTGAGGAGCATTATGACCTCTTGGCTGGGGAGAAAAAATCTTTGGAAGAGAAGGTGGTAACTTTGTACGGGTCGATGGAACGTCTTTCTCAGCGAATCGAAGTCTTAGTGGAGGAGAAGAGGGTGCTAAAGAGTCAAGTGGAGGATTTTAATAGATAATTGGAGGATGACAACATTAGGAGGAAGGTTGTGGAGGATGATCTAAAGTGGCTGCTTCAGAAGGGCATCGTCCGGGTGGTGGACAAGGTGGTTGAGAGCCCCGACTTTTCCCTAAGTGTAAGGCGTATGAAGGAACCCTGCATGGCTCCTGGGGTTGAGAGTGGTAAGCATGTGATTAGGGAAAAAAATTTCACCAGGAAATTCGTGCATGGTGAGCCGAGCACCCTTTTGGAGCACACTCAGGCGATGCATGCAGAGGTGAAGTCTTTCCTGGAGACTGACTTAGCCTCCTACATCCATCTTGGTGATCTTGACATAGAGGGTCTCCGTCAGCTGTGCAACGATTTAGACGTCGAAGGGAAACATATTGAGGCTAACACTTCTGAGGCTCTACCTTCTCACACTCCTCACGGTATGCGACTTTTATCATCTTCTCAGTTGTTTATTGTTTGAAGCATGGTTTAGATTTGCCCAGTGTTTGTGAGAATGTTATTAGATGGCATTTGTATTCGTGTTGGGCCCTGCGTGGCATTTCTAAGTCCGGGAGCTAGCCGACAGACAATTTTAACTTCCCTACTTTTCAATGTTATAGCTCTCCTTAGTTTATCGTGTTGTCTTGTCGTCCCTGGTGGTTTTTGTTGGCCACCCTAGGTTTGGATTCGTCTCAGAGGTTGATGTTAGCCTTTGGGGAAGCCATGCTTTTTGGTTTCACATTGGAGGGGCATCGGTTGTGATTCCCATTTTTGGTAGATTTTATGGGCCTCGAGCACGTTTCTTGGCTTTAGCCCGGGAGCTCGCTCTAGGGGGTTGGCGTTCATCCCTTTTTAGTGTTATGGGTTTATCCTTGTAGGATCAAGGCCTTGGTTGGCCATTGGTTATGAACTCTGGTTGGATCATTTTGTTAACGCACCCCCATTTTTAGCTAAAGGTTTTTCTCGCTGCCCTTTTGGGACTTTGTTCTAAGTCCTGAGTCGAGGAGGATTATACTCCGACCCTAGCCATCTAAGACAGGTCGAGATCGTCACCTTGATGCCTGATGGCTTAGGTATTGTATATTTCGAGGGAAAGGTTATGATCCTTTAAGGCCTCTACTTGTCATGGTCAGGAGCTGTGGCTCTTTCGATTTTACTGACGTATTTTTAGGGAAAGGTTATGAGCCTTTGAAGCCTATGGTTGCATTCTTACACCGGTTTCACTCAAACAACGCGGATGATCAGTCCTTTTTGTTGTTTGGTAAACGTGCGCAACCTCTTATGGGTGGTGTCGAGCTCGAGTACAAATATTTTAGCGGTATATATATATATATATATATATATATATATATATATATATATATATATTTGTGAAAAGGCAACTGTCAAAATTTCGTTAATGATGTTTTCCTCTCTACGGAGGTCTACGTTTTTTTTAATAAGAAAGAGGGGATGACTTGTCGTGTAAGTCAATTCTTGGCCCTTGTATTGTTTTTCTGGAGTGTGATTATCCGTTCCGAGTTTGATCACATTGCCCCTTCTTTGAGTCTATTTCATTTGAGCCTCTCCCTTTGCTTAGGGATGGTGAAGTAGTTTGTGAATGCGTCAAATTCCAGGAGATACGCCCCCGTTTTGGACTCTTGTGCCGCGTACCCCCTTGATTTGTTCTTACTATCATCCTTGTACGTTCCTTGGTGGGCCTCCTCTCACTTGCGTGTTGCTTCTCTTCGTTGGTCCTTGTGTCGGAGTTCAGTGTTCACGACAATCTGAGCGTTACCTTGAGCAATGACGCTGTTTTCGTAGCCCTCACCTAGCTATGTGGTATGCTTCCACTAGGGAGTAGCCTGGTGACGTCTATGCTCTTATAGATCTGGTATCGCCCAACCGTGTCTTCCCAGGGTATGGCTGTGTCCTCACACGTGCGAGATTTTGGTATTTCCGGGTGAGCTACCCTCCTGGGGATGATCTTCGGATCCTCTCGTCTCTTTTTTCTTTTCTCCTAGTTCTTTTGTATTTGCTTCGCCGCAACCTCCCTGCCTCCCCGATTACTGTTGTTTGGGGCTTTGTTTGGCGGGAGTTCATTCGGGATGTGGTTCGAGTGCAGTCTGATTTGGCTGAAGCACCCTGATTGTTTTGTCATTCTATCCCAAGCTAGTTTCTTTTCTGGGAGCTTGCTTGGCCTTTCTATCCATCCATGAATTTGGCGATCTTCGCTTGGTACCCCGATGTGTTCGTGTTCTTTGTTTGTTAGCTTCGCGGGAGAGGGAGGATTTTGCGCCTCTGCGGGGCGACGCCTCTTCCCCTCGGGTAAGCCGTTTTTTGGTCTTTCGTCACCATCCATCATCGTTTCTTGTCAAAGGGTGATTTTTGAGGAAGTTTGAAGAGACCAAACCAGTGTGGGTGTTCGTGTCAGTCGCCTCTCTGGGTCTCGTCCTAGCTCTGTTGTTGTGGCCGCCTCCTTCCCCCTGATAATATTCCATTTGGATGTTGTCTCCCTTACTTTCTTGTTTTTTCTTAATGGTTTCTTGAGCTGGATTCTTCCATCCATGCCGGTTAGTCCTTTGCTTTCTCGGGACGTATGCGGCCTCCAGTTTGGCGATAGGCTCGCGACATTACGTTTCGGGGTTGTAGGCGATGACTGTGGCCGATCCCAAGCTAGTGCTGAATTTTAATATGCCATGAATCGTTGATGGTATGGCTTGGAACTGGAAGAGCACTGGCCGTCCGAGGAGCATGTTCGTATCAGATAGGTCGTTTATTACTGAGAATTGTATCACTATCGTGATTCTCTCCTTCCCATCGTGACTGACTAGGGTGAGGGGGAGACTTATGGTGCCTATTGGCTGTAACTGGTGACTTGTGAATCCCACCAGCGGCCCTTTTGTTGGTTGTTTTGATCCTTCTTTCCAAGGGGTAGGAAGCCCGCGGAATCAATGCTCATAGATAATGTCTTCACTACTACCGTTATCGATCAGTACTTGATGAATTTGCATTCGGCGTACGTAGGCGATTATTACGAGTGGGTCCCTGTGGATCCACCTAGGTACTCTGGGGTCTTCCAAAGAGAACTTGATGTTGAGAGTGTTTTTTCATACTACCTTGATGTCGCAGTCTGCTTCTTGGGAGTCACTTTTTCCTCGGGGACTTGTGATGCCCAAGATTTCTTCCTTCTTCACAAGGCGCTTGCCGGTGTATTTCTTGGCTCGTGTTTCCTTGGGATCGGCTTCGAATTTGGACCTCAGGTCCTTTTCTATATCCACAAGGTTACGGGCCTGTCCTTTTCTTTTACTTCTTTTTTTAGCATTGTACATTCACCGGTGTCGTGGGTCTTACTTTTGTGGTACTCGCAGTACTTCCCATTTTCCTTTTCTGCTTTTGCTGGTGTTTTTTCGATGACATGTACTTTGGATCTGTTTTCTCGGGGCCCATCCCTCTCGAGTAGGAAAAACCTTCGAGACGAGTGTCTCGAGTGTCGGTTGCTCTTATCGTGGCACCCTTCGTGGCGCTCCCGATGGTAGGAGTTGGGATGAGCATCTGCTTCCTCTTGTTTGATATATGTGTTTGCCACTGCTTTGATGTTTGCTTCCTTCCCCTCTTCGCCTTCGACTTGCCGCAGGTACTTCTCCACCCTATATTTGAGTTCGTCTCTTGTTTTGGCACTGTCCCCTGCATCTGTTTTGACAGGGGGTCGAGGAGAAGTCCTTGGGCGAAAGCGCCTATAACAAGGAATTCTTCGTGTCCCGCCACACTGAGTGTCGCGAGAGTGAACCTGTCATAGTACTCGTGTATCGACTCCCCTTAGTTTTGCTTGCATGCCATGATGGAGCTCGTGTCCCCATTCCCTTTCTGGAGTTGCATAAAGTTGTTGACAAAGTGGTATCGTAATTGCTCGAAGCTTGAGATACTTCCCGGACAGAGCGCTTTAAACCATTTTCCTGCGTTCCACGATAACGTGACTGGAAAATATATGCAGATGAACCTCTTTTCCATTTGGAGCGACGTCATCTTCCATTTGTAAGTATCTATGTGTTTTTCCGAATCCATCGTGCCATTGCATTTGGGTATATTTAGGATCATTGTTGAGTGGGGTATCTCGTACTGCAAGATCTCCAGGCATAATGCAGAGCAAGCACTTCACACTGGTCCATCCATGGAGGGGAAACCACCGTATTGCATGGTCTGTTGAGCGTAGTACGAACTGTTGTATCCTTGGTCATATCCATAGTTGTAACCTTGATTGTACCACACCGTCTGTGGAACATATGATGGTTGTGTCGCGCTTGTGTACATAAACTGTTGGGATAGTGAGTTAGAGTCCCGTTGACCTAGCGTGCGTGAGTTTTCCCCATGCTCTAGTTTTGTCACACCCCAAAAACAGAATGGCGGAAACGTTCTGGGGTGGAGGACGTCATGTGTATCATCACAACCAATGGATAATAGCAATCATAACAACACAACCATTACAGTGAATACTTAAAAGAAAATGATTACACCAGTTTGGAACTTTGTCTGAAACTTGTTTGAATTACATCAAATAGTTTGTAAAATATAAACATAAAACTCTTATTGCTCCAGCTCCTCAAAAATCCAGCACGTACCTGTCTACTGGTTTCCTGAGAATACAAGCAGTTTGAAAAATATCAGCATAAAGCTGGTGAGTTCATGAGTGGTATTTTGTAATGAAAACTTGTTGATGAGCTTGTAAAGCTGTTCGTATAGTTTCAAGAAAATCCAATATTTTCTTTAGTGAAAATGTAGTGTTTTCAATCCTGTATAAAACCATGAATGTTTGTTACTGAAAACTGTAGTGATATGCGAAAATAATACTTCATGTGACTAGCTAATGCTAATAATGATGTATAACTATTTCGTACGTGAAACCATTGTATGATCGGTCCTGTTTGAAAACCCTGGAAATTTCTCCGGTTGTAGTGTGTATTAGTTCTATTTAGTATAAATAAAACTGTTGAAGAGTGCCAACTTGCAAACTAAAGGTGGTTTATACATATTGTGAGTCGTATAACCATACTTGATTTAACTAGAGACCTTTCCAACGTTCTTCAGGCGTTGAGTTAAATGATATTTGTCACCCCAAGCATGCCTGCCTAACTGTAGCTAGCAGTTCGGGTGTGGGATTATCAGTCCCGAATAGATCTATTCACAAATCTCACACTCTCCCTCCAGCAGACTCTGGTTACACTATGATAGGATTTATCCCTGTACACCTAAGGGTACAGTGTTGAAGTAGAGCCTCACAATATCGTACAATCTAGTTTACATGTAGTGTTGTAGCGTTATACCGTAGTGAAATCCGTATGTATACCGTATGTAGTGACAATTACAGTTATGAATGCCATGTTCATGTTGTGATGTAAACTATAACTAAATCTGTCATATATGTTTAGTAGTGAATGTTTCTGTACTTGTTATGTTTCGAAAATCCCAAACTATACCGATTATAGTTTGCATGTATAGCGTAGTGAATAACGAGTCCGGAAAACTACGCAATTTAGTGATAAGTTGAAAAACTTCCCTTATGCTCAACATAGTACAAAAGGGTTAAAGTATGAGAATTGCATGAGTTTTATATTTGTTAAAAGCTCTTTGTATAAATTTACAAAAGCATTTATGGTTTAGCTTGTATTCTCCCCCTGAAAACGTTATAAAACGAGTAAAAGTGTAGGGGTATGAACTCACCTTGAGCGAGTGGTTTGAACAAAAGACAGGTACGAGATGCTGAGTGACGAGTGAAACCTCGAACTCAATTTGATCCTAATAACATGTAATGATACACATATGAGTCAAATGAAGGTATTTCCCTACTAAATACCATAGAGAATCACTCTAGGGACAAGGAACTACTTGCACCGAGTGATAGAACCTTGTAGGATTGAGTATAGGGAGTGTATGGCCACCTTTAGTGTGTGTGCGGCCATGGGTGTGCGGCCGTACATTCATGAAAGAAGGTGCCTTTGAAGTGTTTTCGAGGTCCATACTTGCATCCACGAAGTGTTCTAGGTCTATACTCAATTGTAGTGCAAGTTAAGGGTCCTAGAAGTGGGTTTGCGGCCCTATGATGAGTGTGTGGTCGCACACTAGGGTGTGTGCGATCGTACACCCCACAAGATGATGTCCAAAATGTCCATTCCAAGGTGCAACAAGGCTAGGGGCATGTCTATCTCGAATATGGAAGTCAAACTCTCACTTTGGAGGGTGTTTTAAGGGTGTGCGGCCACACTCACTTCCAAAACACGAAGAACATGTCAATTTTTGCACACTTAAGGCTTAGATAGAGTGGTCTTTCATGGATTGCAAGCTTAGAGGATGAAGTACTCATGTTCTTGAAGCTTTGCAGGGTTCAAGGTTGGAGAACTTGAGAGAATAGAGTAGTTTGCTGCCAAGGAGTGAAAAGAATGAAGGGGAAAAGAGTCTACCCTTTATATAGGGGAGAGAGTGCTGCTAAAAAGTGAGTGTGTGGCCAAGGAGTGGGTGTGCGGTCGCACACCCATGTGTACGGCCGTACACTCCTCCAAGAGGTGTGTATGGCCCGGTTTTCTCACTATGTGACATGCTGACTCATTCCTAATCTCAACCTTTGTCAAATTCAAGCTTAGAACACTTAAATAAACCCTTAAACAGTACCAGAAATCAACAAAACAGTTGAATATTGATTGAATTGACTAAGTGTACAGGATAGAAGTTCCGGGTTGTCACATCATCCCCCCGTTAGAGGGAATTTCATCCCAAATTAAAGAATAGAGTACAAATCATGAATTTGGAAAGAGGTGAGGGTACTTCTGCTTCATTGAATCCTCGCACTCCCAAGTGAATTCAGGACCTCGCTTGGCATTCCAGCGAACCTTCACTATCGGGATGCGGCTCTGCTTCGTACGCTTAACTTCCCGGTCCATGATTTCAACAGGTTCTTCTACAAAGTGTAGACCCTCGTCCAATTCGATCTCGGCGAGAGGAATCACAAGTGTCTCGTCGGGCAGGCACTTCTTTAGATTGGACACGTGGAAGACGGGATGGACGTTGCTGAGTTCTCAGGGTAACTGGAGTTTGTATGCTACGGGACCGATCCTAGCAAGGATCTCGAATGGCCCAATGTACCTTGGGTTTAGCTTTCCATGTTTTCCGAAACGTATCATGCCTTTCCATGGTGAGACCTTCAAAAGGACACGATCACCAACTTGGAATTCCAAGGGTTTTCGTCTCTTATCGGCGTAGCTCTTTTGTCTATCTCGTGAGGCTTTCAGTCGTTCTCGGATTTGTACGATCTTTTCGGTTGTCTCTCGGATGATTTCAGGACCAGTGAGAGTGCTGTCAGGGACTTGACCCTTGACTAGCTGCGTGTCACCCACTTTAGCCCAACACAGAGGGGATCTGCACTTGCAGCCATAGAGGGCTTCAAACGGCACAACCTTGATGCTGGTATGGTAGCTGTTGTTGTAGTAAAATTCGACCAAAGGAAGATGAGTGTCCCATGACGTGCCGAAGTCGATGACACAGGCTCTCAACATATCTTCCAATGTCTGAATTGTTCTCTCACTCTGTCCATCTGTCTGAGGATGATAAGCCGTGCTCATATCCAACTTAGTTCCAAGAGCCTTCTGTAGCGATTGCCAAAATCTTGAGGTGAACCTGCTATCTCGGTCGGAGATAATGGATACAGGTACCCCATGAAGGCGAACTATCTCTCGAATGTAGATCTGCATGAGTCTCTCCATTTTGAATTTTTCCTTGATTGGCAGGAAGTGGGCGGATTTTGTCAACCGATCGACAATTACCCAGATGGCGTCGTGCCCACTCGGAGATCTGGGTAACTTAGTGATAAAATCCATTGTTATCCTTTCCCACTTCCACTCAGGTATTTCCGGCTGCTAAAGTAAACCTGAGGGCTTTTGATACTCTACTTTCACCTTGGCGCAAGTCAAGCACTTACCCACGAAGGTAGCAATTTCTGCTTTCATGTTTGGCCATCAATAGAGTTGTTTGAGATCCAGATACATCTTATATGAACCTGGGTGAACAGAGTATCTTGACTTGTGAGCCTCATTCATGACAACCTCCCTGTACCCGCCGTACTTTGGGGTCTAGATCCGGTTCATGAAATAGTACACTCCGTCTCCCTTGACCTCTAAGCTCTTGTCCATTCCCCGCAAGGCTTCATCCGCCATTTTCTCGGGTTTCAAGGCTTCCAGCTGAGCCTCTCTGATTTGCGCGGATAAATGGGAATGAATGGTCATCGTTAATGCTTTCACCTTTCGCCCTGAATACTCCTTCCGACTGAGGGCATCTGCTACTACATTGGCCTTGTCGGGATGGTAGCGAATTTCGCACTCGTAGTCACTGAGTAGCTCACCCATCGCCACTGTCTCATGTTTAACTCCTTCTGATCAAAGATGTGCTGCAAGCTCTTATGGTCGGTGAAGACAGTGCACTTGGTTCCATAGAGATAATGTCTCCAGATCTTTAATGCAAAGACCACTGCTCCCAACTCTAAATCGTGAGTTGTGTAATTGACCTCGTGTGTTTTCAACTGCCTCGAGGCATAGGCGATAACCTTTCCTCGTTGCATGAGCACACAACCTAGGCCCTAATTGGATGCATCACAGTAGACAACATAGTCTTCCGTCCCTTCGGGCAGGGACAAGATAGGTGCGCTGCATAAGGCCTGCTTCAATGTTTGAAACGCAGTGTCTTGCTTGACTCCCCAACTAAAGGTTACACCTTTCTGTGTCAGGGTACTTAAAGGCTTAGCGATTCTGGAGAAGTTCTGGATAAACCTGCGATAATAGCCTGCGAGACCCAAGAATTGTCGGATTTCTGTGGGTGTCTTTGGTGCAGACCAATTCTCAATCGCTTTGATTTTGGAAGGGTCCACGTGTATTCCTTCTTCGCTAACCACGTGACCAAGGAAATTTACCTTCCTGATCCAGAACTCACACTTTGAAAATTTCGCGTATGGCTTCTCCGCCCTTAATGTTTCCAGCACCTGCCTCAAGTGCTGTTGATGATCATTCTCACTCCGCGAATAGACAAGTATATCGTCGATGAACACGATCACGAACTTGTCTAGGAAAGGGCGGAACACTCGATTCATCAGGTCCATGAATACTGTCGGTGCTTTGGTTAGACCAAAGGGCATTACTACAAATTCGTAGTGTCCATAGCGAGTTCGGAATGCTGTTTTAGGCACATCATTCTCGTGAACCCGCAACTGATGGTACCCTGATCTTAGATCTATCTTTGAAAAGTAACTGGCTCCCTGAAGTTGGTCGAAGAGATCGTCGATCCTGGGTAAGGGATAACGGTTCTTGATAGTCAGTTTGTTCAGCTCTCGGTAGTCAATGCACATCCGAAAGGATCCATCTTTCTTTTTCACGAATAAGATCGGAGCTCCCTAGGGTGAGGAACTCGGCCTTATGAATCCTTTGCTGATCAGCTCATTGAGCTGGCTGGATAACTCTTGCATTTCCGCCGACGCTAAACGATAAGGAGATTTAGCTACAGGAGTAGCTCCGGGGATTAAGTCGATACGAAACTCGACTTGCCGCTCAGGAGGGATCCCTGGGAGATCTTCAGGGAAGACATCAGGAAAATTACAGACTTCGGGAAGACTCTTGAGGTCTTTAACTTTTTGCGTCTCATCAATGACGTGAGCTAGGAATGCATGGCATTCCTTTCGCATATACTTCTGGGCCTTGATGCATGAAACGATACGAAGGTTCGAGCTAAGCTTATCTCCGTAAATCATGAGGGTTTCACCAGAGGGAAGATTGAGACGGATAGCTTTCTCGAAGCAAAGAATATCAGCACGATTGGAGCTCAACCAGTCCATGCCGATAATGACATCAAAGCTCTTGATGGACACGGGCATAAGGTCGATGGGAAAGGAGTGATTATCTAGGGTAAAAATACAGCCTATGAATATGTCGTTAGCGCTCTCTTTCTTTCCGTTAGCCATCTCGATTGAGAACGTTTCGGTTAAAGGTTGGGTTTTACATTTGATCAGATGTTTGAATGCATGACTAACAAAACTCCTCTCCGCACCAGAATCGAAAAGAATGCATGCATAAGAGTTGTCAAGGAGGAACGTACCCGTAACAACGGTAGGATCAGCAACCGCATCCTCCTGGCCCATCGCTAGAACTCTTCCTGTATTGCCACCATTTGTTGCCTTGGGGCAGTTTCTCCTGAAGTGCCCAGCCTCTCCACATCCATAACAAGCTTGACCAGCACCCGCTCCCGGAGCCTGGTTGGTTGGTTGGGTTGGCACCTTGCAGTATCGAGCTGTGTGTCCCTTCCTTCCACAGCTGTTGCAAATCAACTCACGGCAGGGTTCGTGATGATGAAAGTTACACTTGTTGCATAGAGGTAGCTTCCCTGCATAAACACCGGTAGGAGCTTGGGTGGTTGGAACGGCAGCTGGAGTAGCAGCATGAACTGCCACTGTTTGTTGTTTCTTGGAAGGCTCCTGCGAAGACTGGCTCTTCCGCTTGTTCTAGGATTTCGTCTTCTTCCCACCACTTTCCTTTTGTGGCTCAGAGACGGCTGCCACCTCAACTAAATCGACTCCATGATCGATCAAAGTCTGCGCCAGGCACTTGGCGCTATCAAATGTAGTCGGTCTAGCAGCCAAGACGTTCCCTTTGGTTGGGGCCGTCAGCCCCCAGATATACCTCTCGATCTTTTTGCTTTCAGGGGTGACCATTCCCGGACAAAGGAGAGCTAGATCACAAAATCTAGCAGTGTAGGCAGCGATGTCAGATCCCTTCATCTTCAGATTCCAAAGTTCGTGCTCCAACTTTTTCACCTCATCCCTCGGGTAGTATTCAGCAAGCATGAGTTCCTTCAGTCCTTCCCAACGCATGGCATTAGCCACTGGCAGGGTTAGGGATTTGACTTGACCATTCCACCAGGTCAAGGCTCGGTCGGTGAAGGTGCAGGTGGCGAACTTCATCTTGTTGGCTTCGGAACAGGCAAAAATTTCGAAGATGGATTCGATCTTCTCGAACCATCGAGTCAGAGCGATGACTCCTCCGTTTCCGTCGAAGGACTGGGGCTTTGAAGTCATGAAGTCCTTGTATGAACACTCCTTTTGTTGTCCCTGACTTCCGACTTGTCCCTGAGGATCGGTTCCACCTCCAGCCCCACCAGCGTTCACTTGTGTCATTGCTGCAGTCACGGCGGCTGTAACAAAACCAGAATGGCGGAAACGTTTTGGGGTTGAGGACGTCATGTGTAGCATCACAACCAATGGATAATAGCAATCATAGCAACACAACCATTACAGTGAATACTTAAATGAAAATGATTACACAGTTTGGAACTTTGTCTGAAACTTGTTTGAATTACATCAAATAGTTTGTAAAATATAAACATAAAACTCTTATTGCTCCATCTCCTCAAAAATCCAGCAGTAACCTGTCTACTGGTTTCCTGAGAATACAAGCAGTTTGAAAAATATCAGCATAAAGCTGGTGAGTTCATGAGTGGTATTTTGTAATGAAAACTTGTTGATGAGCTTGTAAAGGAGTTCATATAGTTTCAAGAAAATCCAATATTTTCTTTAGTGAAAATGTGGTGTTTTCAATCTTGTATAAAACCATGAATGTTCGTTACTGAAAACTGTAGTGATATGCGAAAATAATACTTCATGTGACTAGCTAATGCTAATCATGATGTATAAGTATTTCATACGTGAAACCATTGTATGATCGGTTCTGTTTGAAAACCTTGGAAATTTCTCTGGTTGTAGTGTGTATTAGTTCTATTTAGTATAAATAAAACTGTTGAAGAGTGCCAACTTGCAAACTAAAGGTGATTTATACATATTGTGAGACGTATAACCATACTTGATATGACTAGAGACCTTTCCAACGTTCTTCAGGCATTGAGTTAAATGACATTTGTCACCCCAGGCATGCCTGCCTAACTGTAGCTAGCAGTTCGGGTGTGGGATTGTCAGTCCCGAATAGATCTATTCACAAATCTCACGCTCTCCCACCAGAGGACTCTGGTTACACTATGATAGGATTTATCCCTGTACACTTAAGGGTACAGTGTTGAAGTAGAGCCTCACAGTATCGTACAATCTAGTTTACATGTAGTGTTGTAGCGTTATACCGTAGTGAAATCCGTATGTATACCGTATGTAGTGACAATTACAGTTATGAATGTCATGTTCGTGTTGTGATGTAAACTATAACTAAATCTGTCATATATGTTTAGTAGTGAAAGTTTCTGTACTTGTTATGTTTCGAAAATCCCAAACTATTCCGATTATAGTTTGCATGTATAGCGTAGTGAATAACGAGTCCGAAAAACTATGCAATTTAGTGATAAGTTGAAAAACTTCCCTTATGCTCAACATAGTACAAAAGGGTTAAAGTATGAGAATTGCATGAGTTTTATATTTGTTAAAAGCTCTTTGTATAAATTTACAAAAGCATTTATGGTTTAGCTTGTATTCTCCCCCTAAAAACGTTATAAGACCAATAAAAGTGTAGGGGTATGAACTCACCTTGAGCGAGTGGTTTGAACAAAAGACAGGTACGAGATGCTGAGTGACGAGTGAAACCTCGAACTCAATTTGATCCTAATAACATGTAATGATACACATAGGAGTCAAATGAAGGTATTTCCCTACTAAATACCATAGAGAATCACTCTAGGGACTTGGAACTACTTGCACCGAGTGATAGAACCTTGTAGGATTGAGTATGGGGAGTGTATGGCCACCTTAAGTGTGTGTGCGGCCATGGGTGTGCGGTCGTACACTCATGAAAGAAGGTGCCTTTGAAGTGTTCTCGAGGTCCATACTTGCATCCACGAAGTGTTCTAGGTCTATAGTCAATTGTAGTGCAAGTTAAGGGTCCTAGAAGTGGGTTTGCGACCCTATGATGAGTGTGTGGTCGCACACTAGGGTGTGTGGTCGCACACTTGGGTGTGCGCGGCCGTACACTGGTGTGTGCGGTCGTACACCCCACAAGATGATGTCCAAAATGTCCATTCCAAGGTGCAACAAGGCTAGGGGCATGTCTATCTCGAATATGGAAGTCAAACTCTCACTTTGGAGGGTGTTTTAAGGGTGTGCGGCCGCACTCACTTCCAAAACAGGAAGAACATGTCAATTTTTGCACACTTAAGGCTTAGATAGAGTGGTCTTTCATGGATTGCAAGCTTAGAGGATGAAGTACTCACGTTCTTGAAGCTTTGGAGGGTTCAAGGTTGGAGAACTTGAGAGAATAGAGTAGTTTGCTGCCAAGGAGTGAAAAGAATGAAGGGGAAAAGAGTCTACCCTTTATATAGGGGAGAGAGTGCTGCCAAAAAATGAGTGTGTGGCCAAGGAGTGGGTGTGACGCCGCACACCCATGTGTATGGCCGCACACCCATGTGTATGGCCGTACACTCCTCCAAGAGGTGTGTATGGACCGGTTTGCTCACTATGTGACATGCTGACTCATTCCTAATCTCAACCTTGGTCAAATTCAAGCTTAGAACACTTAAATGAACCCTTAAACAGTACCAGAAATCAACAAAACAGTTGAATATTGATTGAATTGACTAAGTGTACATGATAGAAGTTCCGGGTTGTCACAAGTGTTGTATTGGTATTTTGGCCTTGCGACTGTGGTGCTTGAGGGAGGACTCCTTGAAATTGATGGAAGTAGGGGTTGAACATTGGCTGTTGTGCGAAGAGTAGAATGTGTGCCATGTTTTCCATAAGAGAAAATTGGTGGGTCACCGCTTGTTGCTGGGGAGGTAGTATGATTGTGCTTAGAGACCAGGTGTTTGTCTCCGATCGTCGTGATGGTGGTTGCGTTCTGTTATCAGCTATTTGTAACTAGCGAGTGGGTACCGGTTGTGGTGCTGTGTTGGTCGTTCTAACCAGGTGTTCTGCTGCGACGGACGGTGGACGCCATAGACTGGCTATGGCTTATGCCGCTGATCTGACTGCATGTGATGCTGGTGTTTGTGAGGGTGTTTGCCCTCCCGGTGCAAATGAACTGGTGTCGTCGAGGGACAACATTGGTCTAATCGGACTGGCTTCTGCACCTTCCGTCAGCACGGGTCATTTATCTGCCATTTCCGATAGCTTAAGGTCATTTTACAGGTTGTGTAGCTCTGAGTACATGCCCAGATGGCGCCAGATGTTGTGATATCTTCCCCTGACTTAACGTCACCTTTCGTCTGGAGTTAAGCATGAGAATCACAACACAAGGAAGAAGTCGCCAGTCGTCGTCCGGGATGGGCTCTCGAAACAAAGCTTCGACGGTCAATTTAGTGACTGGTTGAGAGATTATGGGTTTAGTTGAAGAGTGAGTGAGTGGTGATCCCCTTTCCTGAAATAGAGGGGTTCTATTTATACCTGTCATGGCGGGGACAAGATCCTGACAATACTTTTTGGTCACTGCTGGGCCGACAGGATGTGGAAGCGTCCTATTGGCGGATCGTGCTCCACTATTGGTTAGCTGTCGTTGGTGGAAAATTCTCAGGAGGCGTGGCCAATGAATAATCATGAGATTGCGAGGGCGATGGCATGGTCTCGGCGCTAGGCGTACATCGATCCTTGACTACCACGTTTATCAGACGCGAGCTCCCTTAAATTTGACGTATTCTTAGTGGGATACGTTAACACAAGGATGCTCCTTATGCAGATTATATTTCGCAACTCATGGATGCGAAGCTGAAGCCAATTATCGCAAAAATGAATGTGATATCTAGTTACTTCCCAACAAGGGGAAGAAGGAGGAGTATTTCCTGAAGTTAAAATCAATAATCCTTATCACACTGGTTCAATGGAGAATAATAATGAGAAAATCCATTTAGAAAAGAGAACCCTGAAGAAAAATTCAAGAGTTTGAAAAAAAAAGATTTGACAAAAGGGTAATGTAGCTTTCGGTTGAGGAAAAGGGAATATGAAGATTATTTTTCACAAGGAAGATCAGTTGCATTCGAAAATGTCCAAAGAATAATTGGCTGAACAAGAGAAACGTGATGCGGTGCTTGATGAACTCCCTCTTTGAATGTGAAAATCATTGCCGAGGAAGCTGAATAGAAAAATGTTGAATCACTTCTAGCAGATAAGAAATCAATGCTTCCTGATTGGACGCCCGAAAGAATCGAAGATGAAGCAATCAACTGTCCAAAACTCTTTTGGTTGGAACCTCAAACCTCATTTTCTGTCGAAAATGAATTAGAGTGTCAAATGGATTTTCGTATGACTGAGAAATCATTCCAATTTCGTTGCTATGAGAATGTTCAGAAAGTGGCTATGGGGAACACACCTATCAACTGGAAACTATTTAGTTTCTATGTGAAAAACTCTAAACCTCAATACAAATCTTGGAATCTGAAAAAAGATTGTTGTATTGAAGGTTGGGAAGACTGTAGGTGTTGATGGTTTTACAAACATTCATTTCAGAGCTGTTCGTGGTATAATCATGAAGTTGATGAGTTTACTTTGATGGAACTTCCAATGATGAATTCATTCAATTGGATTACAATTCTCTATATTCTTTTGAAAGACGCTTCAAAATAGGCACCAAATTTCTTGCACATGAAAAGATTGATCAAGGCATAGATCATTGAAATCTCAAAGATGGATATAGATTTTTTCTTATGTGCTGAAGAAGAGACCAATTATGAAACCCCATGAAGCTCCTAAAGATATTGAGAGTATGAAAGCTGGTTTTATTGAAAATGAGAATTGGGATGTAGTGTTTAAGATCAAGGAAAATGATGTTGCGAAGAAGTGCATGTTTTATCTGCTAGATAAGCATTTGTATTCATCCATCACTCTGAATCAAATCTTGTCAAATGCTAAGAAGTTCAAGTCCAATTTTGTTGGTGATGTGAAGTGTATTTAAGATATGATCAATTAGTGGATTGGTGTTTGTTACGGTTTATAGAAGACTATGTCGAAAGTCTTTGATGTTGTGAAGAAACCAAAAGTAAAGACAACTGCTGCAATTTGAAACAAAGGGGGAGATTGTAGAGTTTGTAATATTTGTTTTGGTAATTTGCAATTTCACACATTTTTGTTTCCTTAAGTTCGCAGTTTATCTGTTGACTTGAGATGCCTTTCTGATGTTCCTGTGAATCAAATATAAAGGAGCATTAGTTAGAAGAATAGGTTAGAGTTTTTGGGGATAGAACAATTATTTACATCTGTATCGAATTGTTCTTGCTAACTCATTAATCAAAGTGAAATTTTATTTACCTCGTGTGTTCTTGTGAATCTCATTAATGTTTGAATCGTGAATCTAATCGTTCATTCAGTAAGTTAAACTACACTTATTATACTTTAAATGTAACTTTTATTTATATTCATAGCCGTTATTATAAATTTATAAATAAGATTTATCAATGATTCTAAGTCATGATACTAATTGATTTACTTACGGGAGTGATGTCTAGCCTAGATCTAGCGAGATGTTTAAAGTGAATTTTCCAAACAGTATATATATATATATATATATATATATATATATATATATATATATATATATATATATATATATATATATATATATAATAGGGCTAGGATTAAATATAAACTACAAATATTGTGAGAATGTATGACCAATTATTGTCCATTGGATTAAAAATAATAAATGAGTGTGATTTGAGGGTACATATGATTAACATGGGATAACATGCACTATATAATTATACTTAATTAATTATATGTATATTTTATTCTGTTAACCTATATTTAAAAGGGAACCGATTCATACATAAATAAAATTTTCGTACACAACAATTTGTGCTTTAAATTATTGTATTGTACAATTCTATTAATCATAAAATGTTGTCTATAAAGAAAAAATATTGTATACAAATCATTTCCTTATTTAAAATAAAATATTACTTATTTATTGCATAATTTAATGAGATTTTCATTAAATACTTATTTATCTTATTTTACAACATTAAACATGGATAGTCACATCATTTGTTTAGAAACTGAAGTCCATAAAAGTGGTATCATACATGAAACAAATTTCATTCTTTAAGAATGATTCTTAAATATTGTATAGCATATTCTTGAAGAAAATGTAATATTCGTTTTACACAACCAAAACTATAATACCAAATGAGAATTCTTGAGGAATATGAAATATTCATTTTACATAAAATCAAATTTTAAATAAGATATCATATTTTTAAAGAATATACAGTAAATAAGCCATTCTTGGTATGAATTTGGAAAAAATGATCATTCTAAAAGAATATGAAAAAATGTGCATTCTAAAAGAGCATAATTATAAGGCTTATTTCTCATAGAGTAATATTCATCATCTTCTCCAAGTGTTATTGATCGTTCGTCTTCATATTCTTGAACAGTATGGTGCATTCTTAAAGCCTATGAATTATCTAAGAATCTGATTAGTAACAAACACTAACATGCAAACTCAAAATATGTAAATGGAAATATTTGATACTTATTGTTGTGAATAATTTTGATAAACATAATAGATGGTTCTCAAAATGTTCTATATCGATTATGACATCCTTATTGTTTTTATTAATTTGAGCATATGTTCTATATCGATTATAACATCCTTAGAGTTTTTATTAATTTGAGACAATCATTTGTACTCAAAATGTTTTAATGTACTAAGATTCTTATCATATAAAGATGTTATGAATTTTAAAAGCTTAAATAATTTTTTTTCGGTTCTGAAAAATAGAGGATGTCGCATTTATATCTGTTAAATTAGATTTCACATGCAAGATAAAATTTTGTACATAAATAACATCACATAGAGTTTGGTTTTAATAAAATTTATATTTTAACATAAGATGGTAAATAGTTTTAAAAATAAAATGAGTTTTATCATTTACAAACTAGCTAATGGTAAATTTCAGGATTAAATTATATAAGTTTAAAATTGAGATTTTAGAGACTTATCAAACTCCAAACCTTATTTTATAAAAGAAAATTTTATTAAAAGGTTAATAAATGTTCTTTTGGCGCTCAAACGTCCAACTAATACTAGATATCAATTTTAAAATTTGATCGTGTCAATTATATAAAATTTGGATTTTATAAAATAACATTGCTAAATTGTGATTTTAAATAAAATTGTACCATGACTTATTGGATGAGTGCAATAACCATGATATCATATGTTTTTTAAACTAGAATTATAAAACATCAAAGAACTCTTATTTAAACTCAAATATATGCAATCTGTTTTGAAAGAACTCACACGTCACGTATATGCGTTAGTGAGATAAAGGTCACCTAAATGCTAGTGTTATCTTTTGATGGACTGGGTGTATTCGTGATTTGTTTAACCTAGTTATAGGCCGATTAAGCAAAATTTTCAAACTGGATGATTTGACCGAAAATATTTTATGATAAAGGATACCCCTAATATAGTATGTATGAAACCTTTTTTGCATGGATAATCCCTTTGGAGCAAACCTTACACACCAGTAGTCCTTTTAGTTTTAAATTTCTATGGGTCCTTTTAATTAACTTTGTTAAAATTTTATTGTTAAACCTATGTGAAATTACCAATATACCCTTAATGAGTTTTTTATCATATATAAACCTTGCACACCGGGTGGGTCTCTCTCTCTGTGTATGCGTGTGTGTGTGTATGTGTGTATTTGTGTGTGTGTGTATTGAAGAACCTTAAATTAACAGACCACTATCACAACCTCTTCAATAGGAAACCAATATATACTTCCACTTACCAACCACCTTCTCCAATGAACAACACCAATTCATATCCATCACATACCACCACGATCTCCCACCACTAAATACTCCCTGTCCTTCCCTCTTTCATCTATGTTGATGCTCCTCTTTATGTCTCTGATCTCTGTTGACCCAGTTCGTTTTATGTATTTCCGATGGATGATTTGATTTGGTTAATGTATTTCTGATTGTGGCTAGATTTGGTTTGATTTTCAAACTCACACACTAAAATCTTTAAGGAAAATTTGGTGTTAAGCTTTTAGTTAGGAGGTGAAAGTCGATGATATATATATATATATATATATATATATATATATATATATATATATACATACAGAGAGAGAGAGAGAATAGAAATATAGTCTTTTCATTTATATTTAACAGAAAGCTAATGTGTTAGTTTTCTGTTAAATATAAATGAAAAGACTAGCCATTTATTCTGTCTTTATAAAAAGTTTGTTTTTTGGACTAACCTCGTGAACCATTCTAGAGATCTAACATTTTATATTGTTTTAAAAAAAGGACTTTTTTATAATACAACTTTGTTAATATTATATAGTAAGATATAATGCTATTAGTAAATATTCTTTCTAACTATTATACTTTTGTCAAAAAATATGTTTTAGAACAATCATAATCATTTATTGAACTCTTGAAAATCAATAGTAAAAATGACATATATATCCTATAAACTTTCTAGGGTTGACCTTTTTAGTCACTTAACCTTTTTAGTGGCTTTATGAGGGAGCGAAGTGTGTGGAAACCTTGAAATTTAGTCCATTTTACTTATTATGTCTGGTAACCCTGCCACATCATCCCCACTTGACACATCATCCATGACATGGCAAAATCTTAATTGTGTCCAACGACCCAAATGACTTCGTCTGGAATGTGAATCGTAGAGGTCACGTAACTACTATTCCACCGCCTCCATATAAAAGTAGAAAAATGTGCCCTAAAATGGCACAATTCGAAAGCTGGTTACCCTAACTGCATCCTTAACTTCAATCCCAATCAGCAAAACCATACCTTCACGATTATCTCCAAATCACAACTAGTCACCCAACTGCAGTCGACCCTTGATTGAGAAGGTTCCAACGGATTCACACATGAAGACATGGCGATCAATCTGCTCCAGGCACAGTTGTAGTTGTCTCTTGTAAGGAATGAGATTGGAAACGACTTTCGCGAACTACGACTCAGTGTCACTAGAGATTTGGACGCCCTCAACCATGAATTCGATGATGTTAGGGCATGTTAGCTCGATCTGTCTAACATGGTTGATGATCTGAAGAACCATTTGTGTTCACTACAATAATCATATGTCAACATCGTCATGGATAAAAACAATTGAAACATAGTCAAATGGGTTGTTGTGTTTTTTGTTGTCGCTGTTGTGGTGGTGTTAACCTACAAGTTCTTAAAATGACTGAAGAACTATAGGTTACAACATTTCTATCGTGGGTTTGTCTTTTATTGTGTTGTGCATCTGGTTTACCGTCCTTATTAGTAAGTCGTTTTGTTTCTGGTGGTAGTAGTTGGTGGTCGTGGTCGTCGTTTTTGTGATAATGTTTCTTGTGATGATCAATTTTTTGATGGTAATCACTGGTGATGGTAGTCGTATGTAGTAATATGCAGGTAGAAATCTTGTTTTAACTTGTCTAATAGATGTAAAGTGAAATTATGTATGCAATGTAACACAAACCCATGAATGAAATGTTAGTTAAGTTAAAATATTGTTGGTATAGCTCTAAATGTGCGTATAATCTGTATAGAAACAAACCAACAGTCATATATGTGATTAAGCAATAACCAGATTTGTTGATGTTCTTCCTGGGACCACATGAAAAAGTCAAACTCTTTTAAACAAACAAAACAGGGGCCACAATGTTTCTGTTGGGGACAAGGGACAAAAGAGAAGAATCTAATACATGAGGCACGAAAAGGGACCACTGCAAAGTCCTTGTGTTTTACCTAGAGATGGAAAACCATGAAAAAGTTCATTTTTGTTGTTTTAGTACTTGGGCACTTAGGTAATTGACTAGAAAACCTGAAATACCCCTAATGGGTTAAATGACATAAAAAGCATTGATTGAAATACCCACAATACCCCTTCAGGGTTACCTGATACAAATAACTAAAATACCCCTAATGGGTTAACTGGTTTAAATGACTAGAATACCTTATTTGTTTAAGTAATTGAAATGACAATAATACCCCTAATGGGTTAACTGATTTGAATGACTAAAATACCCTACCTATTTAATTACTTGAAATAACATACCCCTAATGGATTAACTACTTCAAATGACTAAAATACCCCTAACTGTTTAAGTATTTGAAATGCCTAAACTACCCCTAACTGTTTAACTATTTTAAATGCCTAAACTACCCCTGCTGCCCTAACTACTTGAAATGCCTAAACTATTCCTAACTGTTTAACTATTTGTAATGTCTAAACTACCCCTACCGCCCTAACTATCTCAAATAAGTAAACTACCCCTACCTGTTTAAATATTTGAAATGACTAAAGTACCATGTACATAGTAACATAAAAAACATCATATATAATATAATTACATATACGAATCAAAATATCAAATCTTAAGATTAGTATAAGATAGATTAACATAACAAACATATATACCCTTGTTCCCGGACACAATAATAACATTACTTAATCCATATAACAAACATATAATTAGAACTTTAATTAATCCAAGTCCATTGGCGATCCAGCACTACTACCTTCACCTTTAACCCTTTAGCAAGTTTAAGTTTAAGAATTCTCTCAGGTTTTTTCCTCTTGCTTGGTTGACCTCTACTATACACATGCCTAACAACTTCATTAACCCTGCCTAGTTCCTTACCTTCATTAACCCTCACCACTTCCTCAACTTTACTAACCCTCACCACGTCCTTAGCTTGTAGCTCACCTACATCACCCATACCATCATCTTCCCCACCTATTTTCATATTCACTCACTCTTGTGTTTACATAACCTTTTGTTTCTTTGTGCCATTAGTTTTGGGAGGCCTTGGCACTTGAGTGCAAGTGGTCTTGTTGTGTACTTTCTATTTTCATATGCCACAAGAAACCTTTTTCCATGCCTTTCAAACTGTGTGTCTTCCATAATTTTTAGAAGCATCCCTCATTCTCTTCGTGGTTGGCCTGCCTGACATTCTTCTTTTCAATGGATGCAATGGGGGTATATAGTCTGCAGAAGGCCACATGTTCATTCCATTAATGCCATGCATGGACTGTTTGTAGGTATTATGGAAGAAGGCTCCCAGGTACAATGAGTCTATATATGGTCCATCAGGTATAACGTTTAAATATGCTAATGTAGCAACTGAATGAACATAACTGTTGACGTATGGTCCATTAGCATGGACCAGACGTCACGGTCTGGAGCTCTCCTGGCGATCGCCTGCCAGCTTTGTCTGGCGCCCGGGTGATGTGTGTAAAATGAACTAGTTTTAATCCTAACAAACTCAAATAAAAACAAACACACACAGGCAGTGTACCTATCGATAGCAGTTTAGTTTAAGCAAGTAAGGTATCGAACACAGGGAACGATAACAATTAAACTAACTACTAGAATTATCTAATTAAAACTAACAAATAAAAGAAGGGTTTTCTCTTGTTTTGCAAGACTAGAAACTTAAATAAATGACTAACACTCAAACTAAAATAACTAACAACTAATGCAAATAAAGGTACTAGATTCAATATTAAAAGAGACTTCTGTTCAGGTTCGAATTATTTATTCCTATGGTTGATTTCATGGCAAGTGCAATGGATTAATTTGTCATTGGCTACCGATTTAATGTGATTAGGTTCATATTCATTATTACTAATCCTTAGCAAACTAATTATTTCAAAAAGTGGCCAATTAATTAAACTAAGAAGCTTATTAAATTACAGATTCGGATCACGTGAGACTTGTAATATTAAATAAATTTATCAATTTAATTAACTCATGTATGGTTGTTCATCATACATGCTTACACATTGATTTACTTATTTTTCTAGTTAATCCTAGGTTCATAATCACTAATACTAGGCATACAATATTGTGTTCACAAATCCGTATGATTCAAGCAATTAAGATGATATTCATACAACTCAATAACTTGACTACTAACAGAAAAGTAATCATGATCAACACATAAGGTTCTTTAACAAGCTCAACAAGACAAATTTACCAAATCTAATTAATCCAACCATAAAATCAAATCATAGTTATAAATTCATCTAGACTAAACATAAGTTATGAGTTTTAGCTCATATTTACAGCAAAAAACATCTCAAAAACTAAATCTAATGGTTGAAACATATTCTAATCAAAAGATTAAGGGAAAGAGAATGAATTTTGCCTTTAGATCTCTTCCAAATTGGTGTCTAGGGTGCAATCTCAAGTTTCAGAGCTCCAAGAATCCTTTTCTTTGCAAATTAGTCGCTCCAATGTTCCAGACTGAAGTCCTTGTCTCGTGAGTTTGTGCCCTTTATATAGTTTTCTGAAAACAGGGGCGACTCGTCGAGTCCATAGACCAAATCGCCGAGTCCATCACTTAAAATCCGTGTGCGGTAAGGAATCTGATGGTTCGCGAATATTCGTGTCTACTTGGCGAGTCGGTGGCCAACTCGATGAGTTCTTCACTCTTTTAGCTTCATTTTTCTTCTTTCTTTATTTCCCGAGCTTCCGTTTGCTAATCTCGCTTCCTTTTCAACTCGAGCATGTCTTTTAGGTTGAAAATACAATTTAAACACAATTAAGTACCTTTTGTTCAATAATTAGGACAAATTAGCCAAAAAGTATTAAGATTTTAGACAAAATATAAAACTAAATATGCACATATCACCGGGCCTGGCCCTCGCCTGGCGCTCGGGCGCTCTTGCCCATCTCCTTGCTAGCTGGGCAAGAGTTGGGTTGGCCCAAGGCCTGACCTAACTACCCCTTGACTTAGGTGTCCCCTATAAATAGAACATAATATCCTCCATTGAGAGGGAGCTTCCTTTGGGACCTTTTCCTAGGACTTTTTCAACATCATGCATCTCCCACCTTGGGAGATCAGCTTCCATGGCCAAACACACACCCAACACACAAAGATGGTTCTTTCCAGCTAGGAAGAACCATCTCATATCTACCAACCGATCAAACTTGATCGTCGGAGCTTGCTCCCAGGGCACAGTCCCTGGGGAAACTCTAACGAATTTGTTGTGATCGCAGCTTAGGTGTATCACCGGGAACTCGTTGATGACACCACCTCCAAATATCCGATCCGGATCCAACATAGAAGACCCAGCGTCCTGAGCTCATGTCGCAACATTTGGCGCCATCCATGGGACCGAGAGCGAATAAGCTACCGTCTCTTGGTCTCAACCTCATTTTCACCACTGATTTATTCAGATCTATTGTTCTCCGCCACATGTTTGCTAAGATCTATTCATTTCAACCATTATCTCTTCAGATCCGTTCGGCTCTCGTCAAGATCTGTCCAGATCTGCTTCCCGAACGTTCAGATCTCTAGATATGCTTCGTTTTTCCCCTCAGATCTCTATGTCTGCTCTGTTTTGTTCATCAAAACGTTTCTCAAGCATAAGAAAAGATTCTCATATCAACTTTCGTTCATATTTTGGTGGTTTGTTCAGAAAGATGGGGAAGAAAGAAAGTCTTATGAGTTCTTACACTATTTCGGGTTCATATTATCAAGAAAACCCTTTTTAGCTGGTAATTTTCTATGAACAACCTCATTCTTTAAAAAGGTTGCTTGTACATACAACTGCAAAACTTGTACATCTCATAAAACTCAGCAAAACCCCAGGAACCATGTTCACATTTACCACTTTCACCAAAATACATCTTATTTCTCAAAAAGAAACAAATCTAGAAAATAACAGCTTACAGCTCAAATATGTACAAATGATACATAAAAATACAAAAATGGTTATCCTTTAGCCCCTTATCAGCCGAAAAAAAGGAAAGCAAAACAAGGAAAAACGATACATCAAAAAGTCCTATGGGTACATGCCAAAAAGTTGTCACGAAAAGAAAAAAATGCACAAAGGGCCCCACATGGTTCATACAAGAATCACCAGCTGGCAGAAAATGGCACGACCTAAGGTGGGACCCGCCTTGGTCTAACTCTCGATGTATCCCTGTCGTTGAACCACCGAGCGATGCGCAACTACCCTTCACCGACAACAACCGACAATCGACGGTTGTTTCCAGCTAACAAAACCATCTTTGACGCCCTTAGACATACCACCATCGGTCTCTTCCGACTAGTGATACGCCACAAGTTCCGGGGAAGTAGCATCCTCTGGTTCTTGTTCCTCGATTCACAGTCAAAAACTGAAACCAAAACCGTCTGTCGCCGCTAGTCGCTCCTCCAGCAGCCTGAACTCGTCAATCCTCCTACAACATCGGCGAGGATCGGAAACTGTTGAGCACTCTCAACGACGACTCCAACGAAACAAATCCGTTGAAGATGTCGCTGGTTGCTTCCAGCTCTATTTGCGACCTCCTTCGTCCTTCGAAAACAACCAACCATCTCTAGTCGTTGATGTTTCTCTCAGTTGGCATCTCCAGATAGCAGATCGGGTGAAGTTGGAAGACTTCGTCTTCTTCAAAAACAACTTATCAAAAAGCACAAGTGGGTCCCTCATGTGGTACTTTTGGTACCCACAATTTCCAATCCGTTTATGCACAACAAAAAAGAAGAAGAAGGAATTAGCATTGGGCTCACAAGTGGGCTCCAATAAACTTCATATTGTCCTGGTTATTACAAATGGGCTACCACTACACTATATTGGGCTTAGATCCAAGTGAAATTTCAAAGTTACTGGATTACTTGAACAACATTAAAGTGTTCCATCTCTACAAGACAAAAACCAACCATTTATGCTCGCGTGCCGCAAGCTCTGCTCAACAAAATACGCTTCCAGAATAAACGTTGCAGCTCGGTCCACTCGATATTTTCAAAAAAAGGGAGGGAGAAGAGTAGTACGCTACTACTTCTACTCCACGAAGTGTTTCAAAATGACTGTGACAGAAAATTCAAATTGACTTATGATTCGATCGTGTTATCTTTTCAGATAACCGTTGCAATACCGTGACAGTCAGAGCGTGCCAGTAGCAGGCTCACGAAGCAAATCTCGTTTTGTAAAGCATTTGCATGGGACTCAGGAAGTATGAATTGCTGACCAGTAACTCCAATTCCCCCTGGGCATAGAAATATAACATGCTACCCGATGATGGCCTCATATCTCATCCCTCTCTCTGGGGCACGCATGTTTTCCTCAACAATGTTTTTATGGACAACTTTCAACTGTGACTGGGAGACAGGAATCATGGATCGATTACGTTATAGTTGCTTTACGAACTTTGGAGCTTGGCACAACAGCCACGTTGAATAATAGTCTCATAGACTGTATAGCGAGGTCACACTTCTTAGATACCTTGTCCAAGCATCTTATCGACACCATTGTCATTAGTAGGCCAGCTCTGCATAACATTATTAGCAGCCTTGCTCTGCATAACATTATTAACAGCTCCGCTCTGCATCACATTACCGGCAACAACTACGTTGCATCAGATCGACCAGATCATACTCTCGAGAAGAAAGTGGTATCAAGCCAGCCAATGCTGCATAATTCCATGTCTACCTCATCGTGTAACACCACGTCTCTCATGGTCGAGGTTCGGTCGTTCTTTCTATTTCTTTAAGCATTGTTACTTTGACTGTGTCCAGTCCAATTTCATTGGCCACTTACCAATAATACCAGATGAGGGGGGGAGAGACTTGTTGACGTATGGTCCATTATCATGGCTGATACGTCAATGATGACGCTCTCCTGGCGCTCGCTTGCCAGCCTTGTCTGGCGCTCGCGCCTGACGCAGACGCTCTTTCCCAACTCCTTGCTAGATGGGCCTGAGTTGGGCTGGCCCAAGGCCTGACCTAACTCTCCCTTGACCTAATTGTCCCCTATAAATAGAACAAAATTTCCTCCATAGAGAGCGATCTTCCCCTGGGACCTTTTCCTGGGATCTTTTCACTCTCATGCATCTCCCACCTTGGGAGATCAATCTCCATGGCTAAACACACACCCAACACACCAAGATGGTTCTTTCCAGCTAGGAAGAACCATCTCATCTATACCAACTGATCTAACTTGATTGTCGGAGCTTGCTCCCAGGGCACAGTCCCTGGGGCAACTCTAACGACTTTGTTGTGATGACAACTTAGGTGTCTCGCCAGGAACTCGCTGATGGCACTACCTCCAGATCTCTGATCCGGATCCAACACACAAGACATGGCGGCCTGAGCTCATGTCACAACAACAACCATAGCCATTTAGTTGTTGTAACCTACAACTACATTCCTTTTTTGTCATATCAACAATATAAGGCTCATCCATTTTCCTTGTTTCAAACTTCATACCCCCACAAGTCACAATGCCAATGCCTACATAATGTAATGCAAATATTTAGAGCTGAGACAGGTAAGGTATGTATGAATAAATAAGTGTACAAACCTTTGCTTAGTTTGGAGAATATTCAATATTGTTCTGATACTTGGACAAATAGAGTAACAATTCCATCCTTGACCGGTTAGTTTCATACTCACCATCCTTTGCATCATATATATACTAATGTCCTATAACATGTTGATAATAGGTTTCTTCCGAGCATCCAAAATGACACTATTAAAGCTCTTTGAAAAGCCATTTTCCACAGAGTCACAAGATGAATTGCGAACTCTGAAAAAAAAGCTAAAGACCAAGTATTTGGATCTCTATCCATAAGATACATAATGGCTGCAAGATTCAACTTTTCAATCTCTTTCATGACTACATTAAAATGTGCTTCAATTGTTGCCCTGCTTGCTCTCCAAATAAAATTTTCAAACTTGGCTCCACTAAATTTCATTCTAAAATTGGCATAGATATGCCTAGCACACTGCCTATGTTCTACTGCCAGGAACACTTCTTTGACTGCCTCAACCAAACCCTACATATGTAACAAGAAGGAATGAAGTTAGAAATGTAAATATTAATTATACTGCATTTAATATTTATGAAACATACCTTGTGTTGATCAAAAATTAAAACGAAACCACTTCCTTCATTCCAACATTGCAAATCTTCTGAAAGATTCTCAATGAATCATTTCCAATTCTCCTTGTTTTCCACACATACAACCACCCAAGCAATTCGGAATATTCCATTGTTATCATCCCTAACCATAAGACAATGCAACTCACCTTGGAAAAAACATTTTTGGAAACAACCATCTAGGTTAATGCTTATTCTACACCCTCCCCTTAATCCCTCTTTGACTGCAACAAAGCATATGTAAATCTTGTTGAAGTAATTCTTACCATCAGGCATTGCATCCACATAAATTTTAATTGTGGATCTAGGATTTGATTTTTTAATCTCCTCACCATATGACCATATTATAGCATAATTTTCTGTAACTGTGCCTTCAGTTAGAGTCAATGCATACTTTTTGGCTCTCCTACACTAACTCATACTCACATCAAAGCCAAAAGTGGTTTTCACCTCCTCACTAAGCAATATGACACTCATCTTTTGATTGTTAAAAAATTGTTGCATAAAGTGGCCACCTATCCATTTATATGTGACAATTGATCCGAATTTGAAATTCTTTGCACAATTATGGTCACTAATAAGAGACTTGATCTGGAAAGACTTATCATCACTCATCCATGAACCCCAAACCCTAAATGTACATTTTACATCACAACATTTGGTTAGCAACCGTCTACTATCGTTTTTCACAAACATAATTGATAACCATTCACAACAACATATTTACAGAGCATGTATTTCAATTGTTTAGTACGCTCAAACCTCATACCTAACATAGGTTCATGCTCCTTCCAATGTAGCTTTTCATTGAAAATATTTGGCAACTCAAGATAAACATCTTCATTGTCATCCATGTCTTCTTCCAAAGCTCACCTACACATGCATTCTCAACCATGTCGAAATCAGGCCCATTATCCTTTTTGTAAAAATGAGGGCTCCCATGGTCATCCTCATCATTATCAGTATCCTCATCCTCAGCCCCATGGTCATCCTCATCGTCATACCCATGCCATGTCTCAACTTCCTTAATTAGTCATGCACCATCAATCACTTCTTCTTCTATGTTATCAATGACCTTTTCTTTGTGTTCATCCAACCATTCGTGCATGTTACTATTACCAAAATGGTTTAAATACATAGGGAGTATAACACTATATTCATAAGTAATTGCTATAAGTCGGCATAATCCATCTCATTGCTAATTAAGGTCAAACCTTTTGGAAAATCAATATCAGGTTGACAGTAATAGAGCTTCACACACTTTTCTCCAGTGAACCTTTCGATGAACGCATAACACTTGTCCTTGTCCATGCTTGCGAAATCGACGTTCGACAACCTCTGAGTAATCCCGCCAGTGTAGCGTATGGGGTATTTGGCAACGATTCCTAGGAAGTGCACATCGACTTGGATGAATACGAGATCCATGTTAGAGGTTTGAGGAGAAGGAAACAATTAGGGTTTACCAGAAGAGATGGAAGTTGTGAACCGTCGAGGGCAAAATGTCTCTTTTAAAAAGCGTACAACTATGTGAACAGTAAATACATAATATACATCAATTGTTATGTGACATTAATTAATGACATGACAATCAACGAAGGACACAATCAACACCCTATATGGTATTTGTAAAACAGGTGGCCAAACTATGACCGACTGACCCCTTCAAAAATGAAATAATGACGTAATCGACCCGACAAAATATAGTTTGTTCCATTGTAAAACCTTTAAAAAAGTTAAGTGACTAAAAGGATCAAACCTAGAAAACTCATAGACATATGTGCCATTTTCCCAAATCAATAATAAAATAACTAAAATCACACAGTATATGAAAAATAAAACATAATAAGGTCTAACAAACAAATGACAATTAACAAATATAGAGAGAATAATTCTGAAGAGGATGATTAAAAGAATCAATGCTCCTAAATTAGTTAAAAGTTTCCTATTAAAGTGAGTAAATGATGAATTAGAATTGATTACTATTCTCGTAAAAATCCGTACATTCTTTCGCTCCAAAGCTCTAGATCCTTATCAAGTTTTCACCATGTTATTTACATATGTGGCTGATACTTCACAACAATCAATTAGGTTATTTGATGAAGCGCTTCTGCAAAATTTGTTTGTTCATCCAAACGTGGTTATAATAGTTGTCAAAAATGCAATTCGTACTACAGAGCGAGATTCGTCTACCCTTTGCATTATAGCTTTCGGTATTCGAATAACAAACTTTGCAAATAATAAAATTCTTATCTAATAGGTTGCAATCACAAAAAAAAAATCCTATATCCTATTACGGAGAATGGATCATCCGATCCATTAAGCCCATCTAGATAGATTTAATCACGTTGTAAATGTTTAATACATAGTCAAATTGTATAGTCAATAAATCCTATGACTTCTCCTGTAAATGTGGTTGACCACAACAGTCTAATCAGCCTATATAAGGCGTGTATCTCATTCAGTAATATATAACTCAAATCATTAATCAAATACCTTTATATGGTATCAGAGCTTCAATAGCTCCTCTGATCCCTAATCGATCCAAATCCCTTCCGCTCCAATAATCCACAATGCCTATCATCGAAGTCACAACACAAACACACTTCCCAATTAAGCTCAATGCCACAAACTTTCCAGTATGGAGAAAGCAAGTTATGGCCACTCTAATCGGCCTAGGTCTCGACAAACACGTCGACGGTTCAGAAGAAGCACCAGCCAAAACTCTCGCTGGTGATGCCATAAAACCCAATCCAGATTACCGCCCTTGGTACCGCCAAGATCAGATTCTTCTTGGTGCTCTTCTTGGAAGCTGTACTGACACGATTCAACCTATTGTTTCCTCCACTGAAACATCTCGTCAAGCATTCAAAAGACTCAATGACAGCTACGCAAGTGTTTCTCGATCCCGTATTATATCTCTCATATCACGCCTTGCTAATAACCCACGAGGCTCTCGACCGGTTGCTGAATTTCTCAACGAGATGAAGACTATTTCTGATGAGCTGGCCCTAGCTTAAAGCCCAATAGAAGAAGAAGACTTAATTGTTCATATACTGGGCCAACTCGAAGAAGATTATGTCCACATTGCCGCTGCCCTAAAAATCATAGATACATCCATTACGTTCCCTGATTTATTCGACAAACTTGTGGACCATGAAAGAACCCACAAAGACACTCAACAACCATCGGTCATCACCACAGTCAACAATACCCAGACACAACAATCTCGATTCACTCCTAGACAGAACAGTGACAATCGCTCCTTTAACAGGTCAAACAATGCCTCTGGTAACAGGTTCAATCGCTATCAAGGTTCTCCTAATGGTAACAATTTTTCTCCTCGAGGTAATAGGAACTCTACCTATTGCCAATATTGCAATATTCCAGGTCATGATACAAAGGAGTGCAGAAAGTTAGCAAGGTTCCTGAAAGAGAACAACATCACTATTTCTATGAATGCATCCTCTCCAACGGTCAACATGACCACTGCCGGCTCTACAGCCCCAACGCCACCTTGGATGTTTGATTCAGGGGCCTCCCACCATGTGGCATCCAACCCTGCATCGTTCCACACCTTATCGAAATACGGCGGACCTGATGAGATAGTGCTAGGAAACGGTACAAATCTCTCTATCTCTCACACTGGTCAATCTTTCCTTCCCACCCAATCACGTCCTTTAAACTTACAAAATGTCCTATTCGTTCCTAAATTACGTAGTAATCTTGTGTCCATTGCTAAACTCTGTAAAACTAACCATGTTTCTGTTGAATTTTTTCCCTATCATTTTGTTGTTAAGGATCTATGCACGAGGGCGTGCCTAATGTGGGGAGTGAACGTCAATGATGTCTATTATGCAGCTATTCGATCTCTTCGCAGTTTTCCTCAAATAAACTCGGTCTCAGCTTCATCTGGATCGCTTATTTCTTGGCATCACAAGCTTGGCCATCCCTCCATCAAAGTCCTCCAACTACTTCTCAAAAGCTTAAAGTTAGAGTCTCCAAAAATATCCACTAGTTCTTTTCATTGTGATGCATGTTCAGTTAATAAAAGTCATAAGCAACCATTTGGTAGCAATTCTTTCACCGTCTCGAAACCATTAGAACTTGTCTATTATGATGTTTGGGGTCCTGTTCAAAAAACAAATGATGGTTATGTCTATTATGTTATTTTTGTTGATTTTTACTCTAAATACACATGGCTCTACCCAATGAAAAAGAAATCCGATGTCTCCATTCTATTCCCTCAATTCAAGACTCTTGTCGAAAAATATCATAATACACCACTCATCTCTCTATTTACTAATAATGGGGGAGAATATATTGCTCTCACAAAATATCTTCAAGATCAAGGCATTTCTCACTTTACTACTCCTCCCCACACCCCAGAACAAAATGGGGTGGCAGAAAGACGCCACCATCATATTGTGGAGACTGGTCTTTCCCTTCTTCACCATGCTCAACTTCCCCTCACCTTTTGGTCTCATGCTTTCCAAATAGCAGTTTACCTAATAAATCGCTTGCCTACTTCCATCCTTCACCACATATCTCCCTATCAACAACTCTACAATACCTCACTCACTTACACTAAACTTAAACCTTTTGGCTGCTTGTGTTATCCATGGTTAAGACCCTATGCTGCCACTAAACTCCATCCCCGATCGGCCAAGTGTATCTTCTTAGGATACTCTCCATCCAAATCTGCCTTCAAGTGTTATGACCCATCAACCCACAATCTTTACCATTCCAGACACGTAGAATTTATTGAAACAATTTTTCCGTATCACTCCACCTCACCCTCCCTGTTACCTAATACCGATGACTTCCTCACAGATAATACCACCATGCCTCCAACACACCAACATACCTCTCGGATTCTTCCCGATGAACCTCCTGCCACTGCTCCGGAAAACCCACCTGTCACCATACCTGCCAGCCCCGACGCTGCAACCCCATCCACTCCTACTGACCCACCTACAACCCCATCCCCTCCTCCATCACCTCCCTCCCCGCAACCTCAACCCTTACCTACAATCAATCTTCGTACCAGCCCTTTTCCACCACCACGAAACAGAACCCGCAACTCCAAATACTTCAATAATAACCTTATTAACACCACCACTCTCCACCCTATCCCCACTACTATTGAACCTACCACCTACACACAAGCCTTAAAAGACTCACATTGGCGCCATGCTATGGATAATGAATTCAATGCCCTTATACAAAACCAAACTTGGGAGCTTGTTCCCGCCACCTCCCATACACCAATTGGCTGCAAGTGGGTGTTCCGAATCAAACGCAAACCCGATGGTTCTATCGAAAAATACAAGGCTCGACTTGTGGCTAAAGGCTTCCTTCAAAAATATGGAAAAGATTACTTTGACACTTTTAGCCTGGTCACTAAACTCGTCACCATTTGTACTATACTATCCATTGCCTTATCCAACAACTGGCCACTACGACAACTTGATGTCAATAATGCCTTTCTTCAAGGCACTCTCAATGAGGAAGTCTATATGACCCAACCACCTGGCTATACCGATCCACAATTTCCAAAACACATATGCAAACTCAAGAAATCAATCCATGGCCTTAAACAAGCACCTAGAGCCTGGTACAATGAGCTTACCTCCTTTCTGCTCACCTACGGTTTCAAGAAATCGTCTTCCGATGCCTCACTTTTTATCTATCACTCCAACAATATCATTTGCTACTTCCTAGTTTACGTTGATGATATTGTCCTTACTTGCAATAATTCAGCCTTTTTATCCTCCTTTATCACAACTCTCAGCAATAAGTTATCTCTCAATGATCTAGGCATGCTTCATAATTTTCTTGGTGTTGAAGTTATTCCCACTAAATCCGGTTTGTTCCTTTCCCAACATCGTCATATCCAAGATGTTATCACCTCATTTCACATGGAAGGTGCTAAAGATGTCACAACCCCTCTAAGCACTTCGGATCCCTTAACACTTCTTGATTCCACTCCAACACTTGATGCTACTCCTTATCGAAAACTCGTTGGATCTCTTCAATACCTAGCTTTCACCCGTCCAGACATCTCCTTTTCCATCAACAAACTCTCCCAATTTATGCATGCTCCGCGTCAGTCTCACTGGCAAGCTCTTAAACGCCTACTTCGTTACCTCAAAGGTACCATCCATTATGGTCTTTTCCTAAACCGTAACTCTCCTATCACTCTCACAGCTTTTTCGGATTCCGATTGGGGTGGTGTGCACGATGCGGGTCGCTCTACTACTGCCTATATTCTTTATCTTGGATCTAATATTGTCTCCTGGCGCTCTACCAGACAAAAATCTGTGTCAAGATCGTCAACTGAGGCAGAATACAAGGCTCTCGCTAATGCGGCTGCTGAACTAACATGGTTGAAAAACCTGCTGCAGGAACTGGGTATTATCATTAACACTACACCTACTTTATTCTGTGACAACACAAGTGCTACATATGTGTGTGCAAACCCGGTTTATCACTCAAGAAGGAAGCATGTGGCTTTGGACTACCATTTTGTACGTGAACAAGTGACTGCTGGTCATCTTCGAGTCCTCCATGTCCACTCTGAAGATCAACTAGCCGACATGATTACCAAGCCTCTCTCTCGAGCTCCTTTTCTTCGAAACAGGTCCAAGATTGGTGTCTCTGACGGAGCCTCCATCTTGCCGGGGCGTATTACGGAGAATGGATCATCCGATCCATTAAGCCCATCTAGATAGATTTAATCACGTTGTAAATGTTTAATACATAGTAAAACTATATAGTCAATAGATCCTATGACTTCTCCTGTAAATGTGGATGACCACAACAGTGTAATCAGCCTATATAAGGCGTGTATCTCATTCAGTAATATATAATTGATATGTGCATATCTATACATATATTTTACATCATATCTTAATACTTTTAGCTATAATTATGCATATTATAGAACAAAAGGTACTTATTATGCTTAATATATGTTATGTAGCATAAAGACATTCTCGGGAGCAATATGGAAGCTAGAAGCAGGAAAATACGAGCTTAGACAAGAAGAAAACACAAGAAGGATGTTGCTAGACAGCTTGACCCCTCGTCTGTATTTTGACCATATCTCATGACTCGTAACTCTGATTAAGGTGATTCAAAATGATATGAAAACTAGACAAAATTCCGGATGACTTTCCGGTTTTGAGAAAAGTCGATTTTCAACCACCACGACGTGGTGAATGGAATCTTTGCGATTTGTGACGCTGGCTTGGAGAATACGGGATAAACACGAGGACCACGGCGTGGTGCCTTTACCACGTCGTGGTGGCCAGATTTTAGGCAAGTATATATATCCGAATATTATGACGAATTGGGAGACTTGGAGGTGACTTTCTGGACAAGCATTACGAAAAATAACCTCTGGAAAACCCTTAGAAGAGGAGGAAACGATTGGAGCTCAAGATTTGAAGAGATCTAGAAGAAAACATCAATTTATTCGGTTTGATCATGTTTATATTTATCTCTATTGAGTTTTTGTGTTTGATTTCTACCATGAGTAGCTAAATTTAGCTACTCCTGTTTAGCTAGATGAAGCTTCAACTTATAGATTAGTTTAATTAATTATGGATTTGACTTGTTGGTATTGTGCTTGTGTTTGATTGTTAATACCTAGCATGCTAATATTTGGTTGTTTAGTTGCTTGAATTAATGTTCTGTGTAGCTTAGTGATAATTAAATTACATGAACATGACACCTAGTGATTTAGTGAATATTGAATTGCTAGAGCTAGGATTGACCTAATCTTAGATAAGTGATTGAAGTAATTGAATTTAGCTGTGCTGGAGAACATAAATTATGACCATAATTATGTTTGCATAATAAATCTTACATAGCCTATTCCTAATCCATAACTGATTCTGTGTTTGATTGTGTGTGACCATGCATAGTTTTACATGAATTAGTTAAATATTAGTAAATTTGGACTTAAATTGCTAATAATATAATATTAGGTAACCAACTTTGATAATCCATAATTGTTAGCTAGCCATAAAGAAGAAGTGGATTCGAACTAAACGGGAATGTTTTTAGTAATTGATTGAACCTTTGTTTAGTAATTAAGTTTATCTAGACTTGCAAAATTAGATAAAAACCTTTTTAATTATTGTTTGATTTTAGATTAATTTTGAGTAATTATTTTAGTTAATTGAATCTGTTCCCTGTGTTCGACCCCGACTTACTTTACTACACTACAATCCGACTAGGTACACTGCCTAGGTGCATATTAGTTAGTTAAGTTAGTTAGGTTATAAATTTAAAACTAGTAGGTACTTTTGTGCACATCAATAACTCAAATCATTAATCAAATACCTATCCTATACAACACACCATAACTTTGACCTCTTAGGAAAGTCAAACTCCATGCAATCATACTCTACACAAGTGGAGTCCGAACTATATTCCCGACATACCGACTAATTTTACCCCAACAAATGTTAGAACATTTCATAAATCATCAACACCCCAAATCAAAACCAAAAAACAAAAAAAAACCCCCACGAATTACAGAAAAAATAAATAAATAAAAAAACATATGCAAACACAAGGAAAAACTCCATTCAACCTACGAGAACCTCACGTTTAACGGTTCCGGAGTTTGCGGATTCAATTTCTTCTTGTTATGTTTATTTAAAGGTAACGATACGTGAATAAAACCAAACTTCTTCCTTTGAGCAAAGAACTGCTTATCAACCCGTTTTTCCTTTTCAGACTTTCCAGTGTCACGAAATATAAGCCCACTTTGCTCACGAAGCATTTCACTTAAAGATACATCATCTCTACGAGTTTGACTTTCAACATCCTCTCGAACCACTACGTTGTCTTGTAGGATCAATTTCCGACTCAATATATCACCAATCGAGACACTTGATCGCAATACTGGCCTCGATTCTGTGTTGATCATGTTTGAATCGTCCCCTATCAATGGGGCAAAGCCTCTAGGACCATGATATGGGTACGGGGTTCTGGTTTTTGAATTATTATTATTAGTTGATTTTGTGGGCCATGTTTCGTCTGATCTTCCACGAAAATACTTGGTTCTTGATTCGAGGTTTCTTCCGTTTGTAGTATCCGATCTAGGCCCTAACCATAAACAATGATAAGATATAAGTAATTTTATAGGGTCTATTTTGTTAAAAAGAACTGATACGTAGATAATAGTTTTTTTTTCATATATAATGTAAAATCCTATAAAAGAGATTGTTATGTATGAAAAAAAAAATATATTAGGGTATGATTAATTTTGTGATTAATTCATGTATGATTAATTCATTCCCTCCATGTTTGGTCAATTTTGTGAATATCTTAAATAAAGTTAAATTAATATAAGTTCGAGGTTACCAAGAGCCTCTTCGAGTGTCTTTCTTCGATACAAATTTTCGTTTCCTTCATTTTTCTTCCAAATTTCTTCACCTTTTTGAGCTTTTTGAGCGAGTAAAGAGTACTCTTCATACGAAAGCGTGATTCCTTCACGAATCGATGGCGTATCTTCATTTTCAGCTCGAGCAACAGCTTCCATAGCTCGTGCAGCTTCCTCCATCTTTTTAGCAGCAATCAACCTCATTTCCACCATTTTTATACTCAATTTCGTGTGCTCAATCTCCGACGTCGCCTTAATCACCTCATATTGCGCCGCTTCTTCCATCTTCCTAAACTGCTGTGCTTCGAATGTCAATTTTTTACAGAACCCATTTGAAACATCAACGGATTCTTCAATCACCCGTTTCGTTTCCCCATCTTTTTCAGCCAAATTCGACTTATGCGTTCGCAATTTCTTGTTCAACGATTCAACAGAAGTACGAATCATGGCGAGATCGGTGGTGGTTTTGTTTAGATTCGATTTGGCTTCTTTGAGCTCGGTTAAGATCATCCCGGGAGGCATTGGGATTGGGCATAATGTTAAAGTTTTTGCTGTTGATTGGTCGATCGGCGTCGTGGTTCCTGAATCTGGATTCAGATCTAGGGTTGTTGTTGTTGTTGCCATGATTGATGATGAAGTTTCTTTGATTAGGTTGAGTTTTAAACCCTCCATTACTCCTTTTGCGGATTCGAGTTCACGAAGAACTTCGAGGGTTTCTTGTTCTTTGATGATTAGTTCTTTTTCGAGTTCTGCAGCTTGCTTTTCGACTGTATCCATGTCGATTTCTTCAACATCTTGCTGTTTTAACGAAAGAAATGTCATTGAATTGATTTTGACTTTAAAAGTCAAATAAACCGACATTGATAAATTGTAAGAAAAATGTAAATAAAATAAAATATTAATAATAATATAAAGTATAAAGTTAACAAGTGGAAAAGATTATTATTTAATAATATAAGTTCTTTTCTATATCATATAAAATGAACTAATTATTTTAAAATAAGAAATGTCTAATTATTTTCTTGATCATGTCAAAATTAACCTCCTAAACTTTAATAAATTTAGATAATTATTAAATAATAAAATCCTTATAGTATTTAAATAGAAAAAAAGTGTTTACTTAATAATATAATTTCTTTATCTAGTCTGTATGTTTTTTATAATACGATTATAAATTAGGTGAAATGTTAGATTATGCATGATATTAGGTTTTTACAATTATGATTTATGTGGTGATATGAGTTAAATGTTTATGCATAATGCTTATATTCTTTTATCAATTTATGTAAAATATTTTAAGTTTTACAAATTTACAACAAAATTTAATTGCATTTATCAATTTATACAGCATTGTTTCAAACTTTTATCGTTCTTATATACAACAGACACAACAAACATGTTTTACCATATAAAAATAAATAAAATGTCACATATTGTGGTTAATAAAACATGTTTACATATTTCGTTTACATAAACTAGGAAGAGAACTAAATGTCTACAAAAAGATTTCAAAATTTATGAAAAAATACAATTTTTTTTTCATAATTTCGTATCGTGATCGATTGCTTCAACATTTATATTTTCATAATTAAAATAAACAAAAATCTCATAATTAAAAAAGCAAATCACTGTTGTGTTGTGAGCATGAGATCGATAATGATGAGTGTAGAGAGAGAAACTAACACCGGCGAGTCGAAGGACGTTAAGGGGAACCCACGAACCGCTACCGCCGAACCGAGTCACCGCCTCCTTCACCGACCCAAACGGCGGCGAAGTATCAATCTCAACCCTAGGGTTTATCAGCTTCCTGGTTTCTGAAATTGGGACAGAATTGTCAGAAACATGACTACTCTGGGCCATGTTCGAGAGGAAACAATGGCGGAAAAACAGTTATCAATGGAGAATTTACATAGTATGATTGGGATTTTGAAGGATTAAAAAGGGGGATTTGGAAATGAGGAAATGAGGAAGGTGGAAGAAGAAGAAAAGGGTAATAATGGTGTTGGGATTGTAAGATATGGTCCCTGGCGTTAATGGCGGATTGAGAGACTGTAAGTGAAAGCATGAGTAGTGGGGAGGGACAAAAGCGAAAGAAATGAAGATACGCGTTTAAAGTTTCTGCCTACTTTTCTTTATTTACCTTTTTTGTAAATCTTTTCTTTAAAATATTATTAAAACGTTTCCAAAAAGTCTTGTTTTATAAAGGTAAATAATAATCGTGTAATTTGAACACTAACAATGGTTACGATTCGGCTAAATTCAACTTCTGATTTGAATTAAGAACTGTTTATTATTATTATTATTATTATTATTATTATTATTATTATTATTATTTTGTTTATTGATATTGTTGTGATTGGTTTGGGATTATTAGATAATAATTTTGATGGTTTGTTAAGTTAATAAGTACGAAACCAGTGCAGGGGGAATTGTTTGTTTCTAAGCCAAGTCAGCATTGAAGGGAATAATAGTATTAGTTGGATTGAAAAATAGTTTCAAAATTGGATAATTTAATGGGAATTGGAATAAATTAATTTATAGTGATTACAACCGATAATTTGATTACGATAATGAGGTGGATGTAATTTGTATATGTAACATCCTAAAATTCAAGACCAAAAATTTCATTTTAATTAAGTAATTATAAAACAAATAGTCTGAAAACATTCATAATGTCATCTCAGTTCAAAACCAATATATCAATAATCAAAACATGTCATAATAAAACAACATCAGAATATAACTCCCAAAGATCTCATGTGCGGAAATTATGGTGTGATGCAATGCGATCATGCCGGCTCATTTCCTTTCGAAGAAGAAGTACCTGAAACCAAACTAAAAACCGTAAGTACGAAGTTTACTGAGTTCCCCCATCATACCACATATCATACAACAAATACATTGCCAAGCATATTTGGGTGTCGGCCTCCCCTTCGGTCTATTTCAACCGGATACTGCCGAGCATATCTGGGTGCTGGCCTCCCCTTCGGTTTATTCCAACCGGATACTGCCGAGCATATATGGGTGTTGGCCTCCCCTTCGGTCTCTTCCAGCCGGATACTGCCGAGCATATTTGGGTGCTGGCCTCCCCTTCGGTCTATTTCAACCGGATATTGGGTCTATTTCACCCCTACCACTACCACATAATATCGTAACAAATAAGCACATAAAACATAACAGATAGTGGCATACCGGACAATTATCACAAAGACAATCATCTCTACTACAAATAACTACTAGTGGTCCGACATTGGTGCCTTCGACCCACTCATACAGGAAGGTAACTCACCTCAACTATGTGCCGAAATCGTACGCCTCGGATGGCTTGAGACTCCTCTCCCTAAAGCATAACAAGTCCCCTAGTTAGTTATTGGGTCCAAGTATGACTCTCTTATGGCCCAACTCCTAATTCATGTCCCAAGGAAAGGTCCCCTAGTCCTTTCCCTAATGGGCCTTTTCCCCCAAGCTCCAATCCATAATCAATTTAAGGCCCAAGTCCATTACTTTAGGCTTTAAAGACCAATAAGGCCCAATACCATAAATCTCAGTCCTAGGCCCAGAGGCCTTACTCCACAGTGGGCCATGAGGCCCAACAAATCCAAGCCCAAAAACTACATTAATCATTATGTATGTGTACGCGCGGCGTACCTGGCACGTACGCTTGGCGTACGCTGGCCTTGACCAGAAGCAGGAAATTGACCCAATACGCGCAACGTACCAGGGGTACGCCCAACGTATTGGCTAGTTTCCTTAGAACTCTTTTTGTGACTTAATCCATTAAGTCCTAACGTCCAAAACATAAATCCAGGTCCTTTAAGACGTCCTAAACCATAAAGTTACAAACTTTATGTCTTTGCATGCATGGATGGGGGTTAAGACATGATTTATGTCCTTAAACACACTTTGTGACCATCTAACACTTGCATGGTTGTGGCTTAATCATCAAGGCCTAATTTTTATGACTCTAAATGCTTCCAAGAGCTAAAAAGGACAGCTCTTATGGGCTGGAACTACCAGAACACCAGAAACCTCTACTATGGAGTCAAAATATCACATAAAACACCCCAAAACGACAACTAAGCATGCAATGGTCAAGTTTGAAACTTGATACCTCAAATGATTCAGAAAAGATGCTAATCTCCTGGATCTACAAGCTCTCTTCAAATCCTTGCTCCTTCTTCAAACTCCTTGCTCTTCAAAAACCACCAAAACAACACCAAAATGCTCAAAGTAAGCTCAAGATACATGCAATGGAGTTAGGGTTCGAGTTGGGAACTAAGAGGACAAGGGACGCTGAGAGGATAATGGTTTTGAAGGTTATAAGTTGTTTAATTAGGGTGCAAACCCTAAAATTTAGGGTTTGCATCCGATCACCCTACGCCCAGCGTACGCATGGGAGTTCCTCGATCCGCACCTAATATGTGTATGTTGTGCGTACACCCTCTACGCCCAGCGTATGATCCGCCCCAAAATCCCAACATTTTAATAATTATAACTTGAATAAAAAGCAATACAATACCTGATAAATCTCGGACGTTACAAATCTCCCCCACTTGAATTAGACTTCGTCTTCGAAGTCTGCTGCTGCTGCCAGGAATAACTCGGGGTAATGCTCCCTCATCTCGTCCTTTGGCTCCCACGTCCAATCTGAGCCCTTAAGGTGCTGCCACTGCAACTTCACCAGTTCTACTTCCTTGTTTCTCAGAGCCTTCGTCTTCCTGTCGAGAATGGCTACAGGCCTCTCGATGTAGTTCAAGCGGTCATCCACCTGTATGTCCTTCAAAAGAACCACTGCCGAATCATCGACTATGCACTTTCGCAACTGCGAAACATGAAAAGTGTTGTGGATCTATCTAAGCTCCTCCAGAAGATCCAACTGATACGCTACCTTTCCCACCTGGGCTACCACCCTGATGGGTCTGATATACCTGGGGCCCATCTTGCCCCATTTTCTGAAGCGGATGACACCTTTCCAAGGTGAAACCTTCAGAAGGACCATATCCCCAACCTGAAACTCCAAGTCTGATTGACGTATGTCGGCGTAGCTATTCTGCCGACTCTGGGCCGTCTGGAGTCTACTCCGGACCTGCTGGATTTTCTCCGACGTCTTAAGCACCACCTCGGTACTATCACACCCCTAAACCGGAACGACGTAAATGTTCGGGGGCGGAGGACGTCATCACAACAATTGCATAATAGTAATCAAAGCAAACACAACCATTACATTGATAAAGTATAGCATTTACATCTGTTCAATACATAGTTTGTATGACATCAAAAGTGTATAGCAAAAGTATAGAAGACGCGACTCTAAAAGCTCCGTCTTCTCAAAACCTGTGGGTGTACCTGTCTACCGGTTCCCTGACAATACAAGTGGTTTTGAAAGTGTATCAACATTTAAGTTGGTGAGTTCATAAGTATGTATTTGAGATGGAAAGCTTGTCTTTGTTCTTTGAAATGTTATAGTGTACTTGCAGAAAATCCAATATTTTCTTAGTGAATGAAATGTAGTCTTAGGCCTTAAGACCAAAATGTATGTAGTTACTGTATTCTGAAATAGAGAAATGTACTCTGAAATAGTGAACTGTAGTCTTATTAACAAATAAAACTTTGTCATAAATGTTTCTTGAAATTGTATGTCATACTAGTGTACTCTGTACTAGAAAAGTAGTGTACTGTAGTAGTGTTTGTATGAAAATCTTATTGTATGAGTGCCTGGAATCCACCAGTTGTAGTGTAAAATAGTGTACTGTAGTTTCATTATTTAAAATAAAACCTTTTTTATGAATGCCTGTAATCCACCAGCTGTAGTGTATGTAATGTACTGTAGTTTTATTAATTAAAATAAAACCTTTGAAGTAGTGTTAATTCCGTAAACAAATGTTTAATTTAATACTATTGTGAGTTTCATATAACTATGCATGATATGACCTAGTGGCCTCTACGACGTTCTTCAGGCGTCGGAATGTTATGAGATTTGTCACCCCAGGCCTGCCGACCTAGCTATTGCAAGTAGCTCAGGTGCGGAATTGTCAGTCCCATATAGATCTATACACAAATTCACGCTCTCCCTCCAGGAGACTCTGGTTATAATTTATAGGACTTGAACCGGTACCCTAATGGGTACACCGAAGTAGTGCCTCACAACCCTGTATTAACTAGTTTACATGTAGTGTAGTAATGTTCTCTTGTACTTGAAACTGTATGTATAACCTTGTAATAGTGTACTTTGTAATGTAAAATAATTATACTTAAATAATTATTTCTAGTAGTGTATCCTTGAAATAGTGGAATAGAGTAGTGTTCCATAAACTATACCTATTATAGTTTATATACTTGTGTCTGTATAGTGTTCTTGTACTTATAAAATAGTGTAGTGTTTCCCAAACTATACCTATTATAGTTTAAATGTATGTTCTTGTATCGTTTGTTGAACCTAGCAAAATAGTGTATTAATTCACAAACTATGTCTATTATAGTTTGAATGTATACTCTGTAATGAATGAAAACCTTTGCAATTTATCAGTGTGTATAAAACAGAAACAAAAGATTTGTATGACGTTCCTTTTTGCTCAGCATGTTACAAAAGGGTTTAAATATATAATAAATATATTTTGATATTTGTAGTGATAAATCGGTTTGAAGCACTTGCAAATGGTTTGTAATGGTTTGAAATCATTTGAATGATAACACAAGAGTCCTTGTGTTTAACTTGTATCCCCCCTAAAAACATTGAAAATAGTGAAAACGTAGGGGTATGAACTCACCTTTAGTGTGTGTTCGAGTCTGGATAGTGGAACTGTAGAGATGATCCTCCGGCTAGCGTACGTGGGAAGAGCGGTATCCTAATATTATTTAAACACATAATCGTCTTTAAATTAGCGAAATAATTAATTAAAGCGTTAGACAACACTTAATTTATGTAAGGAATTTCTTACAAAAATTACCGAGAATTGTTTGGAGTGTTGACAAGGGTTTTCGGTCTAGCCTTCACCGAAATCTCCTGATTTCGGTCTTAAAACCTCAACCGAGAACCAGGTTCTCGGTCTTAGGGTGTTCTCGGCCAGGAACGAGTTCTCGGTCTGTAACACCGTAAATTTTCATACAAAATTTTCACTTTAAATTCACATAAGTCACATCAACAAATATCACAAAATCCCCAAAATGTCAAATTATTAAAACACATGCTCTTAATTGTTGAATTAAATCCAGGATCCTCGGAAGCATAACTTTATCTCGTGTGTACAATCAAGCCTGTGCCTTCCCGTGATCCTGAGAAGTACCTGAAACACATAACACGTAACACGGTAAGCACGAAGCTTAGTGAGTTCCCCAAGATACCACACACACCACATTAGCCACTCTAGGCTAGATCAATACGACCCTCCGGTCAATGAGTCTCAATGGAACCCTCTGGTTCCACAACTCGGGTGGACCCTCTGGTCCTATCCCAAAATGCACAAAATAATATATGGCAATAATCACAAAACAGAATGCCAATTATCATATATCTCAGCATAAGCACATAAGATCAACATATACACAGATTACCATAATAGCATAAGTCATAAAGACAATATGCATGATAACAAGTATCATAGTATAATAATTAAGACCCTCCGGTCAATAAAGTACCGAGACCCTCCGGTCCATAATATACTACACCGACTGGACCCTCTGGTCCCATCTCAATACTACACAGCATAACATAAGCATAAATCACAAAATACATATCCTCACATGTCTCAATATAACACATAAGACCCTCCGGTCGCACAATGACTACTGCTCAAGTAAGTATAGTGAGAAGACTCACATCGGATGGCGAACAGATCCTATAAATGCTGCTGCTGCACTCCGGCTTCTAACACTAAGCCAAACCCACAATTAACCCCATTAGGATCTAAGACCAACCTTCACATTATTAGGTCTAAATATGGTCCACCAATCCGGTCCATAAATAACCCAAGCCCAATGGGCCCACCACGGCCCAATACCAAATGGGTCCACAAAAGTCCACTAATGGTCCAACTATGGCCCAATTTTCCAAATTGGGCCCAAACCCTCATATGGGCCTTACCCTAAAGCCCATATAAATATTCTAGTCCACATTATTGCTCTTGGATGGTCCATCAATAGCCCAATAGAAAGGCCCAAATCAAGGCCCAAGCAAAATTAGGGTTTTCACATAAAATGACGATTAGGGTTAAGTGTTTCTCACTTAACCCATTAAGTCCATTATTCCACTAAGCCATCACACAATAGAATCAAAATGAGTCATAACTTCAGTCCACTGGTCCAAACGCGGGTCCCAATTGGCCCAAACCATGAAACCCCAAAATTAGGGTTTTCCAAACCCTAATTAGGGTTTCTAGCCCAATAACCATCCAACTAGCCCAGATCAAGCATTTGGACCGATTAGGGTTCACTATGCCAAGCACCACCCACTACCACCTCAGGTAGTGGTGGTCAGGGGCGGCTCACGGCGGCGGCCGCCACCTCACGGTGGTGGCGGTGGGTTTTCCGGCCACAAAGACACGCATACAACCTCCAAAATACCGAAAACAGGGAAAACACTAGAGTATACACCCATATACACACCCACAGCCACCCCCATGGCGGCTGGTAGCGGCGGAGGGTGGCATAAAACAATAATGGCTGGCAGCCACCACCTCACGGTGGTGGTGGTGGCGGTCTCATTGATTTTTCACCGTGCAAACCCATGAACACGTTCACAGGTGCGATTTGAGCCTACAAACATATCCAACTCAGCCTCATGGGCGGTAGACGACAATTTAAGGCGTTGCAGCGGCGACCCAAGGCCATCGGCGACCACAACCGCTGCTCACGACGTCGCATACACAGCAGGACAAAAGAGAGAGGGAGTAGGTTCACGGTTGGACTTACTGAGCAATTTCGATGACTCCCGACTCACGCACGACGTACACATCGTGCCTCACAGTCCTCGGCGGTTCTTTCCGGCTTCACATCCCGTCTCCGACAGCAGCATGAGGCGGCGCTCAACAGTGGGGCAGCAGGCGGCACATCGCCTGGTCGGAGGAGGGATGGATGGCGGCTGGGAACTCACATGCGGCGACTGTATGTTTTTGCTAGGTTTAGGGTTGCAATGTAGCATGGTGACGGACAGGAGCACTGGGTATAACCCGTGCTTTTATCAAAATTTTGGACTTATACAAGATCAGCCCCTCCTCACCATATATTCTTCAACTTTAATCCAATATTTCCCTTTTAACCCCTGATTCCATAAATTCATTACCATTTAGGTCCAAAACCTACCAAATTGCCCCTGACCTCAGAAATATTCACAAATTGAATCCAGAATTTACCATTTAGCCCTTGTTTCCCAAAATCTATTCAATTTAAGTCCCAATAGTTTACCAAACAGTCCCTGCCCTCATAAATATTCACAAATATCTTCGGAACTTACATTTTTACCCCCCAACTTCTAAAATTGTACAATTAACTCCCCGAGATCAACACCTTGCTAAATTATTCCGAATTTAAGGGTATTACTCATTTATTAATTTCACATGTTGATTTATTTAATAAACGACATGTTACAATTCTCCCCCACTTAAATTAGATTTCGTCCTCGAAATCATTTCTTATCGTTCCTTACATGCCAGACAACTCGTACGACATGACCACAAGCCAGAGCATAACCCCAGCCGTTCAATCCAACAAAGTTATCCCAATTAATGACGTTGTACATGCAACCACAAAGATCACTTTACCTCAAGCAAATACTACAACTGATCTGAAGTCACACCTCATTTCTGATCTCTGAAGTCTAACACTCACCAACTCCATGCGTGTTGTGGTCCTCCTCGAACCAAACGAACTGACCCTCCCCGGTCTAGAACATCAGATGCAAATCATAACCACTCAAAATGAAATCCATCAGGGATTTAAAATCTCAAATCATCTATCCTTTACACAAATAAGGCCAACTCAAACTCGAGAGCCTGGGTCGACAGCAAAATTGGAACCACTCATATCCAATCTAATATCCAACTCATGACCCGTGATCCGCGAATCTACACGTACATTACTTCTCCAATTCCTTCCGACTTGAGACAACCTCTTCCCAATTCAAGATATAATGGATGTCGACAATCATGGGGACCTCAGTCTCGCCCCTGGCCCGTCCACCAGGCTCCCAAAAACTCAGTTGGTAAGGCCACTCAAACCTAAGAACTCCTCTATGTCATGCTCTGACTAGGTAATACTACGGCTCCCCGTAGTCTTACAACACTCTCACCCTAACTCGTGAATGCTACGACTCCCCGCAGGCTTACATCACTTACTCACTCACTCATGAACGCTACGGCTCCCCGCAGGCTTACATCACTCACTCACTCGCCATGGGCTCTCCTCATGGTTTTTCCCTGATATTACAAGGTGATTACTCCCACCTGGATCCTTCCACTCTCCTACCACCCTACAATCTCATCATTAAGCCATCACCATATTGCGCTCACTGTACTTATGATCCGCGATCCATCATGGACAGATGCACCCACCCACTCCTGATGAAAATTGTTGCAACAACGCACTTTCTCTCGATACAATTCACATTCTTGAACCATCCCCGTCCGATGACAATTAGTTGATGGGTTCCCACAGAAACAATAGTTACTCGATACTCCACTTGTCATATCATAAACTCGAGTCTCAAAATAATCCAACAACTTAGGGCATCATACTCGGATACCCCGATACACCATCATAAAATCTCTTAATGTCTTGCTACGGCCATTGATCTTCTTCCCGTACAACTCATAACCTCGAAATACTCCTCTCACAAATTAAAACACTGAGAAATTGTCAACAACTGAGATTATGTTGACGATCATCCGAAACCCCATCCTCTTACTGATCAAAACCCATGCGAAGCTACTCATAATGACTCTGAAACTAATAGACAACTCAAATGCTGCTCTTCCCGGAGTATAGATAACAATCTATACATCGAACTGGCAAATTCCCAACAATTGAAATTGGACCTCAACGAACCAACCGCCTCGAACTCAACCATTGCAAACCCTAAGAGTCCCTGACCACAATAAGATCCCTGACCAACGGCTATTCTCCATGGATACACTCATTCTTTCCTGAACACATACGGTATGCATCACCTCGCTCTGCACCTTACCTCGTCCGCCAATAAACCCAAGTCTCATATGTTCGTACCGCAGATCCTCATAACAAAATATTCTAACGGCAACTAGAATAGATTGTTGATCCTCTCAATAGGATACCTAGTTCTCCCCCACTCAGGGTTCAACCATCACCAAATGACATATAAACAGTCTACTCCACAAACTATTTCACCAGATACACCACACTTGACTCTTGGAACATACTATATAACACTTGATGATCTCCCAAAGAAAGACCAAGCAACTCCATATACTCCGAATCTCAGATGAAATCCTCAGAACTTCCCAATGTGACTTTCTCCAGTCACCCAAAACCTCGTCTGGCTGCACATGCCATTATTCCGACGGTCCTAGAATAACACTTCCTCCTTTTCTGGAAATAATGGACTATCACACACTTCATTCTCTGAATCCTCAATCATCACCCTACTACAAGAATTGACATAGCACGGGAGACTTCACTCTCACAGTTTAATCTGTTGCAGCCACAGAAGCCGACAACTCAATATACTCCTCTCGTTTTCCGGAATCAGCTGCTGGTATACAACTTACCAAACTCAAACAAGGCATACTCGAGTCCTCGCTAGTCACAGTGCTCATTGATGCCCTTCCTAGCATAAGAATGTAACTAAATGCTCTAAATACTCTTGGTGCCGATATCACAACTCCTTGGTGCCCCACAGGGTCTTCTTTTACTCTCCGACATCAGAAACTCACTCACCCATCCTCTCAAAATGGAAAAAAGGAATAATATAATCCTCAAAATAGAACCTTGACATCACAGGCCATTGCCCGACCACTCAACTCAGACTGCAATCCTCCATGATGCATCATCTCCACCCCTATTTGAGTCTTGCGACTCCAACTGGCACCCCACCAGACAAAATCCTCGAGATCAAGACTAAAATTTTCCCACCCAGGGCATACTCCATTTAAGCTCAACCGACATGGCCCTCTGGCCCCACAATCTCCCATATCCACTCCCAGTCTGAATAATCATAACCGGATGACTGATAAAGGTGAAAACACACTCCGCTACGAATCATGGTACTCGAACCATGTTATTTTTCCTCATCCTGCTACTTAGATCCTCCAGAATTCTCCCAGTTTCGAGTATGGGTCCTCTGCTTTTAGTGGTCCGGGCCCATACTACCTGCCACATCTACCCATACTTTCCATACGGATCGTCTCAAATTTTCTAAGTAGCTGCTCAACCTTCTTGTAACATCCGTCTCTCGAGGTATTAATAAATTTATTATGCATCTTAAAAGATATTGGACTAAGGTTGGACTTGACATTTTGGATTGGACCTTAAGACTCTTGGGCTGAGATGTAGGCTGCCCATAAGCCGTACGCGGGGCGTAACCCGGCGTACGCGGGGCGTAGTGTCTTTGGATGCGTGGGTCATGAGAGGCGTACGCGCAACGTACCATAAGGTACGCCCAGCGTACGCGATCAGACACTAAACCCTAATTTCAGGGTTTGAGAGCTATATAAACCCCATTATAGCCTCCCCCTGGTCTCTTATCAGCCTCCTCACCCACAATAAAACCCTAACTCGTTCTTACCCTCTTCATTGTGTGAAGTTGCTTTTGTGAGTGCTTTTAGTGAAAGAAAGTTGTGAAGAAGGAGAGGAAAGGTTGGAGAAGAAGCTTGAGCTCAAGGATCTGGACTAAGCTCACCCTTTTGTCACAAAAGAAGGTATAAAGTACTTAACTTTCTTCCTCATATTCTAGATCTAGGGTTATGGGAGTTTTGGACCTCTTTAGGTCCAAAGGTTGGACCTTGATCTTGTGAATCCGTTTTTTGAGCTTGGGGTTGCCATCCTTGAGGCTCAAAACACCTTCTTAGCAATAAAGTTTCAGTCTTTGAGTCTTTCATGAAGCCATGCATGAGATCTAGCAATTTCCATGGAAATAGATTGTTGTTTTTAGAGTTTGAGCTTATGTGAGTCATGTAAGCCATCAAGTAAGCAACTTTATGGTTTAAGGCATGGAATAAGACTTGGATCTAAGTTTGTAGCTTTTGACTCGGAATATTAAGCACTTAATAGAGAAAGGACTTAACAGGGTATTACGCTGAGCGTACATGTGAGTACGCCCAGCGTACTCGCCATCAAGCACTTACGCTAAGCGTACTTCGGAGTACGCCCCGCGTAACTCAGTCAGTTTGGACCTTGGGTATTTGGGCCTCGGTGTGGGCTGTATTTTGGACTTTGGGCCTTAGTGGGCCAGCAGGAGTTAGATTATGGGCCAAAGGAATTTTTGGGCTTAAGTAGGGCCATATGAGGAGTTAGGCCCAATTTAGAAAATTGGGCCATTAGTAGGCCTTTAATGGGCCATTAGTGGACTTAGAAAGAAGTAAAGGGTTTGGGCCTTGGTTATGACCCACACCATAGCAGGGGTAAATAGTCATTTCAACCATAGAAGGATCCTCGTTTTGATTAAGGGTTTTATTGGTCATGATAGCCGGAGAGCAGCCGGGACAGCAGTCAGTGATCTTTCACTCGGATTTTTAGCAGTCAGTTCTTTGAAGTGAGTTTCCTTCCAGTAGGAACGGGTCTACGGCCACAATCTCGGCCCGTCTAGTTAGCAGTAGTTCCGGACTACAGTCCGATGCAGTAGTTCAGTATGCTTGGTGTCTTTGTGATACAGACATGGTGTGTGTTATGTGTTCCGGACTATGGTCTGATGCAGTATGCAGTATATGTGTTCATATTATATGCTATGATTATGTTATGCTATGTTCCGTCAGTTCCGGACTTCGGTCCGATGCAGTGGGCAAGGCCCTAGTAGTTTTGGACTTTGGTCCGATGCAGTGGGAAAGGCCCTAGTAGTTCCGGACTTCGGTCCGATGCAGTGGGCAAGGCCCTAGTCAGTTCCGGACTTCGGTCCGATGCAGTGGGCGAGGCCCAATATGTGCTTTATATGTTATTGGATGGTATGTGATAGTTTGGGGGAGATCACTAAGCTTCGTGCTTACAGTTTCAGTTTTGGTTTTAGGTACTTCAACTAGCAAAGGGAAGGGCTCGGGATGATGGCATGGCACACACCACAGTTTTAGCCTGGGAGTTAGACTCTGATATTTTGATATGATCTTGACACTAGTTTCGATTTGATAAATTATTATGACATTTTGAGATACATTATTCATGGTTTTATCTTTTAATATTTGATATTATGGTTTAGTAAAGCTTTCAAACAAAATTTTTTTGGGTTGTATTTTTGGGATGTTACAAGTTGGTATCAGAGCCTTGGTTTGAGAAATTCGGGCACACTTTCGGGTGTGTCTGAACTCAAACTAAGGAAATGATATAAAGTTTTCAAAAGAAAAGAGTTTTAGAAAAGCAAAAAGAATTTTTAGAAAGAAAAGAATTTCGAAAAGGAAAAGGGTGTGGTGCCTGCAATCAGTCGAGCTCAAGTGTAACACCAGCAAAATTTAGGTCAAAAATAAATTGTTCAATAACCTTAATTGGGATAAATGAAGTGATAGAGATCGTAACTAGGTTTCCAAAAATATAAAGAACACTAAAATCCGAGTTATAACGAAGAAGTTATGACCGATCGAAGATACGCGACGGTACCGGTAAAACACTGTTAAGCATAAAACGAGAAATTTCAATAAAATACTTTTCAACCTTAGGTGTCTAAATGAAAGTCATAGATATCCCAAAACCGTAAACATACATAAAAAGAACACCCAAATCTGACTTCATATGAGGAAGTTATGATTTTTCGAAGTTTCGGACATAGCGGTAGACAGCTAAAAACTCGAAATAGAGATCAAGCGACTTTTTGCCAACATGACCTAAACGAGAATCGAAGATCTCGTCAATGGTATTACAACGGTAAAAAGTCTGACGAAAACGGACATTGGATTAAGAAGTTATGGATTTTAACGGACTTTTCCTGTCCCGGCCTGTTAAAAATGTAATATTAAAAATAAATTCAAAATTAGCCAACAGAGTCTAAATGAGAGTTGTAGAGCATAATCTCATCTACGCGTGGATATAAAGAACGTCGAAAACTGAGCTCGTATGCGAAATATATGAATTTCTGAAGTTCGAGGCACGATTTTCGACGCTGTGTCAGAATTTGTCAGAGTTCACGACGTGAACACTAAAGTTCACGACGTGAACAGTCTGAATGACCATTTCAGAGCCACTTTACAGATGACGCATGCCATGAGTGAATCGGAACAAACTCACGACGTGAATTGGCAAAACTCACGATGTGAACTTCGATTTTTAGCCTATATATAGAAATTGAAGCCTTCCGAGTTTGGTTGCTCATTCCTATCCTCTCTCCCACTTCTACTCTGTGTTAAGCATCCCGAGACCACCCCGAAGCCCCGATAACAACCCTAGCACACGACACAAGGCTCGAAGTCCCGTAGTTCCCGAGGAACTTGCTTCTTTCCAGTCGAAGTACTGCCCGAGTTTAGTCTCGCCTTCTTCAACTTACCATTTCTATCAGGTGAGTTCATACCCCCATTTCTACGCTTTTAACTGATTTTAAAGGCTTTTGAACACTTTACAGGGGAGAATACAAGTAAACACACGGTTAATCTTGTGTGAAAACATCTATCTTTCGTTATACATTTCAGATTGTTTTTAATAACTATCATATGGATCTGTTAACATGCAAAACATCTTACCTTACTTTACCCTCTCAGAATAAAACCTCATTATAAATACTATAAGCTTATTTATACGTTTGCATCATATTAAGGGTAACTATTTTTCAGTTTACCACTTTTATACATACAAGAACATCCACCTTTTATTATGCCTTTGTTAACATTGTGAAAAAGGATAATCATTTCAGAAACAACATATTCATTTTAATACGGGACTTAATTGAGAATTCGTGAGGCATTCATCTTCAATATACCTTTTAAGGTACCACTAGAAGTCCTGTTTATAACCAGAATCTCCCGTCCGGAGAACGTGACAAGTGTGTATAGATCTATACGGGACTAATGATCCCGCGCCCTGACTGCTAGCTACAGTCCCCGGGGTGACAAGTGTCATCTCATTTCGACGCCTGAAGAACGTCGCTACAGGCAAATTATGATAGTACGGTTATAAAAACTCACTGGATAGACAATTATTATGGTATTACGTTTTAATGGGAAAAGTAACATATACAGTTATTTTCACATTCAAATACAAATCTTCTTATAGTTTTGTTTTATAATAAGACTGTACATCATCTTTTGAGCATGTCATAATTGCTTACAGGTTACGGTCTTGGACATTTTGAGACTGCATTTCACTTTTAGGAAAATATAGGATTTTCCTGGTTCAAATACATACAGTTTATACAACGATCTTTCATACTCATTTCATACATTTGTTAGAAAATATCGGATTTTCTGGAAAACATACACGAACTTTCAAATGGCATACATTTTATCAAAACACTACTTATGAACTCACCAACTTTATTGTTGACACTTTTTCTTTGAAATAACTTGTATTCTCAGGAAAACGCTAAATCAGGTAGCAACTACTTTTGAAGACTAACGCGCTGGTGTTAGTAACATATTTTGGATCACCATATTGTATTTTATATTTAAACATGTAACACATGCAATCATGTAAACTTTTCAAATATATTTATATTATTGTGGTGTGTACTTTCTTTACTATTCAATTGTTATGATACTGTACATGACGTCCTCCGCCCCCGAACGTTTCCGCCGTTCAGGTTTGGGGGTGTGACATCAAGTAAGTACTCCCAAATTATCCATACGAGTTTATGCTATGTTATGATTATCAGCTTTATTAGAACAACATGCTAGATTAGGACTAAGGATCTAGGAAGGATGCCTTATGTGCCTGTTATATGTGTTTCAGCTCTATGAAAACTGCATGCTAGTACATAATTGTCAGTATGATAGCCAGAGTAGTATATGCTTGATTATGTGTACTCGATGCTCGAATGCTGCTTGCTTTGTGCTTTTAGGAGTCTTAATTATCTTTCACTAATTAGTAAATGAATATGTTACGTTACATATTGTGAGGATTAAATAATTTCAGAAGGTTAGGTCTAGCTCTATGGCGCAGCTCTTGTCTGAGTCCAACCGTTGTAGGGTAGGATCTCTCATTCGAAGAATTATGTAGTCTGAGTAATATGTAACAGTATTCGCGAGCTAGTTAGGGGAAGAAAGCAGGGACTTCTTATGCAGCTGATGGCGGATAGTGGGTTGGTGATTACCCTAGGACAAGCCTAGGATGGGATTAGCAAGAGATCAGCAGTAGTAGTAGAAGGGACTTGGTGGAGTCGAGGCAGTACTTGAGGAAAGTACGGATAGATGTGGAAGGTAGTATGGGCCCGTACTACTGAAAGCAGAGGATTCGTACTCGAACCAAGGAAGGCTGCGATGAACCTAGGGAACTTGTAGTAGTAGCGATCCCTTGAGATATATATGTATTACTGACATTGTCATTATGTGTTTCAGAATGGTGGTTTTACGCCCTAGACCAGCAGTCGGCAGTTCAGGTGCCGGTGAGGGATCGGGATCAGGCTCGGGGGCCGAGCATGTGGATGAGCAGACTAGGGAGTTTCTCTCCTTAGAGGTTACTCGCATCATACTCGAGGAGACTCCTGTGATCTTCGGTTCGATCAAGGAGGGTATTTTGGAGCTGATGGACGAGAAGTTGAGCACATTCCGTGCTGAGGTGGCGGCCATGATGGGGTCGCGCACTCTCAGTTTCAGGGAGTTCAGAGCATGTGGAGCTCCTGACTACCATGGGGCACGGGATCCCATTGCGAGTACCAGGTGGTTGGCGGATGTCGCCAATGCATTCCGCACCAGCAGATGTCCCGAGGGGGACAAGGTCAGACTAGCATCCTATCTCCTGAAGGACAGGGCACGAGATTGGTGGGAGGAGATCGGGCATGTCATGGGAGATGACGCAGCTCTCGATGCGATGACCTGGACCGATTTCACTACTAGGTTCAGAGCCGAGTTTGCACCGGTTATCGAGGTGCAACAGTTAGCGAGGGAGTTTCAGGATCTTACTCAGACTACTGAGACTGTGGCGGAGATTACCGCTAAGTTCAGGGAGAGGGCTCTTCTCGTTCCTCAGAATGCGGCTGATGAGGAGATGAAGAAGGCTCGTTATCATGAGATGTTGAGGAGTGATATCAGGCAGTTTGTGAGCCGGTCTAGCTGTAAAACGCTAGATGACATGATTGCGAGGGCTCGTGAGAGAGAGATAGATTTGGAGATGGAGAAGAAGAGGAAGCCAGAGGCGGCATATGGAACAGGGAGTTCGGGCAAGAAGCCCAAGGTATCGGATCACAGATCCAGAGGACAGCAGAGCCACAGTAGGTGTGGCAAGTGTGGGAGATTGCACGATGGGGCGTGCAAGGCAGGGATCTCTGGCTGCTACAAGTGCGGTCGGACCGGGCATATGAGTAGAGATTGTACAGCCACCACCACCACCATAACAGCTGATCTGATTTGCTTCCATTGCAATCAGAGGGGACATAAAAAGTCCCAGTGCCCGAGTTTAGCAGCAGCAAGGAAGGTGGCAGCACCTGCCCCTGCTACCTTGAGGATTACAGACGGCTGTTAGGGTCGAACTGAGACGCCAGTGACGAAGAGTAGAGCTTTCCAGATGACAGCAGAGGAGGCGCGGACGACTCCTGATGTGGTGACGGGGTCGTTCTTAGTGAACGACATTTCAGCTACAGTATTGTTTGATTCGGGGGCCACCCGATCGTTTGTCTCGCTTGCACTTAGCAAGCGGTTTAGCAGAACTCCTAGGGAGCTGGACCATCCACTTGAGGTTGAGATAGCTGATGACAGGACCGTCAGGGTCACGAGAGTGCATAGGGGGTGTTCGCTGCGGTTATTTGATGAGCAGTTTTCGGTAGATCTGGTTCCTATTCCCTCTGCGAGGGAATAAGGTCATAGTGGGTATGGATCGGTTGAGCTCCAATGGGGCAGTGATTGATTGTGAACTGTAGTTAGTGAGGGTTCGCACTCCTAGTGGGGGAGAGTTAGTAATTCAGGGCGAGAGGCCACAGCGCGGACCGATTCTGTGTTCAGCAGCGAGAGCGAGACGCTACTTTCAGCAGGGTTGCGCGGGATACGTCGCCTATGTTTTAGATGCCTGGGGGAAGGGCAAGGCGACAGTTGACGATGTACCGGTAGTACGTGAGTACCCGGATGTATTTCCAGAGGATTTGCCTGGGATACCTCCTGAGAGACAGGTTGAGTTCAGGATTGACCTGGTTCCTGGTGCGGCTCCAATAGCCAAGGCACCATACCGATTGGCTCCTCCCAAGATGCAGGAGTTGTCTACGCAGCTACAGGAGCTGCTAGACAAGGGGTTTATCAGACCGAGCAGTTCACCATGGGGAGTCCCGATCCTGTTTGTGAAGAAGGACGGGTCACACCGTATGTGTATAGATTACCGGGAGTTGAACAAGGTGACGGTGAAGAACCGTTACCCACTTCCGAGGATAGATGACTTGTTTGATCAGCTCCAGGGAGCATCTTGGTTCTCCAAGATTAATTTGCGCTCCGGTTATCATCAGATGCGGGTCAGAGGTGAGGACGTGCAGAAGACCGCTTTTTAGGACCTGCTATGGTCATTATGAGTTCGTGGTGATGCCATTTGGGCTCACCAACGCACCAGCCGCGTTCATGGATCTTATGAACCGCGTATGCAGACCGATGTTAGATCGGTCTGTGATAGTGTTCATTGACGACATCTTGGTCTATTCCAAGACTCAGGAGCAGCACGAGGAGCACCTGAGGGAGGTGCTAGAGACACTGAGGAGGGAGAAACTTTTCGCGAAGTTCTCCAAGTGTGAGTTCTGGTTGCGCGAGGTGCAGTTCCTTGGACACCTCGTCATCCAGAAGGGTATACTAGTAGATCCAGCCAAGATAGAGGCCGTGATGCAGTGGGAGGTCCCGAGGTCTCCATCTGAGATTCGAAGCTTTCTAGGTTTGGCAGGGTACTACAGGAGATTCATCCAGGATTTCTCCAAGATAGCAGTTCCACTCACTCGACTGACCAGGAAGTCGGTGGCATTTCGCTGGGGGCCTGAGCAGCAGGCAGCATTTGAGACCCCCAGGCAGAGATTGTGCGAGGCACCGATTCTTACCCTGCCAGAGGGAGTGGATGACTTCGTAGTCTACTGTGATGCTTCGATCACAGGTATGGGAGCAGTGTTGATGCAGCGAGGGCATGTGATAGTGTATGCCTCTAGACAGTTGAAGCCTCACGAGGCTAACTATCCGACGCACGATTTAGAGCTGGGGGCGGTGGTGTTCGCCCTCAAGATTTGGAGGCATTACCTCTATGGGGTCAGTTGTACCATTTACACGGATCACAAGAGTCTGAGGTACCTTATGGATCAATCGAATCCAAACATGAGGCAGCGTCGGTGGTTAGATGTGGTTAAGGACTATGATTGTGAGATCCTTTATCATCCGGGCAAGGCCAACGTAGTGGCCGACGCCCTGAGCCGCAAGGCGATGACGACCCCGATCAGAGATGTATATCTGAGGATGACAGTGATTACTCCATTATTGGAGCAGATTAGAGAGGCACAAGTTGACGGCCTAAAAGAGAAAAGACAGAATTGCGAGAGGATCGTAGGTCGAGTAGCTTCTTTCGATTATGACAGTCGAGGATTGTTGACCCTTCATGGGAGAGTTTGGGTGTCGTACTGGGGAGGAGTACGAAAGGTGTTGATGGATGAGGCCCACAAGTCTCGGTTCTCTATCCACCCAGGGGCGACGAAGATGTATAGAGATCTTCGACCCGATTATTGGTGGCCCTGCATGAAGCGAGACGTAGCTTGGTACGTGGAGAGATGCCTGACCTACAGGAAGGTCAAGGCAGAGCACCAGAGACCCCATGGCAAGATGCAGCCATTAGACATTCTCGTGTGGAAATGGGAGGATATCACTATGGATTTTGTTACTAAGCTTCCCAGGACTGCACGTGGAGTTGATTCGATTTGGGTCATAGTGGACCGGTTGACCAAGAGCGCGCATTTCATACCGATCCAGGAGAGCATATCGGCCGAGAAGTTAGCCGATATTTACGTGTGAGAGGTTGTGGCACGTCATGGGAGTGCCTGTTTCAGTAGTATCGGATCGAGACGTCCGGTTTACTTCCAGGTTTTGGAAGCGGTTCCATGACGAGATGGGGACTCGTCTCCTTTTCAGCACCGCTTTCCACCCTCAGACAGACGGGCAGAGCGAGAGGAAGATTCGGACTCTCGAGGACATGCTTCGGGCATGTGTCCTAGATTTTGGTGGCAGTTGGGATACGTACCTTCCATTAGCGGAATTTTCGTATAACAACAGTTACCACTCCAGTATAGACCGGCCTCCCTTTGAGATGCTCTACGGGAGGAAGTGTAGGACCCCAATCTGTTGGGGCGAGGTCGGTCATAGAGTCATGGGAAGCACTTAGGTGGTGCTTAAGACCACAGAGTTGATACATCAGGTCCGTAGCCGGCTCCAGACTACTCAGAGTCGGCAGAAGAGTTACACCGATAAGAGGGGTTCTGATTTGGAGTTCCAGGTAGGCGATATGGTCCTCCTAAAAGTGTCACCCTGGAAGGGTGTCATCAGGTTCCGGAAAAGGGGCAAGCTGGGCCCCATATTCATTGGTCCCTTCAGGGTTTTGGCACGGGTGGGTCGGGTTGCTTACCGTTTGGATCTTCCAGCAGAGCTCAGCCAGATCCACAACACGTTCCATGTATCTTAGTTACGGAAGTGTTTGGAGGACGAGTCAGCAGTTGTACCATTGTAGGATATTTAGGTTGATAGCAGCCTGAATTACATTGAGAGACCCATCGCAATCTTGGATCGGAAGACGAAGACCTTGAGGAACAAGGTAGTTCAGCTAGTAAAGGTGCAGTGGCAGCACCGGAAGGGTTCAGAGTGGACATGGGAGTCCGAGGAGGAGATGAGGGAGCATTATCCGGAGTTGTTTTCAGATTTAGTAGCAGCAGACTTCGAGGACGAAGTCTGATTCAAGTGGGGGTGAATTGTAACATCCGTCTCTCGAGGTATTAATAAATTTATTATGCATCTTAAAAGATATTGGACTAAGGTTGGACTTGACATTTTGGATTGGACCTTAAGACTCTTGGGCCGAGATGTAGGCTGCCCATAACCCGTACGCGGGGCGTAGTGTCTTTGGATACGCGGGTCATGAGAGGCGTACGCGCAGCGTACTATAAGGTACGCCCAGCGTACGCGATCAGACACTAAACCCTAATTTCATGGTTTGAGAGCTATATAAACCCCATTATAGCCTCCCCCTGGTCTCTTATCAGCCTCCTCACCCACAATAAAACCCTAACTCGTTCTTACCCTCTTCATTGTGTGAAGTTGCTTTTGTGAGTGCTTTTAGTGAAAGAAAGTTGTGAAGAAGGAGAGGAAAGGTTGGAGAAGAAGCTTGAGCTCAAGGATCTGGACTAAGCTCACCCTTTTGTCACAAAAGAAGGTATAAAGTACTTAACTTTCTTCCTCATATTCTAGATCTAGGGTTATGGGAGTTTTGGACCTCTTTAGGTCCAAAGGTTGGACCTTGATCTTGTGAATCCGTTTTTTGAGCTTGGGGTTGCCATCCTTGAGGCTCAAAACACCTTCTTAGCAATAAAGTTTCAGTCTTTGAGTCTTTCATGAAGCCATGCGTGAGATCTAGCAATTTCCATGGAAATAAATTGTTGTTTTTAGAGTTTGAGCTTATGTGAGTTATGTAAGCCATCAAGTAAGCAACTTTATGGTTTAAGGCATGGAATAAGACTTGGATCTAAGTTTGTAGCTTCTGACTCGGAATATTAAGCACTTAATAGAGAAAGGACTTAACAGGGTATTACGCTGAGCGTACATGTGAGTACGCCCAGCGTACTCGCCATCAAGCACTTACGCTAAGCGTACTTCGGAGTACGCCCCGCGTAACTCAGTCAGTTTGGACCTTGGGTATTTGGGCCTCGGCGTGGGCTGTACTTTGGACTTTGGGCCTTTGTGGGCCAGCAGGAGTCAGATTATGGGCCAAAGGCATTTTTGGGCTTAAGTAGGGCCATATGAGGAGTTAGGCCCAATTTAGAAAATTGGGCCATTAGTGGGCTTTTAATGGGCCATTAGTGTACTTAGAAAGAAGTAAAGAGTTTGGGCCTTGGTTATGACCCACACCATAGCAGGGGTAAAATAGTCATTTCAACCATAGAAGGATCCTCGTTTTGATTAAGGGTTTTATTGGTCATGATAGCCGGAGAGCATCCGGGACAGCAGTCAGGGATCTTTCCTTCGGATTTTTAGCAGTCAGTTCTTTGAGGTGAGTTTCCTTCAGTAGGAACGGGTCTACGGCCACAATGTCGGCCCGTCTAGTTAGCAGTAGTTCCAGACTACAGTCCGATGCAGTAGTTCAGTATGCTTGGTGTCTTTGTGATACAGGCATGGTGTGTGTTATGTGTTCCGGACTATGGTCTGATGCAGTATGCAGTATATGTGTTCATATTATATGCTATGATTATGTTATTCTATGTTCCGTCAGTTCCGGACTTCGGTCCAATGCAGTTCCGGACTTCGGTCCGATGTAGTGGGCAAGGCCCTAGTAGTTTCGGACTTCGGTCCGATGCAGTGGTAAAGGCCCTAGTAGTTCCGGACTTCGGTCTGATGCAGTGGGCAAGGCCCTAGTCAGTTCCGGACTTCGGTCCGATGCAGTGGGCAAGGCCCTAGTCAGTTCCGGACTTCGGTCCGATGCAGTGGGCGAGGCCCAATATGTGCTTTATATGTTATTGGATGGTATGTGATAGTTTGGGGGAGCTCACTAAGCTTCGTGCTTACAGTTTCAGTTTTGGTTTCAGGTACCTCAGCTAGCAAAGGGAAGGGCTCGGGATGATGACATGGCACACACCACAGTTTTAGCCTGGGAGTTAGACTCTGATATTTTGATATGATCTTGACACTAGTTTCGATTTGATAAATTATTATGACATTTTGAGATACATGATTCATGGTTTTATCTTTTAATATTTGATATTATGGTTTAGTAAAGCTTTCAAACAAAATTTTTTTGGGTTGTATTTTTGTGATGTTACACTTCTCGACCACCATTCCCACTACACATGTTTTCTCTCTAACGAATACTCACCTCTAAACAGCGTATTCCTCAAACTAGAATTACTCCCTAGGTTCTCACACTTCTCTACCATCAGCTGCTGAGGAACTCCTCGTGATGCCAGCCATCTACCTCCTAAATATCGTCATATTCACTTAGTAGCTGACTCCCATCATACAAGAGTTCCACAAATCACAAAGCAAGCAACATTCGGGCATCGAATAACCAACACATGAACCACTCAATCATACCACTCCACTCACTCTTTTCATGACTCAAAGGCGTCACCGAACTCAGGCAGTCCTTCCTCTCGTGGATCTCTAACTACTCTCTCAGTAGATTCTTCAAATACTCGTCTAGGTTTCTCTCCTAGATTACTCCTCGACTCAAGACTCTCTCTCTAAAATATTCTTGCTAGGTGGTTCTACTCAGTACATAGAAGGCAAATAGCAGATAAAATCAATCAATAACATCCCCTAGGCTAAGGCATCATGAATCAGGCAACTCTAGCCCTAATTTCTGAAATACCTAGTCTACCATCTAGCATGCAGCTCTAATATCTCACAAATGTCTCATATTATAAACAATTAATGGTATTTTGGGAAATCACCGTTCGGGCTCTGGCTGGTTGTACACACTGCTCCATCTCGTTTTCTCCTTAAAACTCTTACTCGTTCTAGAAAATTCATTTATTTTTTTTTTGAAATATTTTTCTCAAATCCTCAGTTTGAGTTCAGACATACCCGAGAGCACATATGAATCCCTCAAACCAAGGCTCTGATACCAACCTGTAACACCGTAAATTTTCATACAAATTTTTCACTTTAAATTCACATAAGTCACATCAACAAATATCACAAAATCCCCAAAATGTCAAATTATTAAAACACATGCTCTTAATTGTTGAATAAAATCCAGGATCCCCGGAAGCATAACTTCATCTCGTGTGTACAATCAAGCCTGCGCCTTCCCATGATCCTGAGAAGTACCTGAAACACATAACACGTAACACGGTAAGCACGAAGCTTAGTGAGTTCCCCAAGATACCACACACACCACATTAGCCACTCTAGGCTAGATCAATACGACCCTCCGGTCAATGAGTCTCAGTGGAACCCTCTGGTTCCACAACTCGGGTGGACCCTCTGGTCCTATCCCAAAATGCACAAAATAATATATGGCAATAATCACAAAACAGAATGCCAATTATCATATATCTCAGCATAAGCACATAAGATCAACATATACACAGATTACCATAATAGCATAAGTCATAAAGACAATATGCATGATAACAAGTATCATAGTATAATAATTAAGACCCTCCGGTCAATAAAGTACCGAGACCCTCCGGTCCATAATATACTACACCGACTGGACCCTCTGGTCCCATCTCAATACTACACAGCATAACATAAGCATAAATCACAAAATACATATCCTCACATGTCTCAATATAACACATAAGACCCTCCGGTCGAACAATGACTACTGCTCAAGTAAGTATAGTGAGAAGACTCACCTCGGATGGCGAACAGATCCTATAAATGCTGCTGCTGCACTCCGGCTTCTAACACTAAGCCAAACCCACAATTAACCCCATTAGGATCTAAGACCAACCTTCACATTATTAGGTCTAAATATGGTCCACCAATCCGGTCTATAAATAACCCAAGCCCAATGGGCCCACCAAGGCCCAATACCAAATGGGTCCACAAAAGTCCACTAATGGTCCAACTATGGCCCAATTTTCCAAATTGGTCCCAAACCCTCATATGGGCCTTACCCTAAAGCCCATATAAATATTCTAGTCCACATGATCGCTCTTGGATGGCCCATCAATAGCCTAATCACCAAAGCCCGATAGAAAGGCCCAACTCAAGGCCCAAGCAAAATTAGGGTTTTCACATAAAATGACGATTAGGGTTAAGTGTTTCTCACTTAACCCATGAAGGACTTAACCCATTAAGTCCATTATTCCACTAAGCCATCACACAATAGAATCGACATGAGTCATAACTTCAGTCCACTGGTCCAATCGCGGGTCCCAATAGGCCCAAACCATCAAACCCCAAAATTAGGGTTTTCCAAACCCTAATTAGGGTTTCTAGCCCAATAACCATCCAACTAGCCCAGATCAAGCATTTGGGGCGATTAGGGTTCTTATTTTGGCCCCTAAAATTATGTTTTGGTCTAAATTTTTTTATACCAAACATTAAAATACTTATATAAAAACATTATTTATATAATTTAAGTCATATTTAACCCTTATGATCTTAACAAAATAAATAAATTCAATAAAATTCGAGTTTTTATTTAAAAGGTTTGACTTTTATTGACTTGAAAAATAATGGGTTGTTACAGGTACTCCCCATGACTCTCTGGCCAACCACACCCCAGCATATTGGGGTCCTGCACTTCCTCCTGTAAAGCATCTCGAAGGGAGGACGGTCGATACTGGCGTTGTAGCTATTATTATAGGAAAACTCTGCCAAAGGAAGGTAGGTATCCCAGCTACCACCGAAGTCTAGAATGCACGCCCGCAGCATATCCTCCAAGGTCTGGATGGTCCGCTCGCTCTGACCATCCGTATGCGGGTGGAAAGTCGTGCTGAAGTGCAGACGAGTACCTAACTCGTCATGAAATTTCTTCCAGAATCTGGAAGTGAACCGCACATCCCTGTCAGAAATCATAGAAACTGGCACCCTGTGTCGAGCTACTACCTCCCTGATGTAGATGTCTGCTAGCTTCTCGGCCGAAATACTCTCCTGAATCGGTATGAAATGGGTGCTCTTGGTCAATCGATCCACGATGACCCATATCGTGTCAACTATGCGCGCCGTCCGAAGTAGTTTCGTAATGAAGTCCATGGTAATATCCTTCCATATCCACACAGGGATATCCAACGGCTGGGTCTTGCCGTGAGGCCTCTGGTGTTCGGCCTTGACCTTCCTGCAGGTCAAGCACCTCTCGACGTACCAGGCTACATCCCGCTTCATGCAGGGCCACCAGTAATCAGGACGGAGATCTCTATACATTTTCGTCGCCCCGGGATGGATGGAAAATCTGGATTTGTGCGCCTCCTCCATCAGGAGTTGGCGCACACCGCCCGTGTACGAAACCCATACTCTATGATGGAGTGTCAATAGCCCGCGACTATCATAGTCGAATGAGGAAATCTGTCCCACGATACGCTCACTCTTTCGGTGTTCCTCCTTTATATCCTTCTGCTGAGCCTCCCGAATCCACTCCAAAAGCGGGGTCATTACTGTCATCCTCAGGGAGATGTCTCTGATCGGGGCCGTGAATGCCTTGCGGCTAAGTGCATCGGCCATAACATTGGCCTTCCCTGGGTGGTAGAGGATCTCGCAATCGTAATTCTTCACCACGTCCAACCACCGTCACTGTCTCATGTTCAGATAACTAGAACTCCTAAAAGCACAAAACAAGCATCATTCGAGCATCGAGTAACCAAAACCAAGCATATCCTAAACAGACCATCATATCACTGACTAATCAGTACTAGCATGCAATTCAATAAGCACATACAATAGGCATACAAGGCATCCTTCCTAGATCATTAGCCCTAATCTACTATGCAGTTCAATAAACACATACAGTAGGCATACAAGGCATCCTTCCTAGATCCTTATCTCTAATCTATCATGCAATTCACATATTCACACTTCATATCATAACATAACATGTATGGGTATCTTGGGGAAAACTTACTTGAGCTCGGCCGATTGCACGCATCACACTCCTTGTTCTTTATCTAAAACCCTTATTTTAATTTTAGAAAAAAAAAATTCTGGTAAAATTTTTTCAAACCCTCGATTTGAGTCCAGACACCCCCGAAGGTGTGTCCGAATCCCTCAAACCAAGGCCCTGATACCAACTTGTAACATCCCAAAATTCAAGACCAAAAAATTAATTTTTAATTAAGTAATTATAAAACCAATAGTCTGAAAACATCCATAATGTCATCCCATTTCAAAACCAATATGTCAATAATCAAAACATGTCATAATAAAACAACATTAGAGTATAACTCCTAAAGTCTCATGTGCAGAAATTATGGTGTGATGTGCTGCGATCATGCCGACTCCTTTCCTTTCAAAGAAGAAGTACCTGAAACCAAAATTGAAAACCGTAAGCACGAAGTTTAGTGAGTTCCCCCATCATACCACATACCATACAACAAATACATTGCCAAGCATATTTGGGTGCCAACCTCCCCTTCGATCTATTTCAACCAGATACTGCCGAGCATATCTGGGTGTTGGCCTCCCCTTCGGTCTATTCCAACCGAATACTGCCGAGCATATCTGGGTGTTGGTCTCCCCTTCGGTCTATTTCAATTGGATACTGCCGAACATATCTGGGTGCTGGCCTCCCCTTTGATCTATTTCACCCCTACCACTACCACACAATATCGTAACAAATAAGCACATAAAACATAACAGATAGTGGCATACCGGACAATTATCACAAAGACAATCATCTTTACTATAAACAACTACTAGTGGGCCGGCACTGGTGCCTTCGACCCACTCATACAGGAATGTAACTCACCTCAACTGTGTGCCGAAATCGTACTCCTCGGATGGCTCGGGACTCCTCTCCCTAAAGCATAACAAGTCCCCTAGTTAGTTATTGGGTCCAAGTATGACTCTCTTATGGCCCAACTCCTAATTCATGTCCCAAGGCAAGGTCCCCTAATCCTTGACCTAATGGGCCTTTTCCCCCAAGATCCAATCCATAATCAATTTAAGGCCCAAGTCCATTACTTTAGGTTTTGAAGCCCAATAAGGCCCAAAAGGCCCAATACCATAAATCTCAGTCCTAGGCCCAGAGGCCTTACTCCACAGTGGGCCATGAGGCCCAACAAATCCAGGCCCAATCACCCAAGGCCCAAAAACTACATTAATCATTCTGTATGTGTACACGCGGCGTACCTGGCACGTACACCCAGCGTACGCTGGCCTTGACCAGAAGCGGGAAATTGACCCAGTACGCGCAGCGTACTGGCCAGTTTCCTTAGAACTCTTTTTGTGACTTAATCCATTAAGTCCCAACGTCCAAAACATAGATTCAGGTCCTTTAAGACGTCCTAAACCATAAAGTTACAAACTTTATGTCTTTGCATGCATGGATGGGGGTTAAGACATGATTTAAGTCCATAAAGACACTTTGTGACCATCTATCACTTGCATGGTTGTGGCTTAACCATCAAGGCCTGATTTTAATTACTCTAAATGCTTCCAAGAGCTCAAAAGGACAGCTCTTATGGGCTGGAACTACCAGAACACAAGAAACCTCTACTATGGAGTCAAAATATCACATAAAACACCCCAAAACTACAACTAAGCATTCAATGGTCAAGTTTGAAACTTGATACCTCAAATGAGTCAGAAAAGATGCTAATCTCCTGGATCTACAAGCTCTCTTCAAGTCCTTGCTCTTCAAAACCACCAAAACAACACCAAAATGCTCAAAGTGAGCTCAAGATACATGCAATGTAGTTAGGGTTCGAGTTGGGCGCTGAGAGGACAAGGGAGGCTGAGAGGATAAGGGTTTTGAAGGTTATGAGTTGTTTAAATAGGGTGCAAACCCTAAAATTTAGGGTTTGCATCTGATCACCCTACGCCCAACGTACGCATGGGTACGCCCAACGTACACATAGGAGTTCCCCGATCCGCGCCTCATATGTGTGCACCGTGCGTACACCCGAACGCCCAGCGTACGCTGTGCCCCAAAAATCCCAACATTTTAATAATTATAACTTGAATAAAAAGCAATACAATACCTGATAAATCCCGGACGTTACAATGTGGATAATGAATCACCAAAAATTATATGATATTAAATATGGAAGTATGTGATGCTAATATTCATTTGGTTTAATCGATTTTAGATTAAAGAGAAATATGTATATTTTGATTCTATTAATAAAAAAATCATTACTGAATTTTTTTATTTTTTTAATTAAATCATTAAAACCGGTTATTCTTTGCAACTGGGCTCAATTTTCAGATTACCGCGAACAATAGCAGGTTTCGATAATTAAATTGTAAACAATATATCAATGGTGATTTTTTTGTTGGTATGCCAAAATATAGGGTTTTTTTTTCAATGTATAATAGTTTTTAACCTTGAATTTTATCTATTCTAAGATTAGGAGGGTGTTTGAGATTTCATTTTGAACCACAAAATGACTTATTAGCTTATGGTGGTGGGAAAATGAGTTTATTTATTTAACTCAAATTGATTTATTGACTTATGATGGTAAGAAAATGAGTTTTGTAAAAAATGTTTGGATTAACTTTCGTAGGGGGGAAAGTCAATAAATCAATAAATTGTTTTTATATTTGTCTTAACTTATACATTTTTTCATATTACCAAACATTTCTTTAACTTATTGACTTTTCAAAAAGATAATAAGTCAATAAGTTGCTTTTAAAGGAAATTTCAAACATCCTCTAAATTATAATGTATTTTTGATGAAACAATCATTACAATTTGTTTGATTTCTAATATATGATAATAAATAAATATAATTTTCAATTATACTTCTAATTATTAAAATATAAAACCGATTAAAATGTAAAAATATATTGTTATGAAATATATTTGTCACTTTTTTATGATGAAACTAAATCAAAATTTGATACGAAATATACATCCACATACAAAGTATTTGGTTGAAAACAATGCATGTAATTCATCAATATATCAATGTAGAATATGCAAAACAATTTTGTTTGCAAGACAAAGAAACTCTATTCTTGCGATAACTCGACAATAAGTATTCTTAAGTTAGAATATAAATTACAACATACCATGTTTATACAAATATACTTATGATTTTAAAAATCCAAACAACAAACATCATACGGTCTGTCTTCTTTCTCAATTGGATTTTCATAAAGGTTACCAATGTAGATAGTGGTTTCATAATTGTCTAAAGGGAAATCTTCGCAAAAGTCCTAATATTTCACCATAATTTACGAAAAAGTCTCAAACTAAAATTGGTTTATGAAAAAGTCCCGATTACCAGAAAAAATGACGATTTGACCCTTTTTTTCCGGTTTGTCGGTTTCAATACTTACCCGGTTTCATTAAAGTCTCATTATTTTACCATAATTTTCATTATAGTCCCATTATTTTACCATAATTTGGGACTTATTCGTAAACTATGGTAAAATAATGAGATTTTATTAAAACCCGATAATTAATGAAACCGGTAAATCGGGAAAACATGGCTAAATCGTCGTTTTTACCGGTAATTGAGACTTTTTCGTAAACAAATTTTAGTTTGGGATTTTTTCGTAAATTAGGGTAAAATATTGGGACTTTTCCGGAGATTTCCCTTGTCTAAAACCCTATTTATGCAACTGACAAGACATTTTCATCTATAAATCATCTTGTTTTTAATTATGTTTTTGATATACATTAACCCACATGAAAATTTTTCAACCAAATACTTGGTGTGTGGATGTATTTCGTATCAAATTTTGATTTAGTTCTGTCATAAAAGCCCGACGATACATTTCATAACCATATGTTTTTATATTTTAATCGGCTTTTATATTTTGTTTAATTAATAGAAGTATAATTAAAAAATTATATTTATTTATTATATATATTAAAAATCAAACAAATTGTAATGGTTGTTTCATCAAAATCAACAAATTTTATATGGATATTAAATATGGAACCGTGACGTGAGTATAAGTCCCTAATCACTTTTAGATTAAAAGAAATTTACATAAAAGTCTCTAAGACTTATGTTTTTCTAAAATGAAACATTTATATAAAAACGTTTTGCATACATAATATCTTTAAAATAAAATAGTTTTTATAGAAAAATTCATAAAAAGAATGTTTTTTCAATATTTAAAATTTTTTAAAATGTTTTTACAAACATAAATTTTACAAAATATTTTGTAGTTAATAAATAGTTTATTCAACCCGCTAATAAATGATTAACAAAAATGAAAAAACATGAAAATCACAATTAGATGAGATGTTAAAGGGGACAAAGTAGAGTGGTAAAATGGCAAGTGGGGCAGTAGTACCGGGCGTAACCTTCAAGAACACCACATTGTGGTTGGTTGTATAGTTATTTTTTTTCAAGCATCTTTAGATTTTATCAAGGTTGTAAAAAAAACGTTTGACGTTAGCTAGTCGGTGGATTATGGTTAAAGGATTAATCGGCTAGACGATGATTAATCGGTGGATTAATCGAGGACCATAAATTGCTATTTCGTTGAATTTTAAAAAATTAAATATAACTAATATCATAACAAAGTTTGTAAATACCAATAATATCATTACAAAATAGGCTAATATGATTAACACAACACTAATCATACTTCATATAGTTTCTATTAAAAAAGAATTTCTTCAAAGTGTTAAATTTTTTTTATTTTCTACTGCTTCGCTCATTATGTAGACATAAATTAATCACTATGCGCTCTCTAATCGGTTGGGTAGCACCTAGGAACTAATCAGAGATTAATCTAAACCTTGTCGGGATTTTTACAACACTTGATTTTATTAGAAAAGTTAGCGCAAAGCTAACAAAAAATTACATAGGAATCGAAAGAATCAGGTTTATACGCCGAGACATCTGACTGACATTGGATTTTTTTTATTCTTATACACAATCAAATTATAGCAATAGTTGATCAATCTATTAATCAACAAATTCCTTCAAGGGTTAATACTATTAAAAGAACATCATTACGGTAATTCCAAAGAAGCCACCACATGATCACAATTATAACCTCCAAAACCGTACGTTTAGCCATAGAAATACGATCCGAATCAACCTAGTTCACTACATCTTCGACCACCAAAAAAGTACGAATGCTTAAATCGCACCATCTGCTAAAAAAACACAACCCCGTAGCCTCCTGACAAGAAATGAAAAATAGCAACACATCTACCAGGTCAAAGTTGTAAATGCCACAAATAATGGAAGGTATGTCGAGACCTCTATCCTCTAAATTAACCCGAGTTGGGATCCTATTTAAATGAACATGCCAATAAAAAATATTCACTTTACAAGGAAGATATTTAGGCCACCTGGTAGGCAAAATACCCATCGACAAACTGAAATCATCAATGCATCTTCTAACTTCAGCAACCGAAAACGAGTATAAGCCACTCAAAATTCCAAGACCAATTATTTGTAACATTCGAAAGGTAAATATCAAGAAGCAAGTCGAGCATTTGTTGCATTTCACCAAACATTGTACCTCCCAAAATCGGAACTCCAATCCCAAACCCAATTAGCACTATTCCTTCTTTAACTAATAAAACAAATCTTCTCCATCTGTAGAGCATAAAGTCAAGGAAAACGAACCATCAAATGAATGTTTCCAATCCACTTATCTTTCCAAAACAAGGTACTATTCCCATTACCAATGACCCTTTGCACAACGTTACGAGGAATAATGTCATTATCATGTAATTGATTTATAGTTCCAATTATGTCCGACCAAAATTTTCCCCTCCCCATCGAGCCAGGAGGAACATACGAACAAAACCTGCATTCTCTACCATAAAATAATTTGATAACTTTGCACTAGATATCGTCCGCATAATTCAAGAATCTATGCATTGAGCGGGTTATCTATGCTCCCTCTCCTATCTTCTTTTCTTCTTATTCGCTTGTACGATATGTATTAAATCTCATGCTGAAATGTTTTGGTTTGAAAGAAATGAAAATTAAAGAAGAGGATGTAACATTTAATTGGCATAAGAGTTATCAGAGATGAGAAGAAAAAACATCATAAATGGTCCCTGTGGTTTCCCAAAATCTCAAGTTTAGTCCTTGTGGTTTAAAAACATCATAGATGGTCCCTGTGCTTTCAAAACTTTTGACGATTGGTCCTTATTCCTAACTCCGTTAAATTTTGTCCGTTAACTGAAGGGAATTTTTGTCATTTCACCGCCATAGGGATCATTTATGATGTTTTAACTTCTTTAAAAAAATGAAATAATCTCTCTCTCTCTCTCTCTCTCTCTGTATGTGTGTGTGTGTTTATTACCTTCATCCACAAATCACTATGGCTTTTACAGAATCCAACAACAATGGTGCCTTTGTTTCTCCTTTCCTTATACTCAATACACAAATCATCTTTCAATCCACAAGTCACATCAAAAACTCAAACCACAGTTTTCCTCAGAGCAATCAATGGCACACCCATTTGTTTTCCTGCAAACATAACACTTCTTTCCCCATATTCTTAATGGAACTTTTGAACAATCAATCCCTTCTCGACCTTCCGGGTCATGAAAAAACACTTCGGGAATGAACAATGCACACACAATATGAGCCTAGAGTCCATTGTTGGTTGGCTTCAAAGCTCCACCATTGAAGGGACAAAGGCAACAAGATGAATCCTTGTTTTTATCGGTGATTTGGCATTGAGAGCAAAACCAATCACCTTCACAAACACCGTTAATGAGGGAATTACCATAGCAAGTGGTGTGAACCATCAGATCACAACCATCGCAAAATACAATCGGATCTGATGGATCCCCATATGTGCTTTGACATAAAGCACACAGAATCCCATCCTCATCCTCATCATCTTCTTTTTCTCCCTTTTTCACTCTAATCTAGTCAATTTCTTCGCCTTTATTTGAAACATTTACAGTGACAGAAGCATTGTCTTCCTCCGATATCGGGTTATACTTGAGATTGAGATCAAATGGAGAACTGGGTTTCAGGGAAGAAGACTACGGTGAACGACACATATAAGTTTTTTGGCGAGTAAACAGTAGGTGGAAGCGTCACTGTGAAAAACGTCAATATGCTCGTCTGCAATTCTTCGCTGGAAAAACTGTCTTAGAAGGAGATTGTAGATACAATGACTGAGGTCATCGGAAAATAATGAAGTGAAGATTGAAATCCGTGGAGCCCTAGAAATAAGAAAGAGACGTGATATATATATATATATATATATATATATATATATATATATATATATATATATAGAGAGAGAGAGGGGGGGGGGGGGGTAGACCCCATTTGCATATTATTTCATTTTTTTCTTTTTTTTAATTAGGGGGAAACATCATAAATGGTCCATGTGGCAGTGAAATGACGAAAATAACCTTCAGTTAACGGAAAAAACTTAACGGTGTTAGCAATAAGTGCTAGGTTTTGAGCATTCTAACACTCCTACGGTGTATATGCAACCCTAGAAACCTTTGATCTATGTTTTCTCTATTATACATGCAAATATTGATTTTTCCAATCTAGCATATCATGAGGTATATGTAATATAAAACTAGTAGAATGACATACCTTTTCTTGTTGCTTGATTCCTTAAGACCTTGTGAGCCTAGTACCCCAAGTGTGATGCCTCAAATGTTTCACACAACACCAAAAACTCTTGGAATAACTTGAGAATAGAACACTTGTATGCAATTTTCGGCTAGCCCTCTCCCACTTGGATAAGTCTAATAACTATTGTTACAGGTATGACTTCAGAATCCGACCAACAATCGTAGCTCTTTCAAAGTCTCGCGGAACTAGGATGATGCGCCATTTAAGATAAGTGATCATATAATCCTCTGTTCTCAAGATATCAGCTGGACAAATACATGGAACACCGTCGTACTTATTGTCTAGCAGTTTGTTTCCCGATTTCTGATTTGTTTGACATAGAACTTAATCGAACACATCAATTTAGTTCTGACCGGGCCCGACGCGTAAGTCAAAACAAAATCATCGAGGGGCCCAAGATATAGCCTCTAATCCTCCAAGGACTAGAAGGAACAGATGAGCTTCGAATCATATGCTTGTAGTAACTATTCATCAAATTGTACACAACAACACCTTTTTTTAGCATCAAGTTACTGATGCGGTTTCGTACTATCAATGTACAACCAACTCACAGTTCAACAACTCATATCTCTTGGCCTGAAGACTCATATGATATTACCGTCTCACGATCACTCGAGATGAATTCCATGAAGTGATACAAATGAGCGTGGGTTGAATCCAATACTCAGACCTTATGAGCACTCATGAATGTTGCAGCAACCATTGCTATGTCTAATACAATTTAGACAAATCTACAAACCCAATTCATGACAGTCTTATTTCAATACCTACTTCCAAAGTATGATCGACTGTGGACAGTTTGAATAATAAAATTATTCTGGAAGTAAAAACATGCAAAAATGAAACAATAGTGAATGATTGACACAAGACAGTACCATACTAGTAAACAAAAAAAACACCTTTTATTTAAACATCAAATGTCAATTACATTTCAACTATTACAAGTTTGGAAAGCTATCTAACTACTAAAACTAATATCATCCTTCAGCCCAATGCGCCTCGCATGTTGTATATGCTTAACCCTACTCAGTCCCATCGTGAGGGGATCTGTTGGGTTCTCATCTGATGATACCCTCTTTGCCACGAGGATTCCTTTTTCTATACGGTGTCTAATAAAATGGTATTTTCTGTCGATGTGCCTAGATCTGTCGTGATCCCTTGGTTCCTTTGCTAAGGCAACTGCACTCTCGTTATCACAGAAAATCTCCATGGGCTCCTTTATAGCTGGTACAACTCCAAGGTCTCCAATGAAGTTCTTTAGCCATATCGCCTCCTTTGCCGCCTCGCTTGCTGCTATGTACTCTGATTCACAAGTAGAATCAGCTACTGTCTCCTGCTTGGAACTTTTCCAAGTAATTGCTCATCCATTCATGGTAAAGACCCAACCCGACTGAGAGCGGAAATTATCCCTATCAGTTTGAAAGCTGGTGTCTCTATACCCCACCACTCTCAAGTCATCACTCCCACCGAGTGTAAGGACCCAATCCTTAGTCCTCCGCAGGTACTTGAGAATGTTCTTTACCGCAGTCCAGTGAGCCTTGCCAGGGTTCCCTTGATATCAGTTGACCATGCTCAAGGCAAAGGCCACATCAGGGCGAGTATAAGTCATAGCATACATGATTGAGCCCACAACGGAAGCATATGGTACATGACTCATCTCAGCTATCTCAGCCTCTGTACTCGGACTCTGAGTCTTACTCAGTTTGGCGTTACTCTGGATCGGTAAGTCTCATTTCTTGGAATCCTGCATGCTGAACCTTTTCAGCACCTTATCCAAGTAGGTGCTCTGACTAAGTCCAATTAGTCTCTTACTCCTCTCTCTCAATATCCTTATCCCTAGAATATAGGTAGCTTCTCCAAGGTCCTTCATAGCAAAACACTTCCCAAGCCAGGACTTTACCTCCTGCAAGGTTGGGATGTCATTTCCTATGAGTAATATGTCATCCACATACAATACCAAGAAGCTAACTATACTCCCACTAGCTTTGACATATACACAGGACTCATCTTCGCTTCTCGAAAAGCCAAACTCTTTGACTTTCTCATCGAAACAAAGATTCCATCGGCGAGATGCTTGTTTCAATCCATAAATGGATTTCTCAAGCTTACACACTCTATCAGAGTACTTGGCATCGACAAAACCCTCTGGCTGATTCATGTAAACATCCTCAGCCAACTTCCCATTAAGGAAAGCGGTTTTGACATCCATTTGCCATATCTCATAGTCATGAAATGCAGCTATGGCTAGCACAACCCTAATAGACTTAATCTTTGCTACTGGTGAGAAGGTCTCATCATAGTCAACTCCCGGGGTTTGAGTAAAGCCCTTTGCAACCAGTCGCGCTTTGTAGGTGTGTACCTTCCCATCCATGTCGGTCTTCTTCTTGAAGATCCATTTGCACCCGAATGTCTTACGACCCGGTACATTATCAACCAAGTTCCAAACTTGATTGTCATACATGGATCGGATCTCGCTGTCCATAGCCTCTTTCCATTTATCAGACTCGGGGCCTGCCATGGCTTCCCTATAGTTGTTAGGTTCATCCAGATTTACCAGTGTACTATCATTGATAAATGTATCACCTTCCGCAGTAATATGGAAACCATAATAATGCTCAGGTGCATTCCTAACTCTAGTGGAATGTATTAGAGGTACGGATTCGTCAGTTGATTCAACAGGAATTTCCTCCTCAGGTTGATTGCTAGGGTTTGAGGTTCCTTCACCACTTGACACTTGAAGCTCTTTAAGATCAATTTGTCTCCCACTGTTTCCTTGGCTTATGAACTCTCTCTCTCTCTCTCTCTCTCACGAAAGACTCCTCTCTTCGCCACAAAGACCACATTATCATTGGGTCTGTAGAAGAGGTAACCAAATGATTTTTGTGGGTAGCCGATGAAAATACACCTCTCACTTCGAGGTTCGAGCTTGTCGTGAGACTCGCGCCTCACGAAAGCCTCGCAACCCCAAATCTTGATGTGGTCCAAAGTAGGAACTTTCCCAGTCCACATCTCGTGAGGTGTTTTGGCAACCTTTTTAGTAGGGACTAGATTAAGGATATGGGCGGCAGTATCTAAGGCATACCCTCAGAATGAGATTGGTAACGAAGCTCGACTCATCATGGAACGAACCATGTCTAACAAGGTTCGATTGCGCCTCTCAGCCACACCATTAAGCTGTGGTGTTCTGGGAGGTGTCAATTGTGAAACAGTTCCACATTCCTTAAGATAGTCAAGGAACTCGATGCTAAGATACTCACCACCCCGATCGGATCGGAGCATCTTGATCTTCCTGCCCAGCTGATTCTCCACTTCCTGCTTAAACTCTTTGAAATTTTCAAATGTTTCTGAATTATGCTTGATTAAGTAGATATAACCATATCTGTTGAAATCATCAGTAAAAGTCACATAGAAGCGGTTAGCATCCCTTGTGGCGGTTCTGAAGGGTCCACACACATCAGTGTGTATGAGGTCCAACAAACCTTCACCCCTAGCACAAGTACCAGTGAAGGGTGACTTTGTCATTTTTCCAAGTAAACAAGATTCGCAACTATCATCTGATTTTAGGTCAAATGATTCCAAGACTCCAGCCTTTTGGAGTTGGCCTATGCGCTTCTTGTTAACATGTCCAAGACGAAAATGCCACAAGGATGCTTTATCCAAACTAATGGAAGAATCAATATGTAATACATTATTTCCTAAGTTGTCTACAATCGACACATTTTCATATACACCATCACAAGGTAATGCTTTAAAATAAAATACACCATCATAAAAAGCATCAATAACACCAATTTTATTATCAAATGAAAAGGTAAATCCTGGCTTGTACAAACTATGAAAATAAATAATATTCTTCGCCATTTCAGACGAGTAACAACATTTATTCAGATCTAACGTTAACCCATTACTTAGCAATAAAGAATAAACTCCAATCTTGGTAACAGGTGATGCTTTCCTCTTGCCCATGATTAAGTTTATATTCCCGTGCTCTACTTCTTCACTTCTTCTTAGGCCCTGCAAATCAGTACAAATGTGAATACCACAACCTGTATCAAGAACCCAAGAATTAGTATGCGATGAGTTATTAGACAATATAGTGTAAATACCTGCATGGGTGGGTTTTACTTTCCCATCCCTAACATCCAGCAAGTATTTTTGACAGCTTCGCTTCCAGTGCCCTTTTTCCTGACAGTAGAAGCATTGTGCTTCCTTTGGGTTTGAAGAAGGAGTGATGGGGCCACCTTTGGTTCCACTTGAAGAGGAGCCATCAAGAGACTTTCTCTTGGTACCCTTCGAAGGGGTTTTCCTCTTCTTCCCCTTACCTTGCCCGATTGCCAGAACAGAGGTAGTAGTAGGAGTAGAAGTAACAACCGATTTACCTTTGAGACCACTTTCAGCGGTCCTCAAAAGTCCTTGAAGTTTGCTAAGTGTGACCTCCTCCTTGTTCATATGATAAGTCATGCGGAACTGATCATAAGTTGGAGGTAAGGAGTGTAGAATGATATCAATAGCCATCTCCTCAGGAAAGTCCACATTTAGCTTTAGCAACCGGTCCACGAACCTTTGCATTTTCTGGAAGTGGCCGGTGATGGGTTCACCATCCTTCATCTTGGGTGTTATCATGGAAGAGATGATTTCATACCTCTCTTGACGAGCACTCTGATGGTACCTTTCCATCAGGTCTTGGTGCATCTCAAAAGGGTAGAAATCTTCATAGGATTTCTGGAGTTCTGCTGACATGGTTGCCAACATAATGCATGACACCTTAGTGGCATCTTTCTCATGGGTAGTGTACTCAGCAATCTCCTCAGGAGTAGCGGACGACTCATCAATAACCTCCAGTTCCTTATCAAGGACATACTCATTGCCCTCATAACGAGTAATCATCCTGATGTTCCTAATCCAATCATTGAAATTAGTTCCTTCAAAAGTGACTTTCCCACACAAGTTCATGAGGGAAAAGGAGCCTGTAGGGTTTGAGTCAGTGGCAGTGTTGGAAGACATCTGAAAAGAAAGAAAGACAAGTTTAGATTAGATAAAGAATCCTTAATAAGTCACCCAAATGAAATATTAAGGCTAGGACCCAACACAATATCTTATAACTTGGAAGAGGGATGCCGTAATCCAAGCTACAAAATATTTGAAGGTAGGTAAATGACGATTTACCAATTTCCACCATGAAAACAGAATAAATTATTAAGTTTTAATTGGATTGAAACTCCTAGATCTTTTGAGATTCATTGAACGATTCAATGGCATGTTTAAATCTCGATTGTACCCTTCAAGTTTGTGACTGGAATACCGAGGATCACAAAAAAAGGTGTGAATAACCATGCAAATTAACTTGGTACTATTAATTTTATCACCTAATCGATGTGCCGGTTAGCCACACACGCTCCATCGATCTATGATAAACCTTAAGCCACCCTTTGCCACCCTTGTTAAGTCCAAATTAGTGTGCCGGTTAACCACACACGCTCCACTAACGACGATAGCAAGGTGCAAAGTGTAATTTCATGGGTTAGCACCTATTTCACATTTTCCTAAAGTAACTAAGATTGGGAATTAATAAAGGTTTAGTTACTTTATGTTTATCATTATACTTTTAATGAGAATTATAGTCTTTGTCCTACCCGTTCGGCTAACGACCCTCCACCAGTCAAGGAATCGGTGGGTGAGAGTGGACACCCATTAATCTGTCATTTTATAGGCAACAACCTTATACCCCCCTTATAGACTGGCTTCGTGAATGAGGCCTACTAATGGTAATACTGACTTGATCTTATACATATGTGTGTATATATATATATATATATATATATATATTATTAACTTATAATATTATAAAGTATAATGGTTGAATTTTAACCTTTTAAAATTCTAGGGATTTGGAATTAAAGTTTTCTAAGTGGCTTTACAAATTCCAAAACTTGAGGACAAGTTTTGAAACTATTCAAAACCTTTCATTTCTATAACTTATGAGTTTAATGGCTCATAAAATGAAGACTCTTCATTTTATAACCTATGAGTTTTATTTAATGGCTCTTTAAAGGAAAAAGACTTTTGGTTATCCATAACTTGAGGACAAGTTATGGACTCCATTAAAACATATGCATCATGGATTTAATTAATCATAATAATCAAACAAGCAAGCATGATCATAATCAAACTCATAGAAGCAAGACAATTCATATCATCAAAGTTCAAGACATTAGCATAATTATATTAATCCAATTCTTGAAGTTATGACAATTACCTTGTAATTAGATTAGGATAATCATTACCATATCATAAAAATCAGTTTAAATGATTGAAAACAGTTACTGGTAATGATCATGACCCAATTCTGGCCAAAAAACTCGAACAACATGTTGTCAGTTCATCAGACTCGCCGAGTGCAAGAACAGACTCGTCGAGTCCATGAATAAAACCATCAAATCGTCGAGTCTGTTCGTGGACTCGACGAGTTGATCAGTCAGACAACATTCCAGCTTTGCAAAATCACATATAAACAACAATATAACAGAAAACAAGCCTAGACTCTGATACCACTGTTGGGTTTTGAGTATTCTAACACTCATATGGTGTACATGCAACCCTAGAAACCTTGAATCTATGTTTTCTCTATTATACATGCAAATATTGATTTTTCCAAGGTTTCATCCTATCTAGCATATCATGAGGTATATGTAATATAAAACTAGTAGAATGACATACCTTTTCTTGTTACTTGATTCCTTAAGACCTTGTGAGCCTAGCACCCCAAGTGTGATGCCTCAAATGTTTCACACAACACCAAAAACTCTTGGAATAACTTGAGAATAGAACACTTGTATGCAATTTTCGGCTAGCCCTCTCCCTTTTTGTCTAAGTGCCGATTTTGCTTCATATGAGGCTCCTTATATAGTGTCATGCAATTAGGGTTACACCATGCAAACCCTAACGTGCAGGACCTTTCACTTACTCCATGATCCATGGGTTTTAACCTCCATGGAGCACCCTATGGGTTTTAGCCCAATCTTGTGAACCATGGATCATAAAATATGAATGATTTACACAATCAGTCCTCATACATTTAAATAGTCTCATTTTGATCACAAAATTAATTCCAATTTAATTCTTGATCAATACTAATTAAATAATATGATTTCATATTAATATATTAGAACTTATAATATATTAATAAATCATAAGTGTCATTTTTCCTCATTTTGTCTATCCAATTGTTATGATGTCATGCAACCCAAATGGACCATGCCAAGTCGGGTCAAGTACTTACCAAATATAGTTATGGATTTAGACACTATATCCAACAATAAGGACCAATCGTCAAAAGTTTTGAAAGCACAATGACCATCTATGATGTTTTTAAACCACGATGACTAAACTTTAGATTTGAAGAAACCACAGGGACCATTTTTGATGTTTTTTCAGATGAGAAAGATGGACTTCTTTCAACTTAATGAACAAGTTCCGAACCTGCAATCTCCAATCTATTTTTATCTTTGAAAATAAAATGTTTTTAAATATAATATTTGTAAGAACAGATTTCTAACAACAATTTTATGAAAATTAAAAAAAGTTAGCAAAGAGAACATCTTTTTAGACGTTTTCACAAAAGTTTAAAAAAAAATAGAAAAAACAGTTACGAAAGCTATTTTCACATAAAACCTTTTTAATAAAGTAAGATGGTAAATTAAAGATTTTTTTTTCCGATTACATGTAATCTTTTGAAAAAAAGGTTAAGATGGTAAATAAAGTATTACTCCCTCCGTCCCAAAATTATTGTCCACCTTACTATTTTAGTTTGTCCCAAAATTATTATCTACTACCAAAAATAGATATATATACTTTTACCATATTACCCCTAACATTAAATAAAGTAAACTTGAATAATTACAAACACATATTTCCTATTGGTTTTAGAAAATGACAAGAGGGTCATTTTACTCAAAAAGATAAAACTAATGATTGTTTTTCTTAATTTATGTGTTTTTTGTCTGTGGACAATAATTTTGGAACGGAGGGAGTACTAAATAATTGGAGCAACCAATGGTTTGTGAAAAGGAGGTGAAGGTTTAGCGTGTATATATATATATATATATATATATATATATATATATATATATATATATATATATATATATATATATGAGGAACAACCTAATTTTTTTTAGCTTCGCTCCTTTATATATTTGAAGGCAATTTCTCTCTTACTTTACCAATATATAGTTAAAAAATTAATCCTATTTTTCATTACCTTTTTAGTATAAAAATAGACCTCAAAATAAATATTCACAATTCTATATGAAAAGTATCGAGTAACAAATTATATGAACTAAGGAATAATATGTTTAGCTGATAAGCTCATTTAAGATACATTTGTTATCTAAACTTAAAAAAATTCATTAAAATTCATTACATTTTCACGGTAACAATCATATAATTCATCATATTTTGTAAACTTCAAAAAAGTCACTATATTTCGAATAAATATCACAAAAAGTCATTGTATTTTAGGGTTTTTTTTTCTTTCAATTTTGACATTTAGAATATATGATGTCATTAAATAGCCTTATGTTATCATGTAGTGTCAACATTTCATATCATCAAAACTAATATGTGTGATAACCTTATTGACCGGTTAAATAGTCAAAATTGGATTGATAATTAGAGTATCCGATTTAAGACAAACAAATCAATGTTAAAATCATTTTTTTTATAAAAACTTAATAACTTTTACACAAAAATAGGCTCAAAAAATAAACACCCACCAAATAAAATGTCAAATAGGTATTTACTTTTGAAATATTTCCCACGCCTTGGCCTGTGGGACGAGATGATGCCGAAACTATATCTTGTATGCACCTTAAATAAATTGTAATTATATTTTTTTTAGAAAAATGAATTCAACTATCCACTATTCTACTTTCAAATTTACATATTTCTACTCAAATGGGACTTAAAGGACTTGAAAGTCGTAACTATATATCACTTGATTTGGCATGTGATTCAGTAGAGAAGTAACCAATAAATAAATATCTATAATATCATTTTTTTAACAACCATATTTTATAAAAAAGACTAGCAAACAGCTAGACGAAAAAACAATTACAAAGAGTTATAAAAAAGAGGGTTTTGCAACAACTGGATCCAAGATATATTATTTTTACTACATCTATTCGAAAACCAATTGAAAGAATAAATGTGATACTTTCAAAAATACGACTTTTCCTCATTCTATGCGTCTGGAACACCACACTATTCCTGTAAGACCAAATAACCCAAATTGTGGTGATAATAATTACTTCAATCACTCTTCTTTTTGTATGACTCAATGTAGTGCAATCAATCCAACTCAAAATCTCAAAGACATTTAGGAACAAAGGAAAATGAAGATCAAGCCACTTTACCACTTTGTTCCAAATTTCTTTAGCCACGTCACAAATAAGAAAAACATGACTACAATCTTCAATATGAGAAGAACACGTATGGCATAACACAGAAGTCAAATCAATGCCCATGTTAACCAAATTAACTCCGGTAGAGAGTCCATCAAGAATAGTTCTTTAAAGATGAATATTAAACAAGCTTACACCAATGTGTCTTAGTCTATAATACCATTTAATTAGAAAAAGATTGGACTAAACACACATTTAATTAATATTTTGAATGGTTGCTAACCAATTCAATCATTAACTTATTAGAAATAATGAAATATTATATTATCTAAGATAAGATAAAAACAATTACACAGAAAAAAGGTTAAAAGATGAATGATGTCTATAGTATGTGGAAAATGATTGGCAAACCACCAACATATTCATTGTGGAGAAGACTCTTCAACAAAAAATACCCACATAACTTGGTTTTACCAAAATTGTAATCATTTTAATCTCAAAAAGTTGGGAGAAGACCCTTCAACCAAAGATAAAACACACATAACTTGGTTTTACCAAAATTATAATAAGTTTAATCTTAAAAAGTTCACATGAATTGGTGAAAAAATAAGAGTATTTTTAATCATCAATATTTTATATAATTTTTTTATAGTATCATATTTTTTATTAATTTTATCTAATTAAATACTATTAATTTGGAAACACAATACACACGATCATTCTTCAATGCTTTAAAATGCCCCTCTCTTGTTAGCTTCTTATCATAATATTATTTTTATTTTAATTTAATTAATTCATATATCAACATATATTATAATTTAACATTTACATGAAACTGATAAAATATGATGTATTTAATTAACTTACAATTTAATACACACATAGATGGTTTAAATAGGAATTACAAAAGATTAGAAACCATAAAAACCATCATTTCATCAATACTTATGTAATATATTGTAAATACTTACTTAATATGTTAAACTCTGTCTTTTTTTGTAAGAAAAAAGAAAATCAAACTACAGTCTAATATTTTTATTGATTCATTTATATTTTAATTGAACTTGAATTAATTCATATTGTATGAATAAGTTCAAGTGTGTTAATTAAATCGATTAAAGGTTAAATGATTTCATAAATATGTATATCGTTTGTTGTAATGTAAGAGTTAAATTAAATAAGAGAAATACATAAAAGGTATATATATCTTTTATAAAAGTAAGAGTTATTTTATAAAAGAAAATGAAATATTTCCCTCTCCTTCTCCTTGACAAAACCAAGGATCCCTAGACAAAAACTGAGGATCCCTATGGAGATTAGATTGATCTTGCTAGCTTTTGTTTAATCACAATACCATGCCTTTTAACCATAACATTTTGTTGCTAGAGGTGTTATGGGTGATATTGTAACCTCCCGATTTCAACCAAAATTTTTTATTTTTATTTATTCAATATATCAGAGTATAATTTCATTATGCGGAAACATGTTGAGGATGCACGTGTGTACAATCGAGCCTTGCCCTTCGCACGAATCAATGAAGTACTTGAAAAACATTTATGTTCAACCAGGTAAGCATGAAGCTTAGTGAGAAACTACACATTCGGCTCTATTCATACATGCACTTTAGAGACTATACCTTTTACTCTATTAACATTAGGCATATAGAGACTATCCTAGTAGCTCTTATATCCTAACATACATGTATATATACTGTAATACATAGTATAGTGAGATAACTCACATGGACAATTACTCAGACGATTGACAACTATCTGGGTGATCTTACTAGCGATCCAACTGGCGAGTAACGTTCCTGACAAGTAATAACCTATAATACTATAACTTATTAATCTCTTTGACAATATGGTTGTGAAGGCTAGACCTTTCACTAATCCCAATGAATACCGAGAGTTCTATCAAACAAGGATCAGCAAGACATGACAGTTGGGTGGCAGGACCATTTTAACATATAGCCTTTCTGAAAACCAACAACCAAGCCAACGTGACCATTCTAGACACCTCTCCCGTAAGTGGATCAATCAGTATTATAACTAGAATTATTGATAATTCTTATTTATACGTTCATAACAGAGATTATGAACATAAATATAAGTTACACTTAAAGCATTGTAAGTCAATTTAGTCACAATGAGGGTAAGGAGTAGGTATGTACCTTGACTCGATTGTGATGAATTATGACTAAATTGACTTACATAAAGTAAACTCAAGGATCCTAGACACTATGAATAGAGACTGATCATCTCTCCTCCAATTAAGGGTACTTAATACCATATAAGGTTTAAAGAGTTAATAACCTCTTTCATCTGCTTTTGGGTTTTTACACCTCGCTTGGACGCGCGATATCTTACTATGGAATGTGAGTAAGGGGATCATTTCATTCTTTAGTGACTTGGCAACCCTCTTATTTCTGAATATATGTTAAGATCCTAAGGTTTAAATAGTTAATTACCTCGTTCACATGAGTTAAGGTTTCTACACCTCGCTTGGATGCACGATATCTGACTATGGGAATGGAATAACGGGATCATTTCACACTTTAGTGACTTGGCTACCCTCTTATTTCTGAACATATGTTAAGATCCTAAAGTTTAAATATAAGGTTTATAACATTAACATGTTATCCTAAGTTATAATCCTCCTCAGGAAATTTCTAAGGTTTATAACATTATCATGTTATCTTATGAGTTGCGATTTTCCCCAATTATTATCTAATGTGGGATTTACCCCAGTTATTTTTGGATTTTCCCTAGATGTTATCTAAAGTGTGATTTTGGATTTTCCCAAGTATTTCTTATGTTGGGATCTCTTAGGTTGGGATCTTCCCTAGTATTTCTTAAGTTGGGATCTTCCCTGGTATTTCTTAAATTTGGATTTTCCTCAGTAAAACCGAAGTTGGGATTTTCCCCAGTAAAAGCTAAGTAGGGATCTTTCCCAGCAAATTCTAAAGTTGGATTATCCAAAGAAGGATCCTCCCTACACAAACTTCAAGATCATTAAAAATTGAAGGACTTGCAACACGAAAAAGATATAGTTTTCTTCTAGAGATTTTCCTACTTTTCAAACCAAAACTTATCTCTTTTAAACCCTCAGGATCCTAAATATTTCAAGATCTTGATCAAGTACCTTTTTATCTCAGATCTTCAGGATCCCAAAAAGTTTTTAAATCCTAATCTGCTTAGGGTACTGATCATCTAAGAACCCTTATAAAAACTTGTTTTAACCCTATTTCTACAACCAAATAAATTATGAAATAAAAGAGATAAACCAAAACATCAGAATTAAAAGGGTTTCCCTCCGACCCAACAACAAAGAGAATATTGTTTTACAGACCAAAAAATTAAATTTGTTTTTAAATTTTATCAAACCTAATTTAAGGTTTTATCATCCCCATCTGGGATATCCTCTGTTTCTTTCTTCTCTTCTTCTATGCAGGATCCTGACCAGCATCGATAGGCTTGCCAGTGGACTTAGCCAGGGCTTCACGCTAACATGCCACATTCCAGGATTCTACATTTCCCGTATCCTCTGTCACACACCCAAACCAGAACGGCAGAAACCTCCGGGGGCGGATGACTTCATGTATAGTATCATAACCAATGTGTAATAGTAAAGAAAGCAAACATAACCATCATTGATATAATTTAAAAGGTTACATTTTTGATAGTGTTACATGTTTCCCAATAAATTACAATATGATGACAAAATGAGTTTTGAACTAACGCCTTAGCGTCCCGTCCTCAAAAGTGGTTGGTTACATGTTTACTGATTCCATGATAATACAAGTAGTTTTGAAAAGAGTGTCAACAATTAAGTTGGTGAGTTCATAATAGTTTTGTTTGAGAAATATGTCGTTTTTCCTTGTAAAAAATGATAGTGTGTGATTTCCATAAAATCCAATATTTTCTTGTAAAATGTATGGTAGTCTTAGCTACGCTAAGACCTGAAAATGTATGAATGCCCATGTACTTGTAATAGTATATTGTAGTTTTATATAAATAAAACTACTTTTTGTGTGTTTGTGAATCCCTATAAACCGTATGTATTGTTAATACCCAATGTGAGTTATTATAACCATGCTATGACCCAGTCGTCCTGTAACGACGTTCTTCAGGCGTCGGAAATGTTATGACATTTGTCACCCCAGACCTGCCGGTCTAATTGTAGCTAACAGTTTAGGTGTGGGATTGTCAGTCCCGTATAGATCTATACACAACTATTACGCTCTCCCTACAAGAGATTCTGGTTACAATTACATGACTTTAATGCAGTACTTTAAAGGTATTGTGAAGCCGAATATCTCACAAATTTATTCATTAACAAGTTTACGTTAAATGAAATGAAAACTCCTTTTTGTTGTAAATGTAAATATTACCCTTTCATAGTGTTTGTACAGTATGAAAATAATTATACTTTTATATAATTATTTCTAAATCCCGAAAGGATAAAATAACGTCAATGATTCCCAAACTATACCTATTATAGTTTAAAATGTATGTAGCGATAAAATGAACGCCTTTGTATATTGACAACTTTGCATGTAAACGTTTATAAATTTGGTGGTAATGTCGTTTTGTATATTTGATATTTTTACGTAAAAAGATACATAAAATGTAAGAAAACATAAATAATGGTTTGTATTTTAACAGAATTTTCCTTGTGTTATACTTGTATTCCCCCCCCCCCCCTAAAATATAGAAAAATTGTTAAAAAGTGTAGGGGTATGAACTCACCTTATGCGTAGTCGCGGCTAGACAACGAGATAAAAACGGTGATCTTCGAGTTTAGAATACAGGAAGCTAATTGTATCCTAATCGTTTGAACACATATATATGTGTTAATTTGATGAACTAATCATGAAATGTATTAGTAATAACACTAGATTATAAGGGACTTACTATGATCCTTAAGAAAAATCTTGAAGGAAAAATGCTCCAGGGGATACTTGATGGATGAATTTTGAGAAGAAATAAGTCTTGATATTTGAGAGAGAATGGAAGTGAAGTTGTTTACTGGAAATGGTTTGAAATGGATCCCAATTCATACATTATATATGAAGGAAGAGTGAGGTTATGGTGAAGTGATGTTTGCCTTGGTAAAAGCAATCTATCACCTTGGGAAGGAATTTACCATCAAGTGTCAACACAAGTGGCAAAGTGGGTGATTGAAATAATAAAATCCTAGGAATGAAAATATGTTTTAAGCTTCACATTTGGCCTAAAATAGGAGTTTAGAGAGTCTTAATTATGAAAAATACAAGTTTTAGGAAAATCCCGACGTCAAAATCTCTCAAAACGACGAAAAAGTCCGAAATGGTCACAAATCTGGAGTGGGTCTGAAGTGGCAAGGGTTTCCGGAGTGTAGCAGCATGTTCCGGAGTCAATCAGCACATTCTGGAGTCTAACAACAGCTTCCGAAGTCGATCAGCAGCTTCTGGAGTCGCCTGGCCTTCCGAGATGAGAAGCTTCCGGAGTGCGAGATCTTCCGGAGCAAATCAGGAGTTCCGGAGCAAAATTTCCCGGTTGAGAGGTTCCGAAGTCAGAAGTTCTGAAATAGCAAGAGAGGGTTCCGGAGTCACTTAGAGGTTCCGGAGTAAGAGGGTTCCGAACCAAGAAGAGAGGCTCCGGAAATGAATAGTGTATTTCGAAATGAGCTTGTTCTTTCAGGTTTTCTCCATCCGTTTTGAGCCGTTTTCAACCAAAGAAGGGATAAGGTGATGTTGGTGTTTATGAAAAAGTTTGAGAGAGATTTGGAATAGAGGTTTGTAGAGAGAGAGAGAGAGAGAGAGAGAGAGTTTAGAGAGATGGTGTGTGTAGTTTTTCTTATGGTTTTACCTCGTGGTGTTAGGTTTATGAATTTCCACTACGTTGTGTTATGAATGTTCTCCATCCTTGCAGAATACATAGTTATGTTTTATCGAGTTGTTACATCACTCACCCCATTTAGGGTTCAGTTTGTTAAACATATGAAACATTCGAGTGATACTTTGTATTATAATAGTAAATTATACATTAGGGAACATAGAGTAAGCCCAATTATACTAGTACTACTGATTTAACCGAGTTGACTTGCTGAATTAACTTTGACCAAAATTTCCGGTTGTCACGTCATCCCCCCGTTAGAAGGAATTTCATCCCGAAATTAGCATTTGAGTGAGACTCTAAGGGTTGGGGAAAATATGTGGGTATTTTTGTTTCATTTGGTCCTCTCGCTCCCAGGTGAATTCGGGTCCTCGTTTAGCGTTCTAGCGGACCTTCACTATGGGTATGCGACTTTGTTTCGTTCTTTTGATCTCCCGATCCATGATTTCTACTGGTTCTTCTACGAAGTGGAGGCTCTCGTTGATTTCACTTTCGTTAAGAGGGATGACGAGAGTCTCATCGGAAAAGCACTTCTTTAAGTTGGACACACGAAAGGTAGGATGCACGTTATTGAGTTCCTGCGGTAATCGAAGCTTGTATGCTACCGGGCCAATCCTGGCAAGGATCTCGAATGGCCCGAAATGAGCTTGTTCTTTCGGGTTTTCTCCATCCGTTTTGAGCCGTTTTCAACCAAGGAAGGGATAGGGTGATGTTGGTGTTTATGAAAAAGTTTGAGAGAGATTTGGAATAGAGGTTTGTAGAGAGAGAGAGAGTTTAGAGAGATGGTGTGTGTAGTTTTTCTTATGGTTTTACCCCATGGTGTTAGGTTTATGAATTTCCACTACGTTGTGTTATGAATGTTCTCCATCCTTGCATAATACATAGTTATGTTTTATCTAGTTGTTACATCACTCACCCCATTTAGGGTTCAGATTGTTAAACATATGAAACTTTCGAGTGATACTTTGTATTATAATAGTAAATTATACATTAGGGAACATAGAGTAAGCCCAATTATACTAGTACTACTGATTTAACCGAATTGACTTGCTGACTTAACTTTGACCAAAATTTCCGGTTGTCACATCATCCCCCCGTTAGAAGGAATTTCATCCCGAAATTAGCATTTGAGTGAGACTCTAAGGGTTGGGGAAAATATGTGGGTATTTTTGTTTCATTTGGTCCTCTCGCTCCCAGGTGAATTCGGGTCCTCGTTTAGCGTTCCAGCGGACCTTCACTATGGGTATGCGACTTTGTTTCGTTCTTTTGATCTCCCGATCCATGATTTCTACTGGTTCTTCTACGAAGTGGAGGCTCTCGTTGATTTCAATTTCGTTAAGAGGGATGACGAGAGTCTCATCGGAAAAACACTTCTTTAAGTTGGACACATGAAAGGTAGGATGCACGTTATTGAGTTCCTGCGGTAATCGGAGCTTGTATGCTATCGGACCAATCCTGGCAAGGATCTCGAATGACCCGATGTACCTTGGATTTAGTTTCCCACGTTTTCCAAAACGTATCATTCCTTTCCAGGGTTAAACCTTCAATAGTACTCGATCACCAACCTGGAATTCCAAGGGTTTGCATCGCTTATATGCGTAGCTCTTTTGTCTGTCTCTAGAGGCTTTCAGTCGTTCCCAAATTTGGACGATCTTCTCTGTTGTCTCCCTTATGATTTCAGGGCCAGTGAGAGTGCTGTTAGGAACTTGCCCCTTAGCTAGTTGCGTATCACCCACTTCAGCCCAACACATAGGTGGTCTGCACTTACGACCATAGAGGGCTTCGAATGGAGCAACTTTGATGCTAGTGTGATAGCTGTTGTTGTATGAGAATTCGATAAGTGGTAAATGGGTATCCCAAGCTTTACCAAAGTCTATCACACAAGCTCTTAACATATCTTCCAATGTTTGAATAGTTCTTTCACTTTGCCCGTCGGTCTGTGGGTGGTAGGCTGTACTCATGTCCAGTCTAGTTCCCATGGATTTTTGTAACGACTGCCAAAACCGCGAGGTGAATCTACTACCTCTGTCGGAGATAATGGATACTGGCACACCATGCAGTCGTACTATCTCTTTGATGTATGTTCGGGCCAGTTTCTCCATCTTGTATGTTTCCTTTATTGGTAGGAAGTGCGCGGATTTTGTTCATCTGTCGACGATCACCCAAATGGTATCAAGTCCACCCAGAGTCTTGGGTAACTTGGTTATGAAATCCATTGTAATCCGCTCCCACTTCCACTCAGGTATCTCTGGTTGCTGTAACAAACCCGAGGGTTTCTGGTATTCTACCTTGACCTTGGCGCAAGTCAGACACTTTCCCACATAGGTAGCGATTTATGCTTTCATGTTCGGCCACCAATAAAGTTTCTTGAGGTCCAAATACATCTTGTTTGAATCGGGATGCATAGAGTATCGATTCTTGTGTGATTCGTTCATGACACCGTCTCTGAATCCACCAAACTTCGGCGTCCAGATCCGATTCATGAGATAACGAACTCCGTCACCCTTGACTTCTAGGTTTTTATCCATCCCTCTTAAGGTTTCGCCTGTCACATTTTCTGGTTTCAAGGCTTCCAGCTGAGCCTCTTTGATTTGTGTGGACAGGTGTGAATGGATTGTCATGGTTAATGACTTCACTCGGCGGCCCGAGTATTCCTTTCTGCTCAGTGCGTCTGCGACTACATTGGCTTTTCCTGGATGATAACGACTCCTGCACTCGTAGTCATTCAGTAGTTCTACCCATCGCCTTTTCCTCATGTTGAGCTCTTTCTGGTTGACGATGTGTTGAAGGCTTTTTTGATCGGTGAAGATTGTGCATTTCGTGCCGTAGAGGTAGTGTCTCCAGATCTTCAGGGCAAACAGTACTGCCCCCAGCTCGAGGTCATGAGTAGTGTAGTTGACCTCGTGTGTCTTAAGCTGTCTTGAGGCATAGGCAATGACGTTTCCTCGTTGCATAAGTACACAGCCTAGCCCTTGATTGGATGCATCGCAATATACTGCAAAATCTTCTGTCCCTTCTGGGAGAGACAAGATCGGTGCACTGCACAAGGCTAGCTTTAGTGTTCGGAACGCGGTCTCTTGTTTCTCTCCTGTTGAAGGTTACACCTTTCTGAGTCAAGGTGGTGAGCGGTTTGGCGATCTTGGAGAAGTTTTGAATGAACCTTCGGGAGTAGCCAACGAGGCCTAAGAATTGATGGATTAATGTAGGCATCCTTGGTGCTGACCAGTTCTTTATCGCCTTGATTTTGGAGGGGTCCACATGTATTCCATCTTTTCTAACCACATGTCCTAAGAAGTCCACTTCCCGGATCCAGAACTCGCACTTCGAGAATTTTGCGTAGAACTTCTCCGCCCTTAATGTTTCCAAGATCTATCGTAGGTGTTCACTGTGTTCTTCCTTACTCAGTGAGTAGACCGGAATGTTGTCTATGAAAACGATCATGAATTTGTCTAAGTAAGGTCGACACACACGATTCATCAGATCCATGAACACCGCGAGTGCATTTGTTAACCTGAAGGGCATCACTACAAACTTATAGTGACCATAACGAGTTCTGAATGCAGTCTTAGGAATATCCTCCTCATGGACTCGTAGTTGATGATATCCCGACCTCAAATCAATTTTTGAGAAATAGCTTGCTCCCTGAAGTTGTTCGAATAGATCGTCAATTCGTGGTAGGGGATATCAGTTTTTGATGGTTAGTTTATTCAGCTCCCGGTAGTCGATACACATTCGGAATGATCCATCCTTCTTCTTTACGAACAGGACCGGTGCTCCCGAAGGCGAGAAGTTTGGTCTTATGAACCCTTTGCTCAGTAGTTCGTTTAGTTGGCTGGATAATTCCTACATTTCGGCTGGAGCTAAGCGATATGAGGCTTTGGCTACAGGGGTAGCTCCAGGAATTAGGTCGATCCAGAATTCGACTTGACGTGCAGGTGGTACTCCTGGAAGGTCTTCTGGGAATATGTCGGGAAAATTACAGACCTCCAGAATGTCTTTGATGTCCTTCTCTTCTTGTTTCTTATCCACTAGGTGGGCTAGGAAGGCGTGGTATTCCTTTCGGAGATACTTTTGAGCCTTGACGCAGGAGATGATTTGTAACCTTGCACTGGGTTTGTCGCCATAAATGACGTGAGTTTCGCCACCTGGAAGATTAAGGCGAACGACCCTTTCTTAACACAAGATATCGGCATGATGAAGGCTTAACCAATCCACACCGATGATGGCATCAAAACGTCTTATAGTGATCAACATTAGATCGATTTGGAAAGAGTGTTCATTTAGAGCTAGTGTGCACCATACGTACATATCGTTTGTGCTTTCTGTTTTACCATTTGCCATTTCTACTGTGAACGTATCTTATAGTGATTGGGGATTTTGTTTAAGTAAGTGTTTGCATTGGTGGCTTACGAAACTCCTGTGACAACCCGAAATTTTTTTCCTTGAAAGTCCAACCATTCAATTCAACCGTGTGTCAGACTAGTTTCTGCTATCTTTTAGCCCTGTTAAGGGTCCGTTTGAGTGTTTTAAGCCTAGTACCTTAAAGGATAAAGTGTTAGGAAGTATCTGTTTGAGTTCACTGTACATCATTCAAGCCATAAACTCCATCTCAAGGAGTTTACGGCCGCAAACAAGGAGTTTACAGCCGTAAACTCTTGCCAGCCGTAAACTCATGCCCTTAAGTATCATATTCCTTCACTTTTCTTCATTTCTTACACTTTCACCTCAAGAACACTTGAATTCTCTCTCAAGTATCATCGAGACTTTCATTCCCGATCTTCAAAAATGTAAGTGATTCTTCCATCTACTTGTTGTTATCTTTCTTATTCATGAATCACCCTTTGATTCCATCCATGAAAATCGTCTTTTTGGGTAGATCTTCAAGATCTTCATCTTTCACCAAGAACACCAAGAACACACACTTGTTCTTGGTGGCCGAAAACTCCTTTTAAGGCTTCAAAATCGTGAGTATTCCTTTCATTCACTTGCTACCTAGTAGAATCAGTAGCCTAAATACCTGGAACAAAAGATTTGAGGATGATCTCCAGGAGTTTACGGCCGTAAACTCCCTTAGCCGTAAACTCCCTTGGCCGTAAACTCCCTAGGCCGTAAACCCCTTGGCCGTAAACTCCCTAGACCGTAAAAATCATGGCCGTAAACACCTATGTGTGGCCGTAAACTCCCCTTAGATGAATCACATGTGATTCTAACACTTGGTCCAAGTGTTTCCTAGTCCCTAAAGGTGTTTCCTTGCATGTGGTTGCTTCTAAACACTATATTCATGCCAATATATGCCATGATATGTCATTTAGGACTCGTTTGTGTCTCGGGACTTCATTCGTGGAACTTCTCATCCTTACGCGCATATTCGATTGAATCACCCACATAAGGTGAGTTCATACCCCTAATCAATCTTTTAAACTGTTTTAAATGCTTTTGAGGGGGGGGGGATACAAGTTGAACACAATTTATAATTGTGTAAATGTTTGTTATAAACATCGTTCAAAATATTACTTATGTCTTTTATAAGTGATCAAAACATTTCAAAAACTCTTTTTAAGTTATGTTACTTTATAGTTTATAAAACTCCGTTTTTAAAGTACAATCATAACTTAGTAGATAAATGAGTCTTTTCAATGACAGTTCAAGTAAACATACTAGTAAACTATAATAGGTATAGTTTAGGGGTTTAGTTCATACTAGATGCTAGAACATACTATAAAGAGAATCAGGGAGGTAGATACAATACACGATAACATAGAGATCATGCTATAAAGAGAAACAGGGAGGAAGATACAATACGCGATAACAGAAGGACATACTACGATACTATAAGAGAAAGAACATACTAAATGCTATAGCAGGAGAACAATACAGGATCTAATTATACCAATAATCACTAACTCATTGTTCTAAACAAAAGGTGATAGTAAATTGGGTATACATGATCATATAACTTTAATGTGAATTTACACGGCCTAGCAATTTGTTTGCGGAAGTCGCGTTTGGTCCCCAGAATCTCTTACAGGGAGAGCGTATAGTATGGGTACTATCCATCACATTATGACCTTAATAAAACAAACATGTTTTAAGGTAATCAGTACGTCAAGATGTTAATTCAAAAGAAAACTGTGTACTTACATTTTCCCATTACTTTCATATTGTGACAGTTCCACTTGAAAGTTAATGCAAACTATTTTCGAGTTAAGATAGTTATAAACTAGGGAAAACTTACATCTTTTCAAACAGAACAGTCGAGTCTAGTACATTCAGTAGAAAGGGGCCTATAATGCTAACTTTATGATTCCTTAGTTTATACATCAGGAATATATATGAATCGGATCCGACAGGTAGTAGGATGTGTGCTTTCCGCTTCATTTCCTGTTCCTTGTTTGGTTGTGGGCTTAGAGCAGATTCACCCAGCCTACTATCTCTCCGATCTTAGTTATATATATGTTCCGTATACACCAAGTAATCATAAGGGGTACCAGGTATGGGTCAGGTCATAGGACACTAATTCAATGCACGGTTTTCTAGTACAAAATATACTTTTCAAATAGAACATTTGCTATACAAAACTAGAAACTTACCAGTAAAGGGTTTAAGCCATTTTATTAAACCAGTATAACTTAAAGGACCTTAGGTGGTTAATTCTATAATACATTAGTTTATACATCAGGGTTATATATAATTAATACCCGATAGGTAGTTGGATGTATGCTTTCCTCCTCATTTCCTGTTCCTTGTTTGGTTGTGGGCTTAAGACAGATTCACACAATTAACTATCTGTTCGATATTAGATTATATATAGCTAGTATAAACTAAGTTATTATAGAAGGAACCACTGTGGTTACCATTTTTACTAAAAGAAATAAGGGTTTTCTTAAAGAATGTTTTCATCAATATAAAGGAACTATTACAATTAACTCCGTGAGTACCAAGTGAATACACCAGGGTTATATACATCAAAGATCTAACAACCAATGGGATGTGTGCCTTCCGCCTCATTTCCTGTTCCTTGTTTGGTTGTGGGCTTAGGGAAGATACACACAACCGATTGTTTGTTTACTCTGAGTTTTATATAACTTGTATCCATTTAGTACTCATAGAAAGGATTGTAGAGTCATTTTTACTTATCTTTCATCAAAGCAGGAAATATAGGATTTTCTGGAGGAACAGGCGAACTTTTCTAAAAGAACTTACAACTTACTACAACTATCTTACAACTTACTTACATCACTAATATCTTATGAACTCACCAGCTTAAATGCTGATCTACTCTTTCAAAATAACTTGTATTCTCAGGAGACCAGTAGACATGTACGCGCACTGGGAATTCAGAAGATGGAGCATAGTAGCTTCATGTCTTATTTTGTTATTTACTTTGTAGTCTATGTTATGTGAACACATACTTTGTAAACACTTTCTTTCTAATGAAATGGTTGTTTATTACTTTGATTACTATGATGCATGTCTTGTGATACTAAACATGACGTCCTCCACCCCAGAACGTTTCCGTCGTTCCGGTTTTGGGGTGTGACAGATTGGTATCAAAGCATTGTTTATAGTGAACTAAGTATATCAACCGATAAAAGATATACAACTATAAATACAATGGGGCCGAAGTGCTCTGGATAATAATATATTTTAAATATGTAACGATACCTTATAAAAGTATACATACGTGCTTATACATATATACATACTAGAACAAGTATCACAAGAAGAACAGAACAAAAGTATTTAAAGGTTGAACACTGCGGTCAAACCTGGACAGTTATGTAATCACATATAGGATCAATATAGCCTGATCAACTATATTCATTCGAGATGTGACCGACATGTGTTTGGGAGTGATGTGGTGTTGCAACAGTCTTAAAACTTACCTAACTCTATTCAAGGGAATTCTAGATCATAACATAAGGATAAGATACTATGGGAGTATTTTATGATACTATAACACGAAAACAAGTTTAAAACATACCAAGTTCATTACATTAAAATACTATAGGAGTATTTTAGGCACTATATAAATAACTTATGTGATAACTTAAAAGACCCTTACAGATAGGTCTATAATCTTGCAATGTATACTCCCAAGGTTTTATATAACTGAGATTTTATAGACTTAGAATTTGTGGTCTACGCTTCACTACCTGTTCCTTGTTTGGTTGTGGTTTTGGAGTAGGATCACTTATTCGAAGGTCTAATTAATCTTAAATTATATACAACTTGTATACATTGTGTAATTATAGGAGGACTCCGTAAGGATCACCCCATAATGTTTCACCTAAATCTCATAGATTCTTTAGTCACTTCCATTCTCGCACGACAAACCCAGATAGATGTAACTACTTCCTCAAAGCGGTCAACAGAAGAGTAAAGGAGGAACAAGAGCAAGTTCATGAGAAGTTTTCAAAGAAAGACCAACTGAAGTAACCAAAACGTCTTATGCATCACACTAATAAATAATAATCTTGGTTAACTTAATGATTTAGTGGAAACACTGCTCACATTATGTGTTAGGATTATTTTCTTTTGTGCAACTGGTAACAGTTATTCAGGTCATAGATATTCATTCGAGGATAGCCACTTCTTATTCATAAAGTTTATTTTGTATAGACTTCTTTTATGAATTGTTTCCAGAACCAGATACACTCAGAACCAGCATAACATTGTCTTTCAGCTTTAGGCTTATATCCACTGCTATAGACTTATTCCATATCATCTTTGTATTCTTTTAGCAAAGATGCCTCCTCGCATATCAAACAGACGCACTACTCCGATAACTCCAACTCAACCACCACTACCTCTACCACAATTCGATCCTGCTGCTCTCCAAGCAGCGATATCATCCGCAGTGGCAACTGCTCTAGCTCACTTCGGCGAAAGAGGTACCTTCGGATCTGGTAGCGGTACCCACTTAGCCAACCCCGGAGATTCTCACGAACACCCAAGGGAGTGTTCGTACAAGAACTTCATGAACTGCAAACCCAATTCCTTTAATGGAAATGATGGAGTTATCGCTCTGATGCGATGGTTCGAGAAAACAGATTCGGTCTTCGAAATCTGTTCGTGCTCAGAAGGGAGCAAAGTAAAGTTTGCTGCCTGCACCTTCTCGGACAGAGCCCTAACATAGTGGAACAGCCATGTTAAGTCACTGACCCTATCAGTGGCTAACTCAATAGGTTGGGAAAACTTAAAAGAGTTAATGCTGGAAGAATACTGCCCGTTGGACGAAGTTCAAAAGCTGGAACAAGAACTATGGGAGCTAACGATGGTCGGCTCAGACATAGTGGCCTACACTGACAGGTTCAGCGACCTAGCACCACTATGCCCCGGGATGGTTACCCCGGAGAGCAAGAAGATAGAAAGATACATCTGGGGTCTAACTGCCCCGATCCAAGGAGATGTGCTGTCTTCTAACCCAGCCACATTCGATAGTGCCAAACGCCTGGCCCAACGACTCATTGACCATGGAGTCCGCCATGGCGTGGTAGTTCCCGTTCCCAAGCCATCAAAGGGAGAGGACTATAAACGGAAGTCGGGGAACAAGAGGAAAAAGAAGCGAACAACACAGGAAACCCCGCAGGAGCAACAAGCGAGTACTATATACGCCGTCACAACACCTGTTACTCCAGCACCTGCCAGTCGATATGCTGGAACCCTCCCGAAGTGTGGAAAGTGCAACTATCACCACACCGGAGTATGCCGGGAAATGCAGTGCCTGAACTGCCACAGAAAGGGACACACAGTCCGTTTCTGCCGGGCACCGAATCAACCGATCTCCCAAGTCCCCGGAGCTAAAGAAAACCAAGCCTGCTATGGCTGTGGTGAGTCTGGACACTACCAGAGGGACTGCCCAATAACAAAGAACTCAGGAGCGGATGGATGAATTCTGATGATCACCGCAGGAGAATCAACCCCGGAGTCGCCAGAGAGCAGCGGTACGTTTTCGAATTAAAGAATTACTTTAAAAATTAATTTATATTTATATAAGATTAAAACTTGGGGAAAACATTTAAAAGTAATTAGAATAACTCACTTATTGAAACAAGTCACAGTATTCAAGAGAACTAAAAGATCCGTTCAGAGAAGCTATGATGGCTGAGTATGTACATCAGGGTTGTGCATAGCTAAGATTTTGCAGACCTAGAGTGAGTGATTCCGCCCTAATTCTTGTTCCTTGTTTGGTTGTAGATTTGAGGCAGAGTTACTCAGTCGACTGTCTTATTCATCTTAATTATTCATAACTTGTATATGACAGGCGATCATAGTGGTACCGAGGAGGATCGTAGTATAAAGTATCGACACTAGTTATCAAAGCACTTTCATCGTATGTACTCGCTCATCGCGGTACGATACGTAGAAGTGTTAACATCAAGGGGAAAACAGAAAGCACTAGAACGTTTACAAAGAGTACATTGTCGAGCACACTAGGGGTGCATCATCGTATAACAAACGTTTCTTTCAAATCGGCCAAACTTTGTTCAGTAAAGAGTCTGTTGCTATCATTCGTCATGAATTGGAGTGGTCCTCACCATACTAAGTTCATATGTTTCTATCGCCTCGACCGTCAAATTCACGAAACCTTCGTCATTCGTAACGACAGCCCGACCTTGACCTCAGTTTTGTCCTTCGTATTCTAAACCCTGAAGTACTCGTGCGAAGAGTACCTTGCCCTCCGAAGCATTGCTGCCGTATGTTCCACAGACCGTCACGAAATACCACTCGGCCAACAGACCAAGTTCGAGCACAGAGGCTAAGGACGAATACAACCCACCTATCACTATTCAGTGTATACACGAGGGTGGTATATGATTATCATTACGCAGATTTAGTATGTGTGCTTCCGCCCTATCTCCTGTTCCTTGTTTGGTTGTGGACCTGGGGCAGAGTCGCACATCCGACAGTCTTACTAATCTTAATTATATACGACTTGAATACACGAAGTAATAATAGATGGACCAAGAATGAATCTTATCAGGGATATTAGGGTAAAGTTGCCCAGGTCTACGAGTGAGTGTTCTACCAATCAGAGGAGCACAACCCCATTAGTACTGCTAAGAAAGCTAATTTCGGGACCAAATTCCATCTAACTGGGGGATGATGTGACAACCCGAAATTTTTTGCCTTGAAAGTCCAGCCATTCAATTCAACCGTGTGTCAGACTAGTTTCTGCTATCTTTTAGCCTTGCTAAGGGTCCGTTTGAGTGTTTTAAGCCTACTACCTTAAAGGATAAAGTGTTAGGAAGTATCTGTTTGAGTTCACTGTACATCATTCAAGCCATAAACTCCATCTCAAGGAGTTTACGACCGCAAACAAGGAGTTTACGGCCGTAAACTCTTGCCAGCCGTAAACTCATGCCCTTAAGTATCATATTCCTTCACTTTTCTTCATTTCTTACACTTTCACCTCAAGAACACTTGAATTCTCTCTCAAGTATCATCGAGACTTTCATTCACGATCTTCAAAAATGTAAGTGATTCTTCCATCTAATTGTTGTTATCTTTCTTATTCATGAATCACCCTTTGATTCAATCCATGAAAATCGTCTTTTTGGGTAGATCTTCAAGATCTTCATCTTTCACCAAGAACACTAAGAACACAAACTTGTTCTTGGTGGCCAAAAACGCCTTTTAAGGCTTCAAAATCGTGAGTATTCCTTTCATTCACATGCTACCTAGTAGAATCAGTAACCTAAATACCTGGAACAAACGATTTGAGGATGATCTCCAGGAGTTTACGGCCGTAAACTCCCTTGGCCGTAAACCCCTTGGCTGTAAACTCCCTTGGCCGTAAACCCCTTGGCTGTAAACTCCCTAGGCCGTAAACCCCTTGGCCGTAAACTCCCTAGACCGTAAACATCATGGCCGTAAACACCTATGTGTGGCCGTAAACTCCCCTTAGATGAATCACATGTGATTCTAACACTTGGTCCAAGTGTTTCCTAGTCCCTAAAGGTGTTTCCTTCCATGTGGTTGCTTCTAAACACTATATTCATGCCAATATATGCCATTATATGTCATTTAGGACTCGTTTGTGTCTCGAGACTTCATTCGTGGAACTTCTCATCCTTACGCGCATATTCGATTGAATCAACCACATAAGGTGAGTTCATACCCCTAATCAATCTTTTAAACTGTTTTAAATGCTTTTGAGGGGGGGGGGGGATACAAGTTGAACACAATTTATAATTGTGTAAATGTTTGTTATAAACATCGTTCAAAATATTACTTATGTCTTTTATAAGTGATCAAAACATTTCAAAAACTCTTTTTAAGTTATGTTACTTTATAGTTTATAAAACTCCGTTTTTAAAGTACAATCATAACTTAGTAGATAAATGAGTCTTTTCAATGACAGTTAAAGTAAACATACTATAGTTTAGGGGTTCAGTTCATACTAGATGCTAGAACATACTATAAAAAGAATCAGGGAGGTAGATACAATACACGATAACATAGAGATCATGCTATAAAGAGAAACAGGGAGGAGGATACAATACGCGATAACAGAAAGAACATACTAAGATACTATAACAGAAAGAACATACTAAATGCTATAGCAGGAGAACAATACATGATCTAATTATACCAATAATCACTAACTCATTGTTCTAAACAAAAGGTGATAGTAAATTGGGTATACATGATCATATAACTTTAATGTGAATTTACACGGCCTAGCAATTTGTTTGCGTAAGTCGCGTTTGGTCCCCAGAATCTCTTGCAGGGAGAGCGTATAGTATGGGTACTATCCATCACATTATGACCTTAATAAAACAAACATGTTTTAAGGTAATTAGTACGTCAGGATGTCAATTCAAAAGACAACTGTGTACTTACATTTTCCCATTACTTTCATATTGTGACAGTTCCAATTGAAAGTTAATGCAAACTATTTTCGAGTTAAGATAGGTATAAACTAGGGAAAACTTACATCTTTTCAAATAGAACAGTCGAGTCTAGTACATTCAGTAGAAAGGGGCCTATAATGCTAACTTTATGATTCCTTAGTTTATACATCAGTAATATATATTTATCGGATCCGACAGGTAGTAGGATGTGTGCTTTCCGCTTCATTTCCTGTTCCTTGTTTGGTTGTGGGCTTAGAGCAGATTCACCCAGCCTACTATCTCTCCGATCTTAGTTATATATATGTTCCGTATACACCAAGTAATCATAAGGGGTACCTAGTGTGAGTCAGGTCATAGGACACTAATTCAATGCACAATTTTCTAGTACAAAATATACTTTTCAAATAGAACATTTGCTATACAAAACTAGAAACTTACCAGTAAAGGGTTTAATCCATTTTATTAAACCAGTATAACTTAAAGGACCTTAGGTGGTTAATTCTATAATACCTTAGTTTATACATCAATGTTATATATATTTAATACCCGATAGGTAGTTGGATGTGTGCTTTCCGCCTCATTTCCTATTCCTTGTTTGGTTGTGGGCTTAGGGCAGATTCACACAATTAACTATCTGTTCGATATTAGATTATATATAGCTAGTATAAACTAAGTTATTATAGAAGGAACCACTGTGGTTACCATTTTTACCAAAAGAAATAAGGGTTTTCTTAAAGAATTTTTTTCATCAATATAAAGGAACTATTACATTTAACTTCGTGAGTACCAAGTGAATACACCAGGGTTATATACATCAAAGATCTAACAACCTATGGGATGTGTGCCTTCTGCCTCATTTCCTGTTCCTTGTTTGGTTGTGGTCTTAGGGAAGATACACACAACCGTTTGTTTGTTTACTCTGAGTTTTATATAACTTCTATCCATTTAGTACTCATAGAAAGGATTGTAGAGTCATTTTTACTTATCTTTCATCAAAGCAGGAAATATAGGATTTTCTGGAGGAACAGGCGAACTTTTCTAAAAGAACTTACAACTTACTACAACTATCTTACAACTTACTTACATCACTAATATCTTATGAACTCACCAGCTTAAATGCTGATCTACTCTTTCAAAATAACTTGTATTCTCAGGAGACCAGTAGAGAGGTACGCGCACTGGGAATTCAGAAGATGGAGCATAGTAGCTTCATGTCTTATTTTGTTATTTACTTTGTAGTCTATGTTATGTGAACACATACTTTGTAAACACTTTCTTTCTAATGAAATGGTTGTTTATTACTTTGATTACTGTGATGCATGTCTTGTGATACTAAACATGACGTCCTCCACCCCAGAACGTTTCTGCCGTTCCAGTTTTGGGGTGTGACAAATCCTCTCCGCTCCACTATCGAAAAGTATGTATGCGTATTAGTTATTGAGGAGAAACGTACCGGTAACCACCGTGGCGTTTTCAACTGCCTCTTCGTGTCCTATGGCCAGGACTCTTCCCACTCCACCAGCATTACTGTTTCTTGCCTTTGGGCAATCTCTTTTGAAATGCCCGGTCTCCCCACAACCGTAGCAGGCTCGACTTACCCCAACATTGACAACCTAGGCGTTTTGTTGGGCCGACGCTTTACAGAAACAGGCGGTATGCCCTTTTCTGTTGCAGTTGCTATAGTGCATTTCTCGACAAGCCCCCGTGTGGTGAAAGTTGCACTTGGGTAAGTTCCCGACATATTGCCACAATGGTGCTGGAGCGACAGGGGTAGTAGCAGCATGGACAACGACAATTTGTTGTTTCTTGGTGGGGTCCTAAGCCGGTTGGTTCTTCTTTTTGTCCCAATACTTTCTTTTGTTGTTTCCCCCTTTTGCTTGCTCGGGGGTGGCCGTCACAGTGCCATGGCTGGCCCTATGGTCAATGAGTCTTTGTGCCAAGTGTTTGGCACTGTCAAAAGTAATCGGTTTTGAAGCTAACACGTTCTCTTGAATCTGGGGGGGGGGGGGGATAGTCCCCAGATGTATTTCTCCACCTTTTTACTCTCCGGGGTGACCATCCCCGGACATAGTATGGCCAGATCGCTGAACCTGGCAGTGTAAGACGTGATGTTGGAGCTGGTCATTTTGCGGCTCCAGAGTTCCTGTTCCAATTTCTGAACTTCGCCTCTTGGGCAATATTCTTCCAGCATTAAGATCTTCAAGTCCTCCCAGGTCATTGAATTAGCCACTGGGAGAGTCAATGACTTGACATGGCCGTTCCACCAGGTAAGGGCTCTGTCAGAGAAAGTGCAAGCTACAAATTTAACTTTACTTGCTTCGGGGCACGCACAGATTTCGAAGACTGATTCAGTCTTCTCGAACCATTGCATCAGCGTGATGACACCTCCGCTCCCATTGAAGGGTTTGGGTTTGCCATTGGTAAAGTCCTTGTAGGAGCATTCCCTCGAGCGTCCCTGACTGTCTCCTTGGCTAGAGTTCGTAGTACCATTTCCCGTTCCACCAGCACCATTTGTGCTGATATGTGACATTGCGGCTGCCACAACTGCTGTTACGGCAGCTTGGAAAATGGCGGGGTCAAATTATGGAGGTGGTGGCGGTGGAGGATTTGTTGACGTGTTGTTGACACGCCTGTTTGATCTACGAGGTGGCATTTTTCTGCCACAATGTTTAAAAGTGAAAAGACGGTAAATCTTTGATAGTGGTTATCAGTCGGGTGTTAATAAACTAATTACATTAGTTTTCTACATGCATTATGTTCCGACTTGTAAAGTACCTTGTAATCAATTCATAACAGAGGTTTATGTAACATTAAACTTATGAATTTACTAGTAGTGTCTCAATGAAATCATGTGTTTTGATCCATACCACGTCCTTCTAAAATCACTTGGTGTATACGAGTTGTATGTAATTAAAATTTTAATAGGCCGTTGAACTTAATGGGTCTGCCCTAAGCCCACAACCAAACAAGGAACATGACCTAAGATGGGCCCACCATTTCTAAGTCGATTTGAGTCTTAAATACATATAACTTTAATGTATACACAAAACAATCATAGATTTACCATGAGTAAATAATTTGTACAAACCATGTTATGAAACCCGTAGTAATACTAAAATAAAAATGCTTGCCACTTTCATTGATATAACCTTAGTACATAATGTTTTGGAAAATTTGACCTTGATATAGGTCTACATTACATCAATAAAGGAAATTTTGACAGTATTACTACCCCTCGAATAGTGTGGACACTTAATCGCAGGGTCGGATATGTATATAGAGAAGAGTAGACACTCAAACAACCACAAACTAACAAAAATGGCTCAAGAACACTCCAAATGCTTTAGGGTTTCGAGTTAGGGATTTTCTGGACTGTGAGAGACGATGGAGGCTGGAGTGGGACAAGATAATGTGTTTAAATAGGGTGCAAACCCTAAATATTAGGGTTTCATCCATGCATTCCTACTCGTCGAGTCGGGCTCCCAACTCTTCGAGTAGGTTACTTAAAACCCGCGTCCAAAGTCCAGTCTACTCGACGAGTTGGGCCTCCAACTCGTCGAGTCCCAGTGTAAAAATGCAATTACTTTTATATACAATACGTACCGGGAACCGGGCGTTACATAGAAGGTGCCACAGTGCTCCACCCGCTGAAGAACACGTGTCATGAGGAAGGCGGCCGGCCAAATCCAGAGTGAGGCACGCCTCTGGTTTAAGCGCGGCATACCTCCCCAAATTCCGCCCTCTAAATTGTTTCAACTGCTCATTTGATTCGTCAAACCCTACTAACTTTCTCTCTATTTTTGTAGAAAATCTATTTAGTTTTTAAGATTTTAGCGAAACTCTGGGATCTCTGAGTGCCCAACATTAGTAGCTATCAGGTCGAAGTCCTGGCAATGTAATTTCCGGACTTTTGTCAGGAAAATCTCTGTAAGTTAAGCTACACTTATATTTCTTTCAGTGTAACTTATATTTATGTTCATAATCGTTATTATGAACCTATAAATAAGATTTATTAGTGATTCCAAGTCATTTTTCTGATTGATCTACTTATGAGAATGATGCCTAGGTTGGATTTAATGAGGTGTTTAAAGTGGGATTTTCAAATAGTATACTATGTATACCAAACGAACCCTACCTCCGATATGATCCTACCTGGTTGTTCCTTACTTGATAGATATTGATGTAGACATTGGGATTACTGAGGAATCTAGACTATCATTAGTCACCAAGATCATTAGACTAAGACTTAGTATTAATCATACTTTGGCCACGTCAAGGGAAATCTAAGGTGTTAGGCAAAACTTTGCCCAATTCACCAGTCATCAATTTAATTCAGGTGAGTGCATAGTTACTTTCATCTTACGCATAGATATGAAGTATTCAGATAATTGAATGATATATGTGCTTATTATCTATAATGAAAATGTTTTATGTTAAATGAAAAATAATATAAGATGATTTTTATATGATTTACCATATATGTATTTTTCATATCTATAATATATTTGGGTAGTGATGGGTAATTATGGAGAAATAGTATAATGAGGGAGATGGATGACGAGAGATGCAAATAATAATAATAGGCCTTGACTCACTAGTGCTATTGTACTAAGCGATGTAGTCAAATAATAGAATATAGATGACGACCACATGACTATTGATGATAGTCCTGTGGAACGCAGGCAGGTTTATAACCTGTAAGCGATGGGATATGTGTCCATTTGATGTGCTCTACTTCCTGTTGATATGTATTGCGGATAAATCCGTGAAACAATACTGCCAGCAACGAAGATTTTTATGATCCTTAGGAATGAATATAAAAGAAAAACTATTGATATGTATTGCGGAGATGTCCTTGAAACAATACTGTCAACAATGATGATTATGATGATCCTAGGGTAGATCCTTAAGAATAAAAATATAAGAAAATGGGGATGAGTAATTGGGTTAACTGTTGGATAATTAAACATATTAACTATATTATTGTGGGTTGAAAACCCTATGTACTCAGCAGGTTTTCCAACTTGAACCACTCAACTTGTTTATATCACATGTTTCGATACGAAGGTATTTGATGTTTGGAAATGATGAAAGATTCGAGAAAATGTTGGCCATTAGATGTTGTAAGGTCAATACTGATTACGTTTATGTTTTTTTTTCTTGTATCAGTTATGGCATCCCAAGTTTCAATAATCAATTAAAAACATTTCTTCGGAAATACTTTTTATAGGACAAATGCGGTTGTATAAAGAATACTCTGTTTTTTTTTTAAAATAAGGATAAATATAAAATGTCTATTCTGACCGTGAAAATAGGGATGTCACACTTGTAATCTAAATGTATGTTTTGAGAAATTGGCATACAACATCTCATCATAAAGGATTTCTAGCATTTATCATAAGTGTTCCACATGTTCCCACTTGAGTCTCTAAGTATATCATGATATCATCAATAAAGATGGCCAACAATTTGGTTAGAAATGGTCAAACACTCAATTGATTAATTACATAAGCACTACATAAACACCATGGATTTATCAAACTAAAAGGCATAACAAGTAACTTTTAATGCTCATACAACGTATGAAAAATTGTTTTGGGACTGCCTTCCTCCACTTTTAAATGGTGGTATCCCAATATCAAGTTGCTTTTTCCAAAATACGTTACCCTTTTGAGTTGCTCTAACAAGTCATCAATTATTGGTTACATGTATTGGTTCTTGATGGTGACTTTATTCAAGTCCCTGTATTTTACAATTATGCTAATAGTTAGGGCTGTAAACGAACCGAACGTTCAGCGAACTGTTCGTGAACCGTTCTGCGGGAAGTTCATTTATGTTCGTTTATTTAATAAATGAATGAATATGAACACAAATTCTCGTTCGTTTAGTTAAACGAACGAACATTAGGGATGTCAAAAATTCCCGTGGGACCCCATTCCCGTGGGGCCCCGTCCTGTTTGGGGGAATTTTTTTAAAAAAATCGGGGGCGGAAACGGGGGCGGGGACAAGGTTAACCCCCGTTTTAATTTCGGGGGCAGGGGCGGGGGTAGACAATCCCATCCCGAAACCCCCATGGGGACCCCGTTAATAAATTACACATATATTTATATATATTAATTATATAAATATAATAAACAATAATATGATTTTGAGCTTCCAAAATTCATCAAAAAACATGTTTTTAAGTTGTTAGTATATTGTTTTTAAGATGTCATAACTTTTTTATTTTTAAATTAAAATTCTGCAACAAATAATTATTTGTTATCTAAAATATAGTTTCTTTTAGCCTAAATAACAACTTTTTTTAGCTCAAAAAAAGGCAGCCCAAAATCAATCGGGGTCGGGGGAACGGGGGCGGGGGTAATAAAAGGGATTCGGGGGCGGGGCCGGGGGTAGGAACACTAAACATTTAGGGGGCGGGGGCGGGAACGGGAAATTTTCGGGGGCGGGGGCGGGAGATGAACTCCCCGTCCCGTTTGCCCCCGTTGACATCCCTAACGAACATGAACAATGACCACGTTCGTTCGATTATGTTCGTGAACATTCGTTTATGTTGTTCGTTTACGTTCGTTTATATACGTTCTTTTTGTGTTCATATATGCTTTATTGTGTATGATTATATTACTATATTATATGTTCATATAGGTTCAATTATGTTTGTTTATCTTTGTTCATTTATGTTCGTTTGTTTATGTTCGTTTAGCATGTTCACGAACATAAACGAACGAACATGAACAATGTAATTTGTTAAATGAACGAACATGAACAAGAAAACTCGTTCGTTTATCCGTTCGTGTTCGTTTATTTGTTCGGCTAACTTATACGAACGAACATGAACAAGCCCTCGTTCGTGTTCGTTCGGTTCGTTTACAGCCCTACTAATAGTCATATCCCTCTTATAGATAAAAGATTGGATACTCCAAAAGATGATTTCTTGAAAATATAAACCATTGGTCTAAAAAATCTTTTATTCATGAGTTCTCGCATTTCAATATGAGTTAAGTGGTAGGGAGCTTGTGTGATAGGTCTGGCTCCCTACATCAAATCTATGTGAAATTCAACCTACCAATCAGGTATAACCTTGACAATTCCTAAAAAAACTCATCCAAATATTCATTCACCATGTCCACTTCACCAAGAGTGTTCATTTTCACATTAACATCCTCCAAAATGCTAAGTATGATAGACTAACTATTATTGAAACACTTTTGAGATTTAAAAATAGAAATTATAACCATTGGATCCATTATAAAAATCGTTTTGTCGTACACAATTTATGTGATACATGTAGATAGCTAATCCACTTCTCTAAACATGGTCATTCCTTTTTCATTAATAAACTAGCATATTTCAATACGAATGCTCTATACATATCTTCCGAACATCCTATCCTGGTACATACTTGGTACTCTACAGAATATGATTTTTCTTAGAATTTAGAGGTATAATCCTGAACCGTTCTTGTGATGAAATTTCATAAAACCAATTTTAATTTGACAAAGTGCAATATAGTCCAAAAACAACTTAATAAGTTTTCACATGTATTGATTTGAGCGAGTCTTCACCTATTGAATTGAAAGTCACATCCCACCAATATCGCGCCTCTGTAATGGGCATATGAAATGGTTTTGCTAAATTCACTGGAGTTTTCTAAGAGTAAATGTTGGACAAGACCGACTATTGAGCTCATCTATAAGATCTTTGTCAAAAATTGATCTTCCACCAAGTATATTATGCTTTCGGTAGACTTCACTTGATCTAGCACAATTTTTGACAAATTCTATAGCAAAATAAGGTTTTAGAGTGTTTGGTAAAGTTATTGAAGTCCTCCCTAACAAAAGATTTGATTTTAAGCCCTATCAGGATACCATAATACGGTAATGACATCCGTGTGTCCAAACCAATAGATGGGAAACTATATTGATTATAGTCTTTCGTGGAGTTCATATTCACATCAAGACACTAATGTTAGCGATTCCATCCATTTTCTTGCGGTTGTTCTATATTGTTTTCATGGTCCTTTGATCGATCCAATAATGCACTATTATTTCAGTTATTTGTTTATGTTGCATGTTATGATTAAAATAACTAGTTCCAACATCCCACAAAATAAACAAAAATATTTAGATGTTTTGGTGTAAAGACGGATCCATGAATTTTGTCGGTTGGGGGATCCTTATTCTTCAAAAAATCTTTAAGGGCATCCTTAATAAACATTTGTATATTTGAGATATTTCAAGCAAATTATCACTAAAAAAAAATCTTCCAAAAATTCATTCCCAATACTAAAGCACCAGATCCGGACTATGTTATAACACGTTAGGCCTCTTATGGCATCCTATTCATTTTGCCACCGCTGATTAAAATAATTGATTTTAGATTATTTATAATATCTTTTTTAAAGGAAACTATAAATACAATCTACAATAATAATAAAAATCATGTTTTCCTTGTGATATTTTATATAATGTAAAAAAGCAGCCGTTTAAAATTCATCTAATAAATACGAATAATCCAATTGTTTTACAGATAAAAAAGGAATGTTTTGAGTAAAGAAGACATTATGAAAGAAAAAACATTGGTCCAAGATTGAATAATTAAAGATATCAACTTTTGCGTGATTGCAGGAACAAATCCAAGGGAACCCACCAACCAAATAAACTCTTTTGAATGGATTAAACAACCACATGCTCCTGTATCATATAGAACTTTTTTGTATGATTTAGTATATAATAATAAATAAATTACAGTTTTGGTCCTTGTGGTTGACACCAATATGTAATTTGAGTTAAAGTATTAAAAAATTAATATGGCTGGTCTTTATGATTACAAAATCCATCACTTTGGTTTTTAAGATTAACTTCATCAATCCATATTTTCTTATATCATTATTTTCCTTATTTTGGTATAGGTATTAAATAAAAAAACCACTAGTACGTCATCCATCATAACTACAATCACCTACATGCTATCGGGAAACAAATCCATAAAAGTTAAAGTTTGATCATCACACCACCACTAATCACCATCACCACCACCACCACCGTCACTAATATCAATATAATTATAACCACATCACCCCACCACCAACCATCATCACCAACCACCACATCATTGGACCACCAACCACCACCGCCACCATCACTACATACTACATCACCGATGCTGCCACCAGACCCACTAACCAACACACTAACATCAAATTGAAATCCCTAAACTAAAATAAAAATCTTAATCCTAAAATGAAATTGGTTTTGGTTGATCGGAGAATGTGACAAGAGATGGAAGAGGCCGGTGGTGGGAGGCGGTCACTAGTAGGAAGAGAAATGTGGGATGGTAGAGAAGAAAAAAAGAGAGGAAATTAGGAGATATGGATGATTGTGGTGCTAGTGTAATGACATTACGTAAGCGGAGAAGAGACCGTTGTGGTTCACTGGTGATGGTACTCCTTAGACCTGTTGGTGGAATCTACTGAGATGTCCTCTGGGTTTTTTAGAACAGTAAAGATATTATTACAGTAGAAATATTAGGGGAATTAAAGATTTTATTTGACCATTTTCAACTAATTTAGAGAAATATTCATTGAATTTAATAAAATGATAAAATAATATAAAATACAAAGTTGGGGGGTACATTGGTCGTTTCACATTTTGTTAACGGAGTGGGAAGTGGCTTGACAATAACAATCTGTGGGACTAAATTTGCACTCTTTTCAAACCATGAGTGCGAGTCTCATTAATTTTTGAGTACTTGTACTCAAACTGCAGATTGGTACTAACCATAGGGACCAAAACTATAACTTACTATAATAATATAAATACTGTATATTGGAATAATTATAATTGTATACTGGAATAATTATAATTGAAGTTATATTTTTTGGCCTAATATGTATAAAATTAAAGTAGAGAGGTTATTTCTAACAAAAAAATCAGAGAGGGGGGGGGGGGGCCTGTATTGCTATAAAGAATAAAAGATAACATATTTAGACTCCAACATATTACCAATCTTGAAACTAATTAATTCTCATTAGAATCATGTCCATCTTGTTCCTTTGGGCCAACCTGTTTTTTTTTTCTAAAGTACCTCCGACCTATTTTATTTCCATAAAAAATAATAATAATAAAAATAAAATAATAAAATAATAAAAATTTGATGAATACCATACAAGTCATACATCAAATCTTGAAAATTAAATTTGAACGCCATACTATGATTCTCTTATAAGAAACTGTAGAAATAAACTACCAAAGACTACATCCAATACAATAAATTAGCCTAATAAGAAATTGTAGTAAGGGCTCACTAAGGTACTCAATCACACAAAAGAACCTAGATGTTTCAATTTTGTATTCCACGAAGAAAAGATAGGACGGGGACTTGGAGTAGACCTCTCTTATGTGCAAAAGACAATAATACCCTCATTTTTATCAAAACTATATATGAAAGCTTGTCCAGTCAAATCTAGTCTCATTCAGTGTACCAAACACAACATTGTATACAAAACCAAGTAACAAACACAACATTGTATACAAAACCAAGTAGTTGATGAAATGTTATCTCAAAAAACATAAGAATCTTAATCCTTGATGGTATTGCATTAAATAAAAGTCATATACTACTCTTTGTCAAGATTTGCATCAACTACAACTCATATACTTGACTTTTCTCTTTTCATTAGCTCCGTAAAGTCATCAAATGTTGCACTCACTCAAATATCAAGCTTATTAGGTGTTTACGCAAATAAAGGAGCTAAATACAAGAAATGGCAACTAACTTCCATTTATTTGTTTATTGTAGCACCGTACTTTCATTTCATTTTATTATGTCATTGTACTTTCAGTTTTTTTTTCTTAGTATTTGAAACACATTGTTATAATTGAGTATTTTAAGTACAACGTTGTGATATGAAAAAATAAAATTAGGATGCCATAATAAAAAAAGTACTAAAAGGACAATGATATTTTTTCATTTTTTTAACGTTTGTTAATGAACAAAGTTTGTGAAAGTTCAAATCTGGTGAGAACAAAAACAAATAAAATTTAAAATTTTCATTAATGTTTGTATTATTTTTTAGAGATTCTGAATTATTTTTACTTGTTAGTAAATATACTATTTCACAAGGTCTTAATCTGTAATTTGCGATTGAAAAGGAAGAAGGGCATTGATTATTACCAAGGTCTGAATCATGGGGTCCAGGAAAAGCTTCAGGGTGATATTGAGAACACATAAGCTTTTGTTGAGGTAAGCAAGACCTGCACAACTTCCATCATTCAAATTTGTAACGTCCCAAAAATACTAAGTAAAAACTTTTGATTTTAAATCAACCAAAACAACCATTCATGCATTCCAAAAGCCCATCAAAATATAGAAATGTATCAAATAGTTATCAGGGTACAAAAGAAGTCATAAAATGAAGAACACCGGTGGATGCGATGCAATCACATCGAACTCTTTCCTTTGGAACCTGAAGTGCCTGAAACATAAACATAAATAGTAAGCACAAAGCTTAGTAAGTTCCCCAAAATACCTTATACCATACATACATCGGGCCCTGCCCGGCTAACAGGCCCCACCCAAAATACATAATCGGTTCCGCCGAACATACATCACATGCAAGAGTCACAAAGACAATAGCAATCTAATAACACCTAGTGTATTACAGTATAGTGAGGAGACTCACCTCGATCGATAACAGATAAGTCTCACACCTGAGCTGTTGGTACAAGAACCTCCTCACACTATACTTATCCAATATAACCCTAATTAGCAATTAAGGTGATATTCTAGAATCAATGGTCCATTACATACTTTCTCTCTCTAGGTTGAAAGATAATTTTACCCTTTCAAGGCTAGACCCTTCCAACATGACCTAATGTCCCCAAGTAACCAAACATTCCTTCTGGTGCTACGCCCGGCGTACACCATGACTCTACGCCCTGTGTAGAGGGCTTAACAAAAATCGCAAAGAATCAAGGCTACGTTGGGCGTAGTCTATTTTACGCACCACATAGACGCTAATAAGGATTTTAGCTCTTAATCCGTAAAAACAACCCATATAGATCTCAGATCTGCACCTAATAGATGTCCTGAGTGATAAAGTTCCTGACTTTATGCCTTTGCATGGCTTAATGGAGCTCAAGACCGAACCCTAGTTCCATAACATCCTTGAATGGTCTCAAACCCTTGGATGGGTGATAGATAGCAACCAATATCCTATTTTTATGGCATATGAACCTCAGAAGCAACAAGAAATGATAACCTTAAGATTTGAAGTAGCTCTTACCCACAAAGCCAGACTCATGAGACCAAAAGCATGAAAATCTATAAGCTATCCTAGATATAACCCAAAGAGCCATAAATGTTCAAGCTTTATACCCTCTGAAGTTGGAAAATGAGATGAAGGCTCTAGATCTTCAAGCTTGATCCATCCCAAATCACTATGATAGACTCCTCATTCTTCAAAATGCACCAAAGAACACAAAAAGGATCAAAGTAAACTCACAAGGGATTAGGGATTCCGAGTTGGCTGCTTAGGAGAGTGGAGGCTGAGGATGGGGAGGACCTCAAGAGAGTTAAGGTCTTTAAATAAGGTCACAACCCTAAAAATTAGGGTTTTGAATCAGCGCACCTACGAGCTACGTACACAAGGATGCGCCCCATGTAGGGCTTTCAATGCCCGCATCCACACTCCTTTCTACGCCCTGTGTAGAAAACCACCTACACACCGCGTAGGACCATATTTGCAAGAATTTTATACTTTTAGCCATAACTGAAAAGTACCTGAGAAATGGGTGTTACAACACTTGAATCAGACTTCTTCCTCGAAGTCTACCGTTGTAATTAACTCGGGGTAATGCTCTCTCATTTCCTCCTCAGGCTCCCACGTCCACTCTGAACCTTTCCGTTGATGCCATTGTACCTTCAGTAGATCCAATTCCTTGTTTCGCAGAGTCTTCGTCTTCCTGTCAAGGATCGTAATTGGTCTCTCAACATAGTTCAGGTGCTTGTCTACCTGAATATCCTCCAATGGAACTATTGTGGAATCATCAACCAGACATTTCCGCAACTGAGAGACATGGACAATGCTATGAATCTGAGTGAGATCGTTGGGTAAATCCAATCGGTACGCTACCCTGCCCAGTCAGGCCACAACCCTGAAATGACCAATACACATGGGGCCTAACTTGCCCTGCTTCTGAAATCGAATGACACATTTCCAAGGTAACATTATCAGAAGCACCATGTCACCAACCTGAAACTCGATATCAGAAACGCCGCTATCTGGACGTGTTTAGATTGGAAAGCTAGTCTTTTTGAATGTTCATTCGCGCTTGCTATTTGGACGTGTTTAGCTACTTGATGCAATTTACTGATGTCAACGTTCACTAGCTATCACAATTTTACACAATGGGAGAAACAACTAAAGATCACCATGCTACAAGGAACATGTTTTCATGTAGTTATTGTCATTATTTGGCGGACGATTATGAAGTTTTAAATTATATGTTGTTTGGAGCGATGAAATGAAAGAAAACTATCATTTGCAATTTTATAGTTTTATATTCATTCTTTTAGTTCTTTAATAGGAGTTGTAAAGATAAGATTAATTGGGTCTAAATGTTTTTCAACATTGTAAACTCTATGTAATTCTTTTTGTCTTTTTCTTTTAAAGAAATTTACGGCTGTTAGAAAAAAAAAAAAAAAAAAAACAAAAACTTTTTGTTGACCTCTTATGTTTCTTGTTAAAAAAACTCTTTGTTGATCTCTTATGTTTCTTCTTCATGGTTTATCTGTTGCTTATGCTTAAATTTGGCTAGTTGTTTTTTAGTATGTTTAACTATAGTTTTATGTATTATTTACTTTAGAGTATTGTAATTTCTAGCTCATGGTGCTACTCGAAAATAATAATACTGGATCGGTGGTGATAAATAGGTAGGCTTAATTTTGAATTGGTTGGTGATACATAAGGTAGGCCATGTTGGAGGTTTGGTTTTAGGAACACATGTTTATTGGATTTAGGACTTTCCATCATCTTGTAAGGCTCTATCTTGGACTGGAGGCCTCACACATAGTGACATGGACAAATGTTTGGACCAATAACATGAGGCCTCATAAGAAGTATCTCCTTTTATTATTACATTAGATTTTTGTTTGAAAAAGATTGTTATAAATGTTTCTGTTTGAGGCAATTAAGCTTCAATACAAATATGTTAATTCATCAGATATAACTTAAGTTTTAGCTGAACATATTGTGTATCTTCTACGCATATCTATATATGTATATTGCAATTCTAGACTGAAAGACAATTTGATTTAATGGTTACATAATCCAATGTTGGTTAATTTATTCTTTGTAATTATTTTTCTCTACTTATAGATCGTATAAACTATGTACTTATGTAGTATAGGTAGAAGAAATGAAATTGTCTCCACATGAAATAGGTGATCATATTATTATATAACTATGACATTCAGATCCGTCATAAGTAATAATAAATGCATATGTCAAGGCACACCTATCACAATTTTCATTTATCAATGGTTAAATTTACTGAACAACAACATATTCTAGATTAATATATTATTTTTTATTTATTTTATGCAATTGTCCTTCCATCAAATTCGTGTATATATACCTTCATTTTCTAAAATTATAAAAACACATTAAATTACTATTGTTCATAAAACCATGAACGTCCAATAGTTGAAATATATTAAAATTCAAGTATGTGCAATTTCCCACTTTAGACTATCGCCATTTCATTTTTATTTTTTCCAAAAATAAATAGTATTTCATCTTATTTTATTTTTTATTTAATATATTATTGCTAAAATATATTCCATTCATGTAACTCTTATATATTGTTAAACACACAATTCTATTAATGAGCTTTTAATAAATATATATTCTATCTTTTTTTAATTACAATAATATATGTAATCGTATTCGTAAGATATACCTTAATTCTAAAATCTTATAAAATATATTATCATGTTTCAAACTTTTAATATGTTTTAATTTTTTTTATATAAATTCAATACATAAATATTAGCTTTGTATTTATGATTAATTAATATAATTTAATTTCATCAAATATTAAACCATATTTAGAGTAATACTATTCATTTATCAAAAAATAGGGCAAAAAATAAGGTATGGTTAGAAATGAATGAAGATAAAATTGACATTTGGGAGTTGGTTAGAGATGCTTCTATAATGTCATTAACTCCACTTTCTTCACGATGCATACTGTATATCATGTAACGCCCGTAGATTCGGGCTAGTCAATTTAGAGATAATAAACGTTAAAAATGACTTTTTGATAGAAGATTATTTAGAATAAATAATTTTAATCAAAGTTATAGTATGTGTCACAAGTATTCCGTGCATATAAAGAACGTTGAAATCCAACTTATAACGAAGAAGTTATGACCCATCGAAGTTTTGCGATTAAACCGACACGACTCCGCATAACGTAAAAAATGATTTTTTGACGAAATACTTTTTAGCCTTAGCGAACCAAACAAAAGTCGTAGTATACATTAAACCGAAAGCGTGCATATAGAGAACGTCCAAATCTGAATTCGTTAGAGGAAGTTATGATTTTTCTAAAATTCAGTGTAGCAATATGCAGCTCGGAAATCGAATTTAGATCGATCGATTTTTACGCAACACAACCTAAAAAAGAATTGAAGATCTTGTTAATAGGAGCTCAACGATATAAATATGTTATGAATTTTTAATGAACTTTAACTGTCTAAGCCTGTTAAAATATAACTTTAAAAATAAATTCAAAATTAGCCGATATAGTCTAAACGAAAGATGTGGATCTTGTCAATACCTACACGTGGATATAAATAACGTCTAAAATGGAGCTTTTATGCAATATTTATGAATTTTTTAAGAACGGTTGTTTTATCTGCGTCCTGCGCCACGTGTCAGCACCAGGCAAAGCCTTGGTGCCTACGCAAGGTCACGACGCGAAGGTTAATTTCACGATGTGAAGATCCCCTGGACAACTTCTAAATAGAGCCGAAAATCACTCCATTCTTCACACCTTTCAACTCCACTCTCTCCCAAACCACCCAAGGTCCCAAGACCTTTTCCTTAGCACTTCCTAAGTGTTAGAAGCGAGTCCTGGAGTGTCGGAAAGCCACGAGAAGAAGAGCTTTCGGCTCAGAAGTTCTGACCGAGCAGAGCCCGGTTCCTCGCTAAACCCCTCGTAAGTGAGTTATGCTTGCCCTACTTTAAATATAACTTATGTTTAAGTTCATTATCTTTATTATGTACCTATAAACAAGATTTATCAGTGATTCCAAGTCGTTATACTGATTGATCTACTTACGGGAATGATGTCTAGGCTGTGATTTAGTGAGGTGTTTAAAGTAGGATTTCCAAACAGTATACTTCGTATACCAAACTGACCCTACCTCCAATATGATCTTACCTGGTTGTTCCTTACTTGATAGATCATGAAAGTAGACTTTAAGTTAATGATGAATCCAGACAAATAATTAGTTGCAATAAATATTAGACTAAAACTTAGTGATAATAATATTATGTTTCGTCAACGGAAAAAGGCAATTGTTAGAAGCGAAGCGGTGCCCGAATTTTGAGTTGTCACTTTAACAAGTGAGTGCATAGTCTTTTTCATGAACATGATTTCAATACAAGCATTAATTAAAGTATTAAATATATGTTTATGTGTGAAATGTTTGATACTACCTGAAAATACGTGTTAAGAGCATATCTTATAACATACGATGATTTAAGATACAGAATAAACCTAAATTAACTAAGATGAATATCGGGTAGTATATTCTTATGAGTATGGGTGAGATATACACGGAGGATAGAACTTTAAAATTTGTCATTAATCCGAGAGCATGGATTAGACATAGTCATTCGTCCATAGTCCGAGAGTATGGAGTGAGCATAGTCATTTGTCATTGATCCGAGAGCATGAATTAGATATACCTGATCCAGGAGTATGGATTAGGTACAGCTGTTAATTTTAGATCCGAGAGTATGGATCGAGTCGTTGTGAGGATCGACGGGGTGGGATAAAATTTCTTATATGATGTGAAATTGTATATTGCGAGTTCTAATATATATATATATATATATATATATATATATATATATATATATATATATATATATATGATATAACATTGTGGGATTGAAATCCCTATTTATTCACCAGGTTTCTCAACCTGACCCACTCAATTTATTGTATCAAAGGTGGCTATATGAAAGATACATTCTGCTGAGAGATTCAATGAGTATTAGGCCACTAGTTTAATTACTATAAGGCTTGTAATATTTCGTTATGCTTATGTTTCTATATTGACGATGACATCCCAATGTTTTAAATATAAATAAAATACATTTCTTCGGAAATGCTTTGATAACATCTTTATCATGTTTTTTAGGAACAAATTCCGCAATACTATTTTTCAAAAAGGATACTCTGATTTTTAAATAAGTATAAACAAATCGGTCTTTTCTGGCCGTGAAAATGGGGGATGTCACAGTTGGTATCAGATCATTAGTTTAAGCAAATTAGGAGTAAGAATTTATTTTTATACTTAAAGTTAGAATGCTAAGCAATGATTGTGAGATGAATGTCTGTTATATTTAGGAAGTATGCCTGAATAGACACGAACACTGGTTTATTTTAGGAAAGATGCCTAAATTGCTTTTATGTGCTAAATGATTTATGATGCATTGTGATGCCATTATTTGATCGAATATATCCTCTTTTGCCGACCGGATCTGGAACCTTTATGTGTTCAGATTCCTAAATGTTCAACTACGGTATTAGAACTAGCATGTTACTTTTCGGAGTAATAAGGATGATAACGCGTCTAAACCTTCTCTATCTTAAATTTCTCATCTCGAATAACTATTACGGTGCATGGAACGTCATGATAAGGAGTTGTACCAGACTGAGCAAATAAAGGAAATAAGAAGCTAATGATAGTGAATGATACATATCAGAAGATATCGTAAGAGATGTATTTTGCCTTTAGAATGCGTCTAATAAATAATATGTCTAGTGCAGTAGAAGTACACTTTCGATTAGCAGAAATAAATAACTTTTGGTATAATCCATGAAATTATCCCATCGTCTGGCATTTACACCACCAACCGAGTTGAAGCAGAATCGATGATTGAAGATACGCATGGAAGAAGTCCTAGTAGAGTCTAGGGAAATTTTTATGATTACTTGGACACATTCGTATGTGTTAAATCGTTTTGTGATTTTAGGAAATAATAACTTGGGGACTGCGAGACAATACTTATGACGAGTATGAGTAGGTGTGAAAGGTAGTAGAGGCCTATACCACCGGAAGCATAGGACTCCCACTTGGATCAGGGAAAGTCACAAGGTTACCAAGGCGCTAGTAATTGATTCTGTTTTGTTCATGTCTGTCGTTACCATCGTTTCGGTAACAACTAAGAAGATGATTGTTATTCCGACCCTAATGCTTATATCAAATCGAATCTGGATGAGATGAGTATGTTACATAGTTCAGAGAACCAAGATCGATGTAGCATCTGACTTAAGCAAGAAGATTGAAGTAAAAGATAATCGAAGCGATCAATAGATATATCGCAATCACTGTGAAAGTAAGAAACTTGTAGCTAGAAGTTCTACATGCTAGAATGTGATTATATCACATTAGAACATGAAGGAAGGTATCTTTCATTCTGGAATTTGACTCTAAAATACATGAGTCTAAGCGTTGCATCATATGATGAGAGATCATGACGATTGAAATTTCAACATAGTATGAAGAGCGGGTGCAAGATTGAGCACTATTAGCGGTCAACAAGTCCAAGAGTTAGATACTTATTTGAAAGGACATAAGAGTTACGGTTATTACCTAGGATGAAAAGATAACGTATGGAGTCATTATACAAGCCCTGTTCCATTGATGATTCCGGAACGTAATCATACTAAGGGGGAGATAATTGTCACGCCCGCATATTCGAGCTAGTCAATTTAGAGACAGTAAGCGTTCGAAATGAATTTTTGATAGAAGATTATTTAGAATACATAATCTTAACCAAAGTTATAGTATATGTCTCAAGTATTCCATGAATATAAAGAATGTTGAAATCCGACATATAACGAAGAAGTTATGACCCATCGAAGTTTTGCGATTAAACCGACACGGCTCCGCGTAACGTATACACTAAATTTTTGACAAAATACTTTTTGGCCTTAGCGATCCAAACGAAAGTCGTAGTATACGTTAAACCTAGAGTGTGAATATAGAGAACGTCCAAATCTGACTTCGTTAGAGGAAGTTAAGATTTTTCTAAAATTCAGCGTAAAGTATACAGCCCGAAAATCGAATTTTAGATCGATCGATTTTTAGCCGACACAACCTAAACAAGAATTGAATATCTTGTTAATAAGAGCTCAACGATATAAATACAGTCAAAAACGGACGTCGGATGACAAAGTTATGATTTTTTACGGACTTTAGCTGTCTAAGCATGTTAAAATATAACTTTAAAAATCAATATAAATTAACCGACGGAGTCTAACCGACGGAATCAATATAAATTAACCTATGCGTGGGTATAAAGAAATTCAAAAACGGAGCTTGCATGCAAAAGTTATGAATTTTTTAAGAATGGTTGTTTTATCGGCGTCCTGCGCCACGTGTCAGCACCAGGCGAAGCCGTGGTGCGTACGCAAGGTCACGACGCAAATGCTAATTTCACGATGTGAAGATCCCTTCGACAGCTTATAAATAGAGCCGAAAATCACTCCATTCTTCACAACTTTCAACTGCATTCTCTCCCACCCCCCCTAAGGTCCCAAGACCTTATCCCTAGCACTTCCTACGTGTTAGAAGCGAGTCCCGGAGTGCCAGAACGCCCCAAGAAGAAGAGCTTTCAGCTTAGAAGTTTTGCCCGCGAAGAGCCCGGTTCCTCACTAAACCCCCTTGTAAGTGAGTTATGCTTACCCTACTTTAAGTATAGCTTATGTCTAAGTTCATTATCGTTATTATGAACCTATAAATAAGATTTATCAGTGATTCTAAGTCGTTATACTGATTGATCTACTTACGGGGATAATGTCAGACTATGATTTAGTGAGGTGTTTAAAGTGGGATTTCCAAACAGTATACTTCATATCCTACCTGGTTGTTCCTTGCTTGATAGATCATGAAAGTAGACTTTTAGTTAATGATGAAGGCAGACTAATAACTAGTCACAATAAATATTAGACAAAAACTTAATGTAAATAATACTAGGTTTCGTCAACAAAAAAGACAATTGTTAGAAGAGAAGCGCTGTCCGAATTTTGAGTTGTCACTTTAACAAGTGAGTGCATAGTCCCTTTCATGAACATGATTTTAATACAAGCATTAATTAAAGTATTAAATATATGTTTATGTGTGAAATATTTGATATTGTCTGAAATTTGTGTTAAGAGCATATCTGATAATATATGATGATTTAGGATACAAAATAAACCTAAATTAATTAAGATGAATATAGGATTGTATATTCTTATGAGTACGGGTGAGATACACACAGAGGGTAGAACTTTAAAATTTGTCATTAATCCGAGAGCATGGATTAGACATAGTCATTCGTCCCTAGTAGAAGAGTATGGAGTGGGTATAGTCATTTGTCATTGATCCGAGAGCATGGATTAGACATTCCTGATCCGGGAATATGGGTTAGGTAAAACTGTTAATTTTAGATCCGAGAGTATGGATCGAGTCGTTGTAAGGATCGACGGGGTGGGGTAAAATTTCTTATATGAGGTGAAATTGTATATTGCGAGTTCTAATATATATATATATATATATATATATATATATATATATATATATATATATATGATATAACATTGTGGGATTGAAATCTCTATGTACTCACTAGGTTTCCCAACCTGGCCCACTCAGTTTATTATATCATAGGTGACTAGGAATGAAAACGGGGCGGGTTCGGGGCGGGTCATGATTTTCCAAACCCGAACCCGATTTCTAAATGTGTCCCCGACCCCGACCTAATACCCGACGGGTTTCTTATCGGGGCGCCCCGTCGGGGCTAAAACTTTCCCCGAACCTGACCCTAAACCCGAAACCCGATAAATACCCGAAAACCCGACCCAAAACCCGAAATGTGGCAGAAAAAATTAGGTTTCAACAATTCTAAATAAGAACATCAAAAATAAGTCTCAAGAGTACAAAAATCAGCTTAGGGTTCAACCAATGTAATATCAAATTCAACAATTCTACACAGATTAGGTTTCAACAGCACAAGCTCAAATCCGGAATCAGAAAATCAGAAATCGATTTCAAGAGTACAAATTAGCACAAAATCAGATTAACAGTACAAACAAGCTCAAATTCGAAATCAGATCAATAAGAAAACAGAAATCAGTTTCAACAATGTATTTGAAGGGTGAAATGTCAACTAGTGGCGTCGATTAAAGAAGAGAAGAGAAATCAGATCAACATGTTATCAATTTCAAGAAAGAACGAATCAGAGGTCCAATTTCGAGTTTGATTGCGATTTTTTCTTATGCTTGGCGTCGATCGAAGAGAAAAAGAGCTGTGCGTCGATTGATTAAAGAAGAGAAGGGTCGCAGGTCGCTGCTTGCTGGACGCTGCTTGCTAGACAATGGTCGCTGGTCGCAATAGCTTCCTATTGATCAACGATGGTGTACTCGATTAGTTGACTTCGATGAAAATGAATGATGAAAACGATCGACCGATCATCGGACCATAGCTGAAAATTTGATTTTGTCTATTTGAAATAATGAGTCGGTTGGAAGTCTGGAACCTAGAAGAGAAGCGTGAATGTGTGATTTTAGGGTTAGTCTTCCAGGGGCAAAAGTGCAATATATATATATATATATATATATATATATATATATATATATATATATATATATATAATCGGGGCGGGTCGGGGCAGGCACTCCCCACTCCCTGCCCCGAACCCGAAAAAAATACCTGATAAGGACCCGATACCCGACCCGACACCCAATAAGAGTGACCCGACCCGAAAACTTCGGGAATCGGGTTTTCCCGTCGGGTTCGGGTTTTTTTGTCATCCCTACAGGTGACTATATGAAATATACATTATGTTGAGAGATTCAAGGAGTATTAGGCCACTAGTTTAATTACTATAAGGCTTGTAATATTTCGTTATGCTTATGTTTCTATATTGACAATGACATCCCAATGTTTTAAATATAAATAAAATACATTTCTTCGGAAATGCTTTGATAACATCTTTATAATGTTTTTTAGGAACAAATTCCGCAATACTATTTTTCAAAAAGGATACTCTGATTTTTAAATAAGCATAAACAAATCGGTCTTTTCTGGCAGTGAAAATGAGGATGTCACAGTTAGTATCAGAGCATTAGTTTAAGCGAACTAGGAGTAAGAATTTATTTTTAGACTTAAAATTAGAATGCTAAGCGATGATTGTGAGATGGGTGTCTACTATATTTATGAAGTATACCTGAATAGACACGAGCACTACTTTATTTTAGGAAAGATGCCTAAATTGCTTTTATGTGCTAAATGATTTATGATGCTATATGATGCCATTATTTGATCGGATCTATGGTCTTTGACCGACCGGATCTGGAAACTTTATGTGTTCAGATTTCTAAACGTTCAACTACGGTAGTAGAACTGACATGTAACTATTCGGAGTAATACGGAGGATTACACGTCTAAAACTTCTCTATCTTAAATTTTTTCATCTCGAGTAACTATTACGATGTATGGAACGTCATGATAAGGAGTTGTACCAAACTGAGAAAATAGAGGAAATAAGAAAGTTGATGATAGTGAATGATACCTATCAGAAGATATCGTAAGAGAAATATCTTGCCTTTAGAATGCGTCTAATAAATAATATGTATAGTACGAGAGAAGTACGCTTTCGATTAACAGAAAGAAAGAACTTTTGGTATAATCCATGAAATTATCCCATCAGCAGCCATTTACACCACCAACCGAGTTGAAGCAGAATTGATGATTGAAGATATGCATGGAAGAAGTCCTAGTAGAGTCTAGGGAAATTTTTATGATTATTTGGACACATTCGTATGTGTTAAATCGTTTTGTAATTTTAGGAAATAAGAACTTGGGGACTGCGAGACAATACTTGTGACGAGTATGAGTAGGTGTGAAAGGTAGTAGAGACTTATACTACCGGAAGCACATGACTCGCACTTGGATCAGTGAAAGTCACAAGGTTACCAAGGTGCTAGTAATTGATTATGTTTTGTTCATGTCTGTCGTTACCATCGTTTCGGTAACGACTAAGAGGTTGATTGTTATTCCGACCCTAGTGGTCATATCATATCGAATCCGGATGTGATGAGTATGTTACATGGTTCAGAGAACCAAGATCAATGTAGCATCTGACTTAAGCCAGAAGATTGGAGTAAAAGATAATCGAAGCGATCAATTGGAGTATCGCAATCACCGGGAAAGTAAGAAACTTGTAGCTAGAAGTGCTACATGCTAGAATGTGATTATATCACATTAGAACATGAAGGAAGGTATCTTTCATTCTGGAATTTGATTCTAAAAGACCTGAGTCTAAGTGTTGCATCATACGATGAGAGATCATTAGAATATGACCCATCGGTCTGTCACGATAATCGAAGTAAAGAACTTATCTTAAGTTAAGTCTGTTTACGAAGGAGCAGGAGTCTCCCATAAAGATCAGGTTTCTAAGCTGAAGGTTACGATTGAAATTCCAACATAGTATGAAGACCGAGTGCAAGATTAAGCATTGTCAGCAGTCAAGAAATCCAAGAGTTAGATACTTATTTTAAAGGACATAAGAGTTACGGCTATTACCTATGATCAAAAGATAACGTATGGAGTCATTATACAAGCCCTGTTTTGTTGATGATTCCGGGACGTAATCATCCTAAGGGGAGATAATTGTAACACCCGCAGATTCGGGCTAGTCAATTTAGAGACATTAAGCGTTAAAATGACTTTTTGATAGAAGATTATTTAGAATAGATATTCTTAACCAGAGTTATAGTATGTGTCACAAGTATTCCTTGCATATAAAGAACGTTGAAATCCGACTTATAACGAAGAAGTTATGACTCATCGAAGTTTTGTGATTAAACTGACACGGCTCCGCGTAACGTAAAAAGTGAATTTTTGACGAAATAGTTTTTAGCCTTAGCGATCCAAACGAAAGTCTTAGTATACGTTAAACCGAGAGGGTGCATATAAAGATTGTCCAAATCTGACTTCGTTAGAGGAAGTTAAGATTTTTATAAAATTCAGCTTAACAGTATAAAGCTCGGAAATCGAATTTTAGATCGATCGATTTTTAGCCGACACAACCTAAACAAGAATTGAAGATCTTGTTAATAGGAGCTCAACGATATAAAGACAGTTGAAAACGGACTTCGGACGACAGTTATGAATTTTTAACGAACTTTACCTGTCTAAGCCTGTTAAAATATAACTTTAAAAATGAAGTCAAAATATTCTTAATGCCATGGAGTTAGTTTCAGCAACAAAGGAGAGTCTAAATGATTTCAGGAACAACGAATGGGAATCTTTACTTGAACAGGTAAAGATTTTTTGTGAGAAACATCAAGTAGATATGTCAGATATGAAAGCTCCATATACTTCTACTAGATACCGACCTCGAAAAAACGATAATCAGTTTACTTTTGAACATTTTTATCGAGTAGATTTGTTTACATCCACATTGGACAAACAGTTACATTCGTTGAATAGTAGATTCAATGATCAAGCGATGGAGTTGTTAAGTCTTAGTTCTACTTTAGTTTCAAAAGAACACCTTAAAGTGATTAATGCTGATCAGATTTGTCTTCTTGTTGAGAAGTATTATCCTGAAGATTTTACAGAGCAAGAGAGAATTCAATTACGATATCAGTTGGATATTTTTAATAGCGATATGACAAAGAATCCCAGGCTAAGTCGTGTATCAACTATTACTGACCTATGCAAGGGTCTTGTGGAAACTCAGAAACATAAGACATATTATTTGCTTAATAGAGTGGTCCGGTTAATCGTGACACTTCCAATTTCTACCGCAACAACAGAGAGGAGATTTTCAGCAATGAAAATATTCAAGAACCGCATTCGCAATAAGATATCAGATGACTTTCTCGCAAACAACTTGGTGGTTTACATAGAAAGAGAAATTGCTGAAAACATTGATACGCAATCGGTAATTGATGAATTTAAAGACCTTAAAGGTTGTCGGGCTGAGTTGTAATTCTTCTTCTATGTATTTTTGGTGTTTAATTGTTGAAAAAAAATTGATTTCTTTTTATGTGTAAGAACAGTAATTTTAGGTATTTTTGGTGAGTAAGTTTAGCTATTTTTGGTGTTTAATTGCTGATTTTTCTTTTAGTTCTTTCATGTATAAAAACATTAATTTTAGTTTCTAATACTCCCCCCCCCCCCCCCCCCCCCCCAAGTTAATCGTTCAAGCTCCGCCCCTAGACATAAATATTTATATGGATCATGTCGAGATTGAACTTTTATGACTCGTCAACTCGTGACCTTTCAACCCAAACCCGACACAATTGTCATCCTAAATAAGATCATAAAGACAAACATGCAAAGAAGAAAAGAGAGCACTCAAATATCATTCTACTACCATTTTTCTACACACTTAAAATTGTGACACACTTGTTATGTTTAATAAAATTAATACACTTTTATTACACTTATCGTCATATAAAAGTAATAAGACGATGAATAGGAAGAATAAGGAGAAAGATATGTAATTTCTAAAAAAAAAAGAATATATGAAGTTCGTAAAAAATAATTGAGTAATTGACTATTAACCAGCATTGACCATTTATACCGTTGACTATATAATTGACTATTGAAATATTTATGTAATTGACTCGTAAAATATTTTACATAAATAACTATTAGTTATATATTTACATTAAGATACGTTTGAAATTAAATGTTGTTATTTTGTAAATAAATAAGTAAAATTAATTATTACGCCATAAACCCATGAATAGCATGGTGCGATGTCTCCCATTTCAGAACCACTTCCCTCTAGAGGAAAAAAATCTAGGACAAATGGCAAGAGCTCCCAAAGCACTGCAATTTAAGATGAAGCAAGAAGGTACCACCGCCAACAATGGTGGTGGCGAGTCATCATTCCGGGTGTTGTACTACGGGGATGCATCAGCTGGATCTGTGCCCTTCATGTGGGAATCACACCCAGGTACCCCTAAACACCCAACCACCGATCAATCCTCTCTCCCACCTCTCACTCCGCCACCTGCTCTCCGATACAACTCCTCAAATCCCTCCACTTCCCTCCGCAGCCTTTTACTTGCTTCCGATTCCAAAAAAACCTATCTGCCGGCAGCACCATCTTTGTCGACGTCTGAATTATCATCCATATCTTACGGTGATTCCTCAAAGCCCACTTCTCTCCGCAGCCTTTTTCTCGCTTCTGGTTCCCAAAAAGCTCACGGGACGGCGGCCCCTCCGTTGTACTCTACTCTATCGCATTCGTTGCCTTCAACTCCGATGAGTAAAGAGAGACGCAAGACGGAGTTCCGGCGGAGGAAGGCGACGATGAAGTTAGACATGAGTGAGGATAGTGTTGAGAAGCACGTGGGTGGCGATGGTTCACCGACGTTGACGCTGTGCTTTGGTGGCGGTTTAATGAAGATTTATAGGAAGAAGAAAGTGACGGGTGCAGTAATGTCGATCGGAAGTCATGGTAAGACACAGAAAGTAAATTGATTAACAACGTCTTTGTAGTCAGATTTGCATTGTTCATATTTGTTTTGTTTTTTTTTTGGTTAAAAAAATATTTGTAAATTTTCGGTAGTTTAACATTAAGGTGGATAAACAAAACGATATAGCATTTAAGGACTTCGATCACTGACTAACCAGTAACCACAAAAGTGGTTGACTGGCAATGTGGTGAGATATGATCGTATGAACATCTTTGTTTTCTATATATCACTACTTCTCTTTATAATTAATTAATTAAAAGATATTTTTTTTATTTAAATAATTAAAAATAAAAAGGATATCCTGATGTATAGCGGTATACCACTTAATCCTCATACTTTTCTTTGTATTTATTTCTTACTAATATGAAATAACGATAAGTATTTTAAAATATTATTAATTACTAATATGAAATAATGATAAGCGTTTTAAAATAATATTAATTACTAATATGAAATAATGATAAATGTTTTTAAAATATTATTAATTCTATAAAAATGTAACACTTATTATTATTTTATATGGATAAGAATATAAATAGAAAAAACGTGTAAAAAGATATTTAATTTCTAATAAAGAAAATATTAACAAGAACAACCCCAAGCAACACTATGAACTATTTTTTTTATAATAAATTTGGTGTATAATAGTTCCAAACAAAATATTTGTACTTATATCACTATGATGTTGTAAAATGTAAATTAATAAAAGATCATATTTAATAGGATGTTACATTATTCATTTGTATCAATCGGTTGTTAACTTTTTTTTTTTTTTTTACAATATAATAGTTGAAATTAGAACACCAGTTTGTATACAGTTTTATTTTATTATTTATATATTGATATCTTCTTTGTATTATTTACCATTTAAGTTTCATATTATATAATAAGTTAAATTTATATATTATATTAGGAAAATTGTCAGAAAATCCCAATATTTTCGAAAAAATTTCACTTTAGTCCCAATATTTTTTTTTGTACTGAAAAAATCCCGATTATTTGATTTTCACAATAATATGTCATTTTTGTGAAAAAAAAAGATTTTTTTTGTTAGTTTGAGCCAAATGAAATAATCCGGACTTTTATGTTCAAACAAAACAAATTTAAAATTAAAGTGAAACTTTTTCAAAAATATTGGGATTTTTTTTGATAATTCCCCATTATATGTGAATAACTTATGTAAATTAAAGTTTTATCGTAGAACAAAACAAATATTAACCCACAGTCAAATCCAAACATAATCCGGGTAATGGGCATTATTCATAGATTTCCTAGGGATTACCCATATTTATTTTTCACTCTGATTACCCTTGGATTTATGTCTCACGTACTTTTTATCCACATATGTTGCAATTTGAGGGTAATCCGTAAGTAATACCTATATAAGTTACTCATAAGGGGGTGTTTTCTAAAAAAAAAATAGGCAGTTTTCAAAAAGATTGCTTTTCATATCTAATATGTGGGTTAAGATAACATTAATTGTATAAAATTTAGATCATTACATCTAACACTTCATCATTTTCTTTTTTTTTATATAAAATTAACCATTTGATGATTAAAGGGTAATTATCTAAAAAACCCTTACTTTTAAATCTAAAGTTTTGGTTTGCCAAAATTGATGTTTTTTTTCTTCTTATTTTGTCCTTATTAAATAAGAGATATATCAATAATGAATGAATATCCGATTTCAAGTAATTCTCTCAAAAACCTTTCCACGTTCTCATCCAAAACCCTTTGCATCTCATTTCTTGAAAACACGTGAAAACAGAAAAGTTGAATCATACGTATAATATTTTTGTGTCTAAAATGCCCCTGCTAAATAACAAAACAAATCAACAATAAAACAACAAAACGACACATACATGATTTTTATGCCCAAAATACCCCTGCTTAACATAACGGCCAAAAGACATGATAATTCCAGTGTGCCAGAATACCCCTATGCATCTAAACATAACAACAACACCTGTAATGCAAAAAACTACCAAATCATAAAAAGGAAGCACAAAAAACCCCTATGCATCTAAACATAACAACAACGCATGTAATGCAAAAAACTACCAAATCATAGAAAGGAAGCACAATGAACAAAATAACATTGTGCATCAAAACTAAACTTAATTACTTAATGGGGAGTATTTTTACATTCAGAACCTAACATCAAATTGTACAACCATCTTTACAAATGGCCAAAACATGATTGTTCAAAAAGGCCTATTTAAATACCATAAAAGTTGACACATACATGAAATGTTGACAAACAATTAGATGTTTGTTACCAAAAGTTGAAAGAAAAAGGCAAGCATTTATTGTTTCCCCAATCTACCCCCTTTGCTGAGCACTCTTACTCCAATCGAATGACCTGGTCCATAGAAGAACCACCCATACCCTTGTCATAAACTAGATTCTTCAACTTGAACTTGATTATCCTCTCTGAAACTTTTCTTTTGACTGGCACTTTGGCTTGGGAAACTTGTGTATTATTCATTACTTTCAGCAACCTTCTGTTACAGATCACTGTATTAGTAAACTTCTAATCAATATTAAAAAGTATATAACTATGAAATTATGGTTAGCATACCATTCCTTCCAAAGCCAAATCAATCTCATCAGGTAAATACGTAGACATCTCCATATCCCTTTTTAACAATTTCCTGATTCTTGGTAAAGGTCCATCATCAAACATATAATCATGAACATCATTGCACTCCGAGTTAACCTCATTAACTCTACCAAGTTGAGAAGCATCACCTTTTGGCATCTAACCAAGATCATGAGAAATGAAATACTCAACATGTTGTTTAACTTAAGGTGGGACACTTTTAGTTGTATTTCAGACTTTCCCCCTCTCCTTATTGCAATCTTTTTCTCCCATCATCAAAGTTATTTGTTTTGACATGCGAGGGACCTTCACTTTTCTTCTTTGTTTTGGATTTTATCTACCTTCACATTACCTCCTTGGTCTTCCTACTTTTTTGGAAGTTCTGGATCTTTTCGTACTTGTTCATTTTTCCATGACTTTATATTGTGCCCTAGTACTAAACACCTACCAAACTTATTGGTCCTATTAACCATAATTCTAACACTCGGATATTTGGAATCATCCTCAATCACATGCCTCTTCTTCTTAGCCTTAGGCCTTCTAGGAATCCTCTTAATAAAAGGAGGTAAGGGTTTGATATAATCAGTGTGGGCCCACATATTGCTACCATTTACATGTAATAAATTTGTAGTATAAGTTGCTTCATATTTGGCCTTACTAAACCAAGTACGTATGAAATCTACTGGTGTCAAATTGATAAAATTTATTGCAACCTGGGCATGAACACATGGCACCCCTGAAATCTCTCACATCCTGCAACTACAACAATAAGCATCCAAATTCACTTAATAAGTTACATACGCATATCTTGTCTCAAACATATCTCATCTACTTGGTATCAATTTCTAGTACATATAAATGTTTAGGAAACTATTCAGAATATGTTCATATATATAACTAAATTAACAAACATACCTCATATCTTTACCAAATTCTTCCATTTTTCGTATGAAGGATGTATAAACTTCAGTTCTCCATGATGTTGATGTTTCACTTGTATGGTAGAAGCTTTCCATCATGTAGATTCGGATCTCCTCTAAAGGTGTAAGTAGAGGCTTTTTCCATTTAAAAGTGTTTCCCATTTAAGGCTTATTTGTGATATGTGCTTAAAGGATTAAGAAGTACTTCATACAATATGAGAACTAGCATTTTTGGTGGCATATACTTGTTGGTGGATATATTATCAAGAAACTTTTTCTTGAGTTTTTTTCTATCTTCAGTAACTCCCCAAAACCAAGTGAGATAAAAGTCTTCAAAGTTTGTAGCTCTAAACATCCTATGTTTTGTTTATAATCTTTCTATATCATGTAATTGGATCCTTCATGGTTTTGTTTAAAATGATCTTAAAAAATAGTCATTTTAAAAAATTATTTTCACTGCCGTTTAAAATTGTTTTATATAAAAAAACAAATTGCTTCCCAAAACCCACGAGTGGCATCAGAGCCTATTTTAAATGTAAGAAATATTTATTATCAAGTTTAATAACCTTTGGTTTTGAAAAATATGTGATAGTGTCATATTTATTCATATATTTATTCATTATTTTAATACATTTGAGCTATATTTTGGTAAAATACAAAGATATTTGGTACTTATATGGTTTAAATTCTATTTTGTAGGAAAAAAGGACATTCTCTAGGAAAAAATACTGAAATTGAAGAAAGCTAGAAACTTGGAGCTTGGAGGTTACATTGAGAGGAAAAAGGAGAAAAAATCAAGCATAATGAAGTTCTCACATCGTGGAAAATTAGATTCCACGACATGACGTTAGGAATCTTGTTGATTCATGCATGAAGAAGTTCTCATGTCGTGAACATCTATTGGTTATGATGTGAAGATGTGTCAATCATAGAACCTTCCCCAACATTCATGGAAGCCTTGGTGCATACGTAATTAAGATGTTTCTCAAGACGTGACACTCATACTCTCACGACGTGAAATCTAAATTAGGGCTAGTATATATTTCGGACTTTAGGTCGAAATCAAAACACTTTTTCTCAAGAGTTGCAATTAAAAGGCGACAAAAACCCTTCTAAGAACCCTTGGAATGCAGAATACAATTAGAAAACAAGAGTTAGAGAGATTGGAGCAAGAATTCAACATTAATCTTTCGGGTTGCCTAGATTTAATCATGCTTAACCTAGCTTACTACTTGATTATGTGTTTTACTTCTGTAATCATGGGCTAAAACCCTTTTACTTCCGTTAAGATTAGATGTACCATAATGTTATGTGTTAGTTTCTCTTTTATTGGATTAATGAAGTCAGTTTAGTTAGTGTTTTGATAATTCACTACCTAGTATGTTAAAAGTTTCAATCTTTATTGCCTAGCTTCCAAGTTTTGTTTAGTTAGATGAGCACTTTGATTGCATGAACTTGTTACATAGTTGTTTATGAATCTTGAATTGCTAGAGTTAGTGATTGACCGAATCCTAGTTTAGATGATAAAGATAGTTGCTTTAACTGTGCTAGAGAGCATTATTTAACCATAATATGTGCTTTGATTATTTGTCTTGATCATAGGTAATTAATCACAGATTTATCATTCATAGCCCAAAATCATTATAATCAATTAAGTTTCCAACTTATGAATGACCATTGCCTAGTAGTTCATGAATTGGTAAAAATATTAGGAGATCATACCAAGACTTCTAGTAACATTAAATTTGGTAACCAATTGAAATTAATCCATATATTGAAATTAACCATAGGACAAAGGGCGATTCGAAGCTAAACATAAGTATCTTCATTCTTTTGATTAAAAATCGTGTTTAGTTGTTTTCTTAGTTTTAAAGTTTTTAGTAATAAAATTATGTTAATATGAACTTGCAAAATTAGATAAACCCCCAATTTTTTTGTTGTTTTTCTTAGTTTAACTTTTAGCTCTTATTTTCTTAATTAAAATACCATCCCTTGTGATCGACTCCTTACTTACTTTACTTTACTACTAGGTGACTAGGTACATTGCCTATTTGTGTTTTAGCAAAGTCGAATAATTAGGATTATAAATTTAAAGCTTTTTAGTATATACAATAAAACACATCAAAGTTTTTGGCAGTGTTGCCGGGAAACGACTTATTTTAGTTCTAATTTAATTACTATTAGTTAATCGATCCTTTTTACGGGGTAAAAACCACAAAAAGTTAATTTTCTATTTTGTTTTAGTTTTCTGTTTAACCATCTTTCACGACGTGACGATACACTCGCCACGATGTGAGAACTGGACGAATTCAGTTTTTAGTTATTTTGTTTAAGTTCGTTTTTGTGTTTTCTTTGTTTTGTTTCAATAGTATATGACCAGGGGATCTTCATCAAAGATTGTGCCACCAGTTGACGATCTGGAATTCGTGTTTCACAAGAAAAAGGACAAGAAGATCAAATAAATCCATTCACAATCCAGTTTCAAGTCGGATATGATCTAACCTTTAAAGAGAAAACCAGAGAAGCAAGAGAGCGGGTACAAACCATAAACATAATCAGAGAGAGAAGTTGAAAGTGAGGTAGAATACATGGGGGACATCACAAGAATGACCATGGAGGGGTATAATAGGAGAATGCATAATGACAATGGGTCGAGTCTCGTACCACCATAAATTCCAGCTGTGACGAACTTTGAGCTCAAAGGAGATATCCTCACTATGCTCAAAGATATTCCATTCTATGGAAGGATCACGAAGATGCCTACAGACACATTGACGAGGTGTTGGACATTGAAAACTACTTTAATGTCCCAAATGTTATACGAGATGCGGTGCTACTAAGGATGCTTACAATGACGGTTACAAGTGTTGGATTAGGTCTCTAAGCCCATAACTATAATTGGTATGTACTTGACCCGATAGTAGCATGGTACTTTTGGGTTGCCTTCACCGGAGCAATTTGATAGGGTGGATATTTGAATAAGAGGTTATTTGTGATTTATTAATATATTATATGAATAATATATTAATTGAGAAATCATATTATTTAATTAGTATTGATCAAGAATTAATTTGGAATTAATTTAGTGATCAAAAGAGACTGATTAAATTTGTGGGGACTGATTAAGTAAATCAGCAATACTTATAGTTTGGGCTAATGATCCATATTGATTAGGGATGGTCTAAACCTATATGAGAGTCCATGGAAGTTTAATCCAAAGGGCCTAAGAAATATGAAGAGTCATGGTGAATTGGTGTTTGCATGGAAGAAACCCTAGAAATGCCACACTATAAAAGTAACCCCTTAACACCTAAAATCGGCTAAGGCATCCTAAAGGAGAACCATAACCGATTTTATGCTTCCTAGCCTCTCTCTCATAAGCCTCATCTTGCTTTTGGTGTTTGTTACACATTAGAGGCGTCACATTTGAGGTGCTAAGCTTTTAAAGGCCAAGAACTACAAGCTACACTAAGAGGTATTCATCTAACTAGTTTTTATGTTATATATCCTCAATTGCATGCTAGTTAGGGTATATGATTTGGAAAATGAAATTGCATGTATAATTAGAGAAACTTAGATCCAAAGCATTTAGGGTTGTATGTGCACCATAGGAGTGTTATAGTACCCATAACCCAACAATGGTATCAGAGCCTATGGTGTTTTCTATTATATTGATGCAATTGTGTTATTTTCAAAGCTGAAAAAATTGCAATTCTGGACTCTGAATGCTGGACTCGACGAGTCCTATGATTGGACTCGATGAGTTGGATGATTTTGGTGATGAACTCGACAAGCCGATTGCCAGACTCGACGAGTTGGATCATCATATGGCAGTTTTTTCGAGTTTTTGGCCAGAATTGGATTAGGATCATTACCAAAAACTGTTTTGATTGATAAAAATCGTTTTTTTATGATAAGGTAATGATTATCCTCATCCAGTTAAAGGATGGTTGTCAAAATTTTGATAATTACTTGATTTTGTAAAAAATGTTAATTATTTGTAGAATTTGAATCATCTTGCTATATGAGTTAAATTAGATCAATTTGGTAGATGATAAATTATATGATAATTTTATTAGTTAAAGTTGATCTAAATGTTTCTTGAAGAGTTTCATAACTTGCCCTCAAGTTATGAAATTTGAAAAGTCTCATTCATGAAACATTAATTGCTTAAGTTATGGAATTCAAGAGTTTTTGAAGAGTTTCAAAACTTGCCCTCAAGTTTTGGAATTTGAAAAGTCTCATTTATGAAACTTTAATTCTAAACCCTAGAATTTTAAAAGTTTAAAATTCAACTCTTATACTATTATAATATTAAAATATTAATACTTATATAGTATGTATAAGACAAGTCAGTCTTACCGTTAGTAGGCCTCATTCACGAAGTTGGTCTATAAGGGGGGTATAAGGAAATTGCCTATAAAATGGTGATTGAATGGGTGTCCACTCTCACCTACCGCTTCCTTGACTGGTGGAGGGTCGTTAGCCGAACAGGTAGGATAGTACATTAATTCTCATTTAAAAGTATAATGATAATTATAAAAGTAACTATATGTTTATAAATTCCCAATGTTAGTTACTTTAGGAAAAATATGAAAATGGTGCTACTCCATGAAATTGCACTTTACACCGTGCCAAGTCGTTAGTGGAGCGTGTGTGGTTAACCGACACACTAATTTGGGACTAACAAGGGTGGCAAAGGGTAGCTCGAGAATTGTCATAGATCAATGGAGCGTGTGTGGTTTACTGGCACATTGATTAGGTGGTAAATGACTCGAGAGTGCGAAGCACATTTCCATGGTTATTCACACCTTGTTTGTGATCCTCGGTATCCCAGTCACAAACTTGAAGGGCATAATCGAGATTTAAACATGCCATTGAAAAGTTCAATGAATCTTAAAGAACCTAGGAATTTCAATTCATTTAAAACCTAATCTTCAATTTTCGTTTTTCATGGTGGAAATTGGTAAATCGTCATTTACATACCTTCATTTATTTTGCAATTGGATTACGGCATCCCTCTTCCGAATTGTGAAATATTGTGTTGGGTTCTAGCCTTAATATTTCATTTGGGTGTTATATTAAGGATCCTTATCTAATCTAAACTTTGTCTTTCTTTTCAGATATCTACTTCGAACACTGCTTCAAACTCAAATGCTTCTGGCTCTTTCTCCCTCATGAACTTATGTGGGAGGGTCATCTTTGATGGATCGAATTTCAATGACTAGATTCAAAGCATTCGCATGGCTATTCGATACGAGGAAAAGGAATATGTCCTTGACAAAGAGCTAAAGGAGATTGATGAGTCTACTGCCACTCCTGAACAGATAGATGAGTATAAGGCTCATGAGACAGGACGCCACAAAGGTGTCATGCATCATGATAGCCACTATGACTCCTGAGCTGCAGAAGTCATATGAGGACTTATGGCCTTACGAGACGCACCAAGACTTGATGGAGAGGTACCATCAAAGTGCTCGACAGGAAAGGTATGAGATCATTGCCTCCATGATCACAACAAAGATGAAGCATGGAGAGTCCATCATGGACCACTTGAAAAAGATGCAAAGGTTTGTGGACTGCTTGCTGAAGTTGAATGCCAACCTCGATGAAGAGTTGGACATTGACATTATCCTACACTCTTTGCCTCCCTGTTATGATCAGTTCAGGATGACTTATCATATGACCAAGGAGGAAGTCACTCTTAGCAAGCTTCAAGGCCTTTTGAGGACTACTGAAAGTAGTTTAAAAGGCAAACTGTTGTGCCTACTCCTACTACTGTTGTCCCTGTCTTGGCAATTAGACATGGGAAGGGAAAGAAGAGGAAAGCTTCCTCAAAGGGCCACAAGGGAAAGTCCCGTGATGGATCCTCTTCTAGTGGGTCCAAAAGTGGTTTTGTTACTCCCTCATCCAATCCAAAGGAAGCATAGTGCTTCCATTGTCATGAAAAGGGGCACTGGAAACGAAGCTGCCCCAAATACTTGCAGGACATAAAGGATGGGAAGATTAAGCCCACCTTTGCAGGTATTTACAATATTCATTCTAATAACTCATCACATGATAATTCTTGGGTCCTTAACACTTGATGTGGTTTTCACATTTGTTCTGTTTTGCAGGGTCTAAAAAAAAGTAGGGATGTGGAGCACGGGAAGATGAACTTAATCATGGGGAATAGGAAAGTGTCGTCTGTCACCAAGATTGGAGTTTATACTTTATTGCTTAGTAGTGGGTTAAATTTAGAGTTGAATAATTGTTGCTACTCGTCTGATATGGCGAGAAACATTATTTCCTTTCATGGTTTATATAAACAAGGTTTTCAATTTTTGTTTAATAATGAAATTGGTTCTATTAATGCTTTTTATAATGGTATTTTTTATTTTGAAGCATTGCCTTGTAATGGTATATATGAAACTGTGATGGTTGTAGATAACTTAGGAAATAATGTGTTGCATATCGATTCGTCCAATGATTTGGACAAAGCATGCTTGTGGCATTGTCGTCTTGGACATGTCAACAAGAAGCGCATAGCCCAAATCCAAAAGGATGGAGTGTTGGAGTCATTTGACCTAAAGTCGGATGGCACATGTGAATCTTGTTTGCTTGGAAAGATGACCAAGTCACCCTTCACTGGTTCGTGTGAAAGGGGTGAGGGTTTGTTGGATATCATAGACACCGATGTGTGTGGACCCTTCAGATCCGCCACAAGGGATGCTAACCGCTTCTATATGACTTTTACCGATGATTATAGTAGATATGGGTATATCTACTTAATCAAGCATAAGTCAGAAACCTTTGAAAAGTTCAAAGAGTTTAAGCAAGAAGTGGAGAATCAATTGGGCAGGAAGATAAAGACGCTCCGATCCTATCGAGGTGGTGAGTATCTTAGTATCGAGTTCCACGACTATCTTAAGTAATGTGGAATTATTTCACAATTGACGCCACCTAGGACACCGCAGCTTAATGGTGTGGATGAGAGGCGCAATCGACCCTTGTTGGACATGGTTCGTTCCATGATGAGTCGAGCTTCTTTACCTATCTCATTCTAGGGGTATGCCTTAGAGACTGACGCCCATATCCTTAATCTGGTCCCAACTAAGAAGGTTGCCAAAACACCTCACGGGATGTGGACAGGGAAGGTTCCCTTGTTAGCACATATCAAGGTTTGGGGTTGCGAGGCTTTCGTAAGACAAGAGACTCACGACAAGCTCGAACCTCGAAGTGAGCGTTGTATTTTCATCGGCTACCCACATAAATCCTTTGGATATATCTTCTATAGACCGAGTGACAATGTTGTCTTCGTTGTGAGGAGAGAGGTTTTCCGCGAAAGAGAACTCATATGCCAAGAGGACAGTGGGAGGCAAATTGACCTTGAAGAGCTTCAATAGTTAAGTGATGAAGGAAACTCAAACACTAGCGCTCAAACCAATGAGGAAACTCCAGTTGAACCAGTTGACGAGTCCTTACCTCTGAAACGTTCCAGTAGATTTAGAATGTCACCTGAGTTTTATGGTTTCCATATTACTACAGATGGTGATACATTTATCAGTGATAGCACACTGGTAAATTTGGATGAACCTAACAACTACAACGAAGCCATGGCAGGCCCCGAGTCTGCAAAATGGAAAGAGGCAATGGACAACGAGATTCAGTCCATGTATGACAATCCAGTTTGGAACTTGGTTGACAATGTACCAGGTCGTAAGACAGTCGGGTGCAAATGGATCTTCAAGAAGAAGACCGACAAGGATGGGAAAGTACACACTTATAAGGCACGATTGGTTGCGAAGGGCTTTACTCAAACTCCTAGAGTTGACTATGACGAGACCTTCTCACCAGTAGCGAAGATTAAATCTATAAGGGTTATGCTAGCCATAGCTGCATTTCATGATTATGACATATGGCAAATGGATGTCAAAACTGCTTTCCTTAATGGGAAGTTGGCTGAAGATGTTTACATGAGTCAGCCAGAGGGTTTTGTCAATGCAAAGTACCCTAATAGAGTGTGTAAGCTTGAGAAATCCATTTATGGATTGAAACAAGCATCTCGTAGATGGAATCTTTGTTTCGATGAGAAAGTCAAAGAGTTTGGTTTTTCGAGAAGCGAGGATGAGTCCTGTGTATACGTCAAAGCTAGTGGGAGTATAGTCAAAGTACTTACTTCAACAAGGTGTTGAAACGTTTCAGCATGGAGAATTCCAAGAAAGGAGAATTATCTATTCAGAGAAATACCAAACTGAGTAAGACTCAGAGTCCGAGTACCGATGCCGAAATAGCAGAAATGAGTCGCATACCATATGCTTCCGCAGTTGGCTCGATCATGTATGATATGACATGTACTCGCCCTAATGTAGCCTTTTCTTTAAGCATGGTTAGTCGATATCAAGGGAATCCTGGTAAAGCTCACTGGACGGCAGTTAAGAACATTCTTAAGTACATGTGAAGGACTAAGGAATGGGTCCTTACCCTCGGTGGGAGTAACGACTTGAGAGTGACAGGGTATAGTGATGCCAGCTTTCAGACCGACAGAGATAATTTCTGCTCTCAGTCGGGCTGGGTATTTACCCTAAATGGAGGAGCAGTAACATGGAAAAGTTCCAAACAAGAGACTGTAGCTGATTCAACGTGCGAATCAGAGTACATAGCAGCAAGCGAAGCGTCGAAGGAGGCAATATGGATGAATAACTTCATCGGTGACCTTGGAGTTGTACCAGCTGTAAAGGAGCCTATGGAGATTTTCCCGTGATAACGAGGGTGCGGGTGCCTTAACCAAGGAACCAAGGGATCATGGCAGATCCCGACACATCGACATAAAATATCACTTCATAAGACATCAAGTAGAAGAAGGACTCCTCGTATTGAAGAGGGTATCGTCAGAGGAGAACCCAGCAGATCCCCTTATGAAGGGTCTGAGTATGGTTAAGCACTTGCAGCACGCTAGGAGTATCGGGCTGAAGGACGATATCAGTTTTGGTGATTAGATAGATATTTAGAAACTTGTAATAGCTAAAATGTAATTGACATTTGATGATTGAATAAAAGGAGTTTAATTTATAAGTAAAGTTACTATCTTGTGTCAATTGTTTACTATTGTTTCACTTGTGCATGTTTTGACTTCCAGAATAATAAGATTATTCAAACTATCCACAGTCGATCATATTGGAAGTAGGTTATGAGGCTAGACTGTCATGAATGGGTTTGTAAGATTGTCTAAGGTTGGGTTTTGGTATACTACAACATCCTATGGTGCACCTACAACCCTAAATGCCATGGATCTATGTTTTCTCTAATTATACATGCAATATTGTTTCCAAAGCATTAAGCCTACAACTAGCATACAATTGACATATAAATCATAAAAACAAGTTAGAAGATTACCTCTTTGTTGTAGCTTGTAGACATTGGCCTTTTAAGAGCTTAGTGCCTCAAGTGTTGCACCTCAAATGGTTCACAAACACCATGAACAATTGGAAGACAAATGAGAGAGAGGCTAGGCACCACAAATCGTCCATACTCTTATCACTCTTAGGTCCGATTTTGGCTAAAGGGGTGCTCTATATATATGTTAAGAATCCAAGAGTCATGGGTAAACCCTAATCCATACTCTTGGGCTTATTATCCATGATCCATGATTCAAGTGGGCTAACTCTTTATGGATTATTCCATAAACTTAGTCCATCATGTATCATAAGCCCACAACATATATATATATATATATATATATATAACTAATTTACACAATTAGTTCCCATTAATTTAATTAGTCTCTTTTGATCACTAAATTAATTCCAAATTAATTTTTGATCAATACTAATTAAATCATATGATTTCATATTAATATATTAGAACTTATAATATATTAATAAATCATAAATAACATTTTCTCAAAAGTCCATCCTATCAAATTGTCCTGGTGAAGACAACCCAAATGGACCATGCTACCCTCGGGTCAAGTACATACCAATTATAGTTATGGGCTTAGACACCTAATCCAACAGTCTCCCACTTGGATAAGTCTAATAACTATTATTGCAAGTACGAATCCAAAATCCCGACTAGCAATCGTAGCTCTAAAAAGCCGATGTCAAACTCTGAACAAATCAAATGACGCGTCCATTAGATAAGGGATCATATATTCTTCCATTCTAGATATCGTATGAACTGAGACATGGATTATAAGCATTCTCTATGTTCATGTGTTTTTTCCCGAATTCTGATTTATGAGAACTGACTAATTGAACAGATCAAATCAGTCCAGGCTTGGCCAAGCACTTAGGTTTGTCATCACTAAATCATCGAGGGGCCCACATATATCGCTTTTATCCCCTTAGGGTAAAAGGAACGAATAAACTTCGACTCATATGCTTGCTCTATTTACTCATAAAATCACACACAACAATACGTTTTATAGCATTGAGTTACCAGTGCGTTTTCATATTATCAATGTGCAACCGACTTGTAAAATGCAACTCATATGTCTCCATTTCAAGAATATAAGATATTATCGTCTCATGATCACTCGTGAAAAAATCCATGAAGTGATACAATGAGCATGGGTTGAATCCAATACTCAAATCTTATTACAGGAGTACTCATGAATACTGCAGCAAACTTGTGCTATGTCTAACACCTTAGACAATCCTACAGACCCATTCATGACAGTCTTGCCTCAATACCTACTTCCAAAGTATGATCGACTGTGGATGGTTTGAATAACCTAGTTATTCAGGAAGTCAAAACATGCAAAGTGAAACACAAGAATAATACTAATCCTATATGGCCCTAAAACTTTTGAGTGTAAATAAAACACCTTTTATCTAATCGCCATATTGATTACTCATTATTCATTGTATAATGTTTCGAATAATCAACTTAATACTTGAATTAAAACAATATTTATACCATGCTCCAAGCATGCACACTATGTTCGCCTATGGTCCTTTCTTTGTGAAATAGATCAATTGACAACATTTCAACGATGCTCATTTCACAATTCAAAATCCTTATGATAAATGTAAGAATACCAAATTCTTGCCATTTACTGAAATCTTTATATGCAATGATCCTCTTATAATGACTATGCACAAAAGTCACAGAGACTTGGCAACAGACATTACAAAGTATTCCAATGGAGATCAATTCCATGGAAACGAAGTCTCACATTCAAAGTACATTCCTTTGAACATCCTTCTTGCATTAAGTTTTCTAATCTTACACAGATTTAAAGAATAACTTCCACTTATGGAAACATTTCCATATTCCCATTTTGACTGTCACTTCTGAACAAGAGTCACCTCTTTTCAGAATATGTCAATATGGTCCTTCCAAAAAAATTTCAAAATACTTCCAACTGTCCATGAGCAACAAATCTTTGGTAAACCTCAAATTGTCCTCGAAAATTGCTTAACCACTTTAGTCATATCTTGTTCTATTCCCTTTTTCCCTCTTAATGCCCTAGGCATTTGGAAAATTAGAACGCGAGAATATTATAGCATATGCAATCGATCCTATACCCGAAGCATATTGGACACGATTCATAATGTCTTACATAAAGACATGATACTTGATCAGTCTTTTGCTATAATATTTTTATTTGCCATGTTCTCACAATTCGAACTATGAAGATGGATGTCGTAATCATAATCGAATTTGAGAACGCAATTATCATTTCCATATATATAGAATTTCATTATGTTGAATCATTGCAACATAGTATTCATATATATATATATATATATATATATATATATATATATATATATATATATATATATATATCCTTGACTAAATTTGATTAAAATCTCAATCTAAGCTTTTAGAATTGAAATGAAGTATGAATTAATTCCTCTCCCTTAATTATAGCAAAACAACTTTTCAAACCCTGCAACTTTGCAAATTGAAACCTTTGTTTTTCTATAATTAACATTGCTAACTTGCAACACTTACCATAATAATTATGCTCCCACTAGCATATAATTATTATCTTACTAGCATAACACTTATGCTCCCACTAGCTTTGACATGTACTCAGAAATCAGCTGGACTTCTAGAAATCAATACTTATTGACTTTCTTACCAAAGTTCAGATTTCTAATACGAGATGCTTCGATAACACTTTATCTAGGCTTCTCAAATTCATACACCTCGCCTTAGATAGCTCACATGTGTGTCTAAACAATTTTAGAACTTATAGCCATAAGTCTGAAATTTTTAAGACCCTTTGCCATTTCTCACAATTGGAACTATGAAGAGGGATGCCGTAATCATAATCGAATTTGAGAATGAAAATATCACAATTTCTATCTCCTTAAAATCCACTTAGTGAAAGCGTTTCCTCACCATCATTTTCATGAATTGGAGAGAAACCTTATGACACTTAGATTTTTATGGTGTATGTGTTCATATCCATGTGAATTTTTCATAACCATAATCACAAGACAAGGTTGGTGACAAATCCAAGCCCATATGGACTGAACTTGTTCAATCTTAATTTCTTGCCACCTGGCAGCACAAGGGCCTACCATTGCTTCCTAGGTTGTTATGCAAACAACTGAGAACTCATAGAACTCACATGCATAGTCAAATTTAACTGGAATCGGCACAGAAACAAGAATCTGTCAACACGATAGGTTACAAACCTCAAGTCGTGTGCTAGCGATCAAAAATAGGTTTACTCTTGATTAGTTCTTGAAGCTATTCAAGATCCTTAAGATTCCCACTGACCTCTTGACATATAAGATTAACTTTGTCAAGGAACATTACTTGACAAACAAATATTCAAGAGTTAGTGCGGTTTCTTATCAAGACAAACACTTCACACAATTGGTCTTAATTGGTCTTTGTCTTATCCAAAACATCACAACTTACCAATTTCAAATGTACAAGAGTAGAAAATATTTTACTCTACACTTGATAAGTGTTATAAACCTTTCTTATGATTATGTCACTCAAGGCACAATCTTGGAGTATGACTCTAATACTTGTTTTTGGAACGAAGTATGACTCATCTTCTTGACTTAACCATTTCAACAATTCACGATTCCTCTACTTTGCCATACAAATTCACTAAGATATCCTTAGAGGATCAATTGTGATATGGTTTTTCCATAATCATTAAGATGATTATAAAACACGATACTAAAGAACTCTCCAATCTTTTCAGATTGGAGAAACTTTTATCTTTCTGCCTAATTTGATTCTTCTTATTCGTTCTTCCATACATTGAAACTTTTCCAACGATTCAGAATTATACTTAATCTTGTAAGCATAACCATATTTACTAAACTTTAGTAAATCATAACGAATAGTCTTATCGTTCTTTGTGGTGGACCTATTTTGCGTACAACCAAGTGTACCCGATCCCCTAGTCCTTCACTTGACTCACATATACATGTGAACAAGGAATTAGTCTTAATTACCGAAAGATGAAGTTTTCATTCATCACACAATACAAGTTGCATGATTCCAAGTTTATGTCCAATTGAAACTTGGGTGATGAGAATCTTTCCTTATTTGATAAATTTAGACACTACCATAAATGAAAGAATCAAATCCATTTTCCAATATTTCTATCAATGGAAACATATAAACAACAAATTTCACAAATGCCATTGTAAGGAAACTTAAAATAAAATAAATTTCACAATTTTTTTTTTATTCATAAAATGCGGAAAACTTTTCCTTACAATGCAAATACATATGAAAACTATGTTGTTATCTATTCCTAAGCAATCTATCATAACTCTTAAGCAGCATCTCAAAATTCTGATCATCGAACCATGCAATCGAAATCCATTTCTTCGTGATCAGAATCAACTTATTCTTCCTTTAAGTTTCCTTTTTTTCTTCGATTCTCCAAAACATCAAAATGTAATTACATTACATCATGTATTAAGAATCTCCAAATAGGAACTTAATAGAGTTAGATATTGGACTTACCTGAAGTAGAATCAAACTTTTTGACTTTACCATCCTTATAATCTTTCAGGTAAATAGATCAGCTTCGCAACCAATGTCCCTTCTCTTGGCAATAGGAACATATGGACCTTTTGGGAATAATATACTGCACTATCTCAGACTTAGCCTTTCTCTTTTCCATTTGGTCAATTGACTTTACCATGGCCGATCCTTTTCCATTGGGAAGAGAAAGCTTTTCTGGATTTCTAATGTTACCATTGTCAATGTGCATGGAAGTTTGGAGAGTAGACATTCCAATCAAATTTGCTTACCAGTGCACCAAATCATTGTTGATTCAACAGCAACAAGCAAATAGGTAAGATCGATAAGGGTCATGTCGTGGTCTGTCATATAGTAGTCCTTAATGAACCCGCTATATGACTCAAGAAGTGATTGAAGAACCCAGTCAACAGCCAACTTCCTTGAGACTTTGACACCCAACTCTCCTAGCCTGTCAATATGTCACTTCATCTCCAAGATGTTGGCACATACAAAATTGCTTGCCAATATGGCTTGAGTGACCTTAAACTTTTCAAGTCTTTGAACTTGTGGGTTATGGATAATAATTGGAGGAGGTGGAGGAAGTGAAGTATGATTTCCAGTCCCATTAATGCACGACAAATGGATTAATCTTTCACCTTGATCTCCATGTGGGATATCATCTCCATTAGAAAGCTTTTTCTAAAAGGATAAGAAAGACCATAGTTGTCAAAACTAGACATCTATGAGGGAGAAATTCAAGTTAGTTGATTTAAGTCCTTAATATAACACCCAAAACGAAATATTAAGGCTAAGAACCAACACAATATTCTACAATTGCAAAAAGGGATGTCGTAATCCAATTGTAGAATATTTGAAGGTAGGTAAATGACGATTTCCCAATTTCCACCATGAAAAACGAAATAGATTATTAAGTTTTAATATGATTTGAAATTCCTAGATCCTTTGAGATTCATTGAATTTTTTCAATGACATGTTTAAATCTCGATTGTGCCCTTCAAGTTTATGACTGGGATACCGAGGATCACAAACGTGGTGTGAGTAACCATGCAAATTAGCTTGGTACACCCAATGTTACAAATCACCTAATCAATGTGTCGGTTAACCACACACGCTCCATTGATCTATGATTAACATCAAGTTACTCTTTGCCACACATTGTCAGTCCCAGATTAGTGTGTCGGTTAAGCACACACGCTCCACTAACGACTTAACAAGGTGCAAAGTGCAATTTCACGGATTAGCACCAATTCCACATTTTTCCTAAAGTAACTAAGATTGGGAATTAAATAAAAGTTTAGTTACTTTATATTTTTTATCATTATACTTTTAATGAGGGAGAATTAATGTCCTATCCTACCCGTTTGGCTAACGACCCTCCACCAGTCAAGGAAGCGGTGGGTGAGAGTGGACACCCATTAAACTGCCATTTTATAGGCAGTAACCTTATACCTCCCTTATAGACCAGATTTGTGAATGAGGCCTACTAACGGTAAGACTGACTTGTCTTATACATATATATAATTATTAAACTTATAATAATATAATAGTATAAGGGTTGAATTTTAACTTTTAAAACTCTACGGTTTGGAATTAAAGTAATCAAAAGTGAGACTTTACAAATTCCAAAACTTGAGGGAAAGTTTTGAAACTTATCAAAATTTTTGGAGTTCCATAACTTATGAGTTTAATGTGGTTTTTATGAAAAACTTTTCCTGTTCCATAACTTGAGGACAAGTTATGGAAGACTTTAAAACCATTTAAAATGACTCTTAAAAATGAGACCTTTCATTTTCGATAACTTATGGAAATTTATGAGTTTTAAAGTTCATGAATGAGACCTTTCATATAACTTGAGGACAAGTTACAAACTCATATCAAGAACAATTTTGATCAATTTTTTGATTAACAACAATTATCAAATAACTTTCTATTGATCTAATCTAACCCATAGCAAAGCAATTCATATCAAATATTACAGATAATCATCTTATTATCTAAATATTTCACAATTTAGTTTTAAATGAATGAGGATTATCATTACCAACTCAGAAAATACAATTTCTATGTTTACAAAACAGTTTGTGGTAATGATCCTATCTATTTCTGGTCAAAAACTTGAAATTCTGCAGCCTGGAGCACCTACTCAACGAGTTCATGAACTGGACTCGCCGAGTTCATTCTTTACTGAATGGACTCATCGAGTCTGTTCATGGACTCGGCAAGTTCATCAGACAAAATGCAGAAAATCGAATTTTCCAGCTTTGAAAATTAAGCAAGCATCAAATATAATCGAAAACAACCCTTGGCTCTGATACAATTGTTGGGTTTTGGTATACTATAACATCCTATGGTGCACATACAACCCTAAATGCCTTAGATCTATGTTTTCTCTAATTATACATGCAATAATGTTTCCAAAATATTAAGCCTACAACTAGCATACAATTGACATATAAATCATAAAAACAAGTTAGAAGATTACCTCTTTGTTGTAGCTTGTAGACATTGGCCTTTTAAGAGCTTACTGCCTCAAGTGTTGCACCTCAAATGGTTCACAAATACCATGAACAATTGGAAGACAAATGAGAGAGAGGTTAGGCACCACAAATCGTCCATACTCTTGCAATATCACTCTTAGGTCTGGTTTTGGCTAAAGGGGTGTCCTATATATATGTTAGGAATCCAAGAGTCATGGGTAAACCCTAATCCATACTCTTGGGCTTATTATCCATGATCCATGATTCAAGTGGGCTAACTCTTTATGGATTCTTCCATAAACTTAGTCCATCATGTATCATAAGCCCACAACACACACACACATATATATATATATATATATATATATATATATATATATATATATATATATATATATTAATTTACACAATTAGTTCCCATCAATTTAATTAGTCTCTTTTGATCACTAAATTAATTCCAAATTAACTTTTGATCAATACTAATTAAATCATATGATTTCATATTAATATATTAGAACTTATAATATATTAATAAATAATAAATAACCTTTTCTCAAAAGTCCATCCTATCAAATTGTCCTGGTGAAGGCAACCCAAATGGACCATGCTACTCTCGGGTCAAGTACATACCAATTTAACGAGTAGTTAGTACAAGCATATAAGTCAGAGTTTATCTGTTCCTTTTATCCTAAGAGGATTAAAAGCGATATCTTGGGCCCCTCGATGATTTTGTTTTGACTTATGTTTCGGGCCCGGTCAGGACTCAATTGATGTGTTCGATTAAGTTCTATGTCAAACAAATCAGAAATCGGGAAACAAATTGTTGGACAATGAGTATGACTTTATTCCATGTGTTTGTCCACACGATATCTTGTAGAACAGAGGATTATATGATTCCTTATCTAAAGGACGCGTCATTGACTAGGTCAGAGTTCGACAACGGCTTTTGAGAGCTATGATTGCTAATTGGTTTTTGAAGTTACATTGCAAGTTATAGTTATTAGACTTATACAAGTGGGACACTATTGGATTAGGTGTCTAAGCCCATAACTATAATTGGTATGTACTTGACCAGATAGTAGCATGGTCCTTTGGGGTTGCCTTCACCGGAGCAATTTGATAGGATGGATATTTGAGTAAGAGGTTATTTGTGATTTATTAATATATTATATGAATAATATATTAATTGAGAAATCATATTATTTAATTAGTATTGATCAAGAATTAATTTGGAATTAATTTAGTGATCAAAAGAGACTAATTAAATTTGCGGGGACTGATTAAGTAAATCAGTAATACTTATAGTTTGGGCTAATGATCCATGTTGATTAGGGATGGGCTAAACCTATATGAGAGTCCATGAAGGTTTAATCAAAAGGGCCTAAGAAATATGAAGAGTCATGGTGAATTAGGGTTTGCATGGAAGAAACCCTAGCAATGCCACACTATAAAAGTAACTCCTTAACACCTAAAATCGGCTAAGGCATCCTAAAGGAGAACCATAATCGATTTTGTGCTTCCTAGCCTCTCTCTCATAAGCCTCCTCTTGCTTTTGGTGTTTGTAACACATTAGAGGCATCACATTTGAGGTGCTAAGCTTTTAAAGGCTAAGAACTACAAGCTACACTAAGAGGTATTCATCTAACTAGTTTTTATGTTATATATCCTCAATTTCATGCTAGTTAGGATATATGCTTTCGAAAATGAAAATGCATGTATAATTAGAGAAAACTTAGATCCAAAGCATCTAGGTTTGCATGTGCACCATAGGAGTGTTATAGTACGCATAATCCAACAACAAGAGCAACAAAGGATTCGTTAAAGTTGATAAAGGGCAAGTTAAATTGTCTGACAACTTTGATCCCAAAAGTTCTTGTTTTGTACATTTTGTATTTTATTTCTGATTTTCTTAAATTTGTTCATATTTTCATATATGCACAAATTTAAGGGGGATAATTAAAACTAAAAAATTCATAAAATTCAAAAATACAAAAATATGTTTATTTCTGTTTTTATTTCTTTTTCAGAAAAATAAAAAAATAAAAAAATATTTTATTTTGAGTGTATTTTTAATTTTAATTTTATTTCTTAGTTATTTCTATTGTGTGCTAAGTTTATTTTTACTTTTATTTTTTTTATCTCAAAGTTTCGTTTGTCTTAAAAGCGAATTCAAAAAGAAGAAGAAACTCAAGGAGATTGTATCTAAATTTTCTGAGCGAGGAGAATAAACTTGGAAAGGAATTGATGGAGGATTCAAATGCGAGTGATAGACTCTTTCATAGTGAGACATATACCAGTCTTAATTGGAGTCTTCACATTAAATTTTAATGATCAAAAGTCATTTTCACCATGACTAATGTGAAACACCCAACCATTCTTCACCCATATCTAAACTTTCTCCATTAAATCACTTCCACGTAACGATACCCCTTGAGGTTCGAGTATAAAACAACTCGGCTGACGGTTACAAAAAATTATGTGTTTATGATCTTGGAAGTCATTATCACCATGATTCTAAGTGAAACCAAAAATCCGAAATCCATCCATTTCTGAATTGACAGTGAACATTTTAATGTTGTAGATATTTTCACCCATGAAATTGACGGATAATGGTTCATACCTGGTGTGACACTGTACAAAATGCCAGTTAGGCAATTTCTTTCTAAGAATTGTCGTATTTAAGGAATTGGAAGTTTGAAACTGTACCTATTGTCAAATTGGTCTTGTCAGCTTTCTTTACCTAAGAATTGTCACGGCACCAGGGTGATTCACCCAACAGGGAAACGGTATCGCTGAACGTCTCGCCAAGGGCCAAGTTAACTTGTTAACTTGAAAACTGTATTGAGATCTTTGATCTAGGATATACAGGGGCTAACATCAAAAAGGCCATGAGTAGTTCTCCGATACTCAACAAATCGCAGTGCGTTCCACCGAGTTCACACAAATACTGCGAGTAGTCTCCTTCTGAGCCAAGGCTGGGTCCTTGAACAACTGTGGTGAGAAGGGTCTTTATGATTATGTGATCCACAGGGACTTTTTAGTCATGATTACCTTTCAAGGCGCAACAGTGATTGTTAAATAATACTCATTCGAAAGAACAAGAAGCGAAGATTATTTTTTAACATTCAATTTTTCAACCCCAGAAGCAAGGTGAAGCTGTACTTGAAGTTATGTGACAGATTGCATTGAAGCCTCCTCAATTAATTTGCTGCTATCTATGAACTTGCTAAAGTGATCCAGAAGAATCGGTCTCTCTGTTATTTTGAAGTTTCTTAAAGCTGATAGTGCTGATTTTCAAGAACCTTTACAAGAAGCCTCTACACCCAATGTGCGTTCAAACTCAAATTCTTAGAAGGAAGTCCAACTACTCAAGATGAAGTCATTCATGCAGAAATTCATATGTTCATCTTGAAGTTGAGAAGAAATCGAAGATTAAAGCTAAAAGATAAAGATCAAGGAAGACTGAAAAGAAAAGAAAGCAATAAACCAAGGGGGAGATTGTTAGGACTAAATTATGGTTTATTCTTTAAGAAAAGAAATCTATAAACCAAGGGGGAGACTGTTAGGTCATAAATTGTGGCTTATACTTTGCTTTTCATAAGCTATCAGAGTTCTTGGTCTATGATTGAAAACAACATGTTTTGGTGTTGCTTGGACCGAAATCACATGTGATTTCGGTTGGGTTTAATGTTGTTTTGTTTGGGTTTTAGGCTTGGGCTTGGTTATTAGGTCTAGGTATAAATAGTGTAATTTGAGCCTTGTAAAGGGTGTGGGATGTTTTTGGGGGCTGCTATATGCTAAGGACGAGATCTAGGGAGAAACAGATAGAAATCCAAGTGTAATCAAGAATCTTATGTACCCGACTATTCATCTATTATAGTGTGCATTGAAGATTACTTATCTTGTTCTTATTCATCTTATTTCTTGCATTATAAACTTTGATTGGGATTCCGCACCATCAAAGTGAATCCGATTGATACGTAGGAGAATTGTTAGGACTAAGTTATGGTTTATTCTTTGAGAAAAGAAAGCTATGAACCAAGGGGGAGATTGTTAGGTCATAAATTGTGGTTTACGCTTTGATTTTCATAAGCTATTAGAGTTCTTGGTCTATGATTGAAAACAACATGTTTTGGTGTTGCTTGGACCGAAATCACATGTGATTTTGGTTGGGTTTAATGTTGTTTTGTTTGGGTTTTGGGCTTGGGCTTGGTTATTAGTTCTAGGTATAAATAGTGTAATTTGAGCCTTGTAAAGGGCGTGGGACGTTTTTGGGGGCTGCTATATGCTAAGGACGTGATCTAGAGGGAAACATATAGAAATCTAAGTGTAATCAAGAATCTTATGTATCCGACTATTCATCTATAATAGTGTGCATTGAAGATTAATTAAAAAAAAATAATAAAATAAAAATAAATAAAATAAAAATAAATAAAATAAAAATAAAATAAATAAAATAAAATAAAATACAAAATGTACAAAACAAGAACTTTTGGGATGAAAGTTGTCAGGCAATTTAACTTGCCCTTTATCACTAAATCTCATATCACTTCCCAAAAACACTTACGAAAGAAGACATATTTTTGGAATTTTTGATTTTATTATTTTATTATTTTTTAATTTTTTAATTTTTGATTTCTCCCCCTAAATTTGTGCATGGGGAAGAAAGAAAATAAAATAAATGCGCAAATAAAAATTTGTCTTCAAAACAAATCATTTTAAAAAACTTAGAAGTATCGAGAAGAAAACTCAAACCGTAATTCAGCAATTTAAGTTGCATCCAAATGATCTGAGAACAACATGCATATGCAGCCACATGTTTAGCCTCAGATACTCTCAATGAAGATTCTGAATGTCGTACAGATGAGAGATGTGTCCTATCATGTGCCTGGAACAGCCACTATCAACAAACCGAAGGCTGATGATATTCCTCCATAGCTGCTCCAGCACATAGTGCAGGATTAGTTGCTTTTTGGAACCCAGTCCATTTTGAAGCTGGGTCGACCATCACTATCTACACACGGTACTCTTTCCCATGACATATCCTGTTTATCACACATAGAAGATGAAGAAATATTAGAATCACTAGATGATTTGGAAGTGTGAACTTTTGGTACCCATCTATAGTCAGGTTTAACCCATTTCTTGTTTGATCGGATGGATGCCTCAGCACTTGTTTTAGAACTTGAAACCGACCGTCGAGATGAATTCGACCTAACTGATCTTTGTCTAACAAAACCATCTCTTGAATTTGGCTTCTTGTCAGACATTCCCTTCTTGTCCTTAGAAGATTGATTCTTGCCCTTCTTAGCATTCCAGTCACCATTGTGTAAACGTGACCTCGAAGGGTTTCTTTGGAGGATCTCCCTCTAGGCACGTTCTGCCAACCTTATGCATAGTAGGGAACATATGCACGATTTGGACAATTTCTGGCAATGTGTCCAGGTGTTCCACAGTGGAAACATGTCTGTTTCTTCACGTAGAAGTTGTTTCTGCCTGTCCCTGGTAGCGTGCCCAAGCCTTGTCTCTGATTGTTCCCACAAGCACACTTACAGCAAGCAGTCTGTTTCGCTTGTTTTGGTGACCTGTATTTACCAACAGCAGGTTTATTAGAGGTAACAGAATTAGAAGCAACAGATTCAGAGTTCAAAGAGACATTGGTTTGACAATCAACAGAATTAACAGAACTAGAATTATTTTTGTTCTCCTTGTTCTCATCTTCCACTACTTTACCTGCACATGAAGTAGAAGCATTAATATCGTTCACCTCAATATTCTCAGTTGGGACAGATTGTTCAGTCTTAACTGAAGCTGGTACAGGGGGCGGACCAAACTGAGCATGTGTCTCTACCTCATTGATTTCAAGGGGCGGGGTATAGTTATCATTGAACAGAGGTGGAACGATGTGATACCCTAGACCCATATTCTGATTATCTTTAAATTTTAATTGTTTTTCTATCATGGACTCAACTTTCTTACTTGACACATCAAATTTTTTAAAATTAAATTCTGCATTTTCAAACTTATTTTTCAATGTGTCAAGCTCGACAGTTAGACTGACAATCTTTACTTGAGCATAATCATAGTGCTCACATTTAGTGTTGTATTCTGCTTTAAGTTTTCTAAAGTCCTTGGTTTTAGCCTCTAATTGATTTTTGAAAGGTTTTTGGGCCTTTCTAAGAGTGTATCTTTCATATTTAAGGTCCTCAATTACCATAATTAACAATTCTTGTTGATCACGATAATGTTTAATTTTAGCTTCACAGGACTGAGAGCATGAGTTTTCACTTACTTTGGTGATTGAAGAACTCATTATTCACCAAAAATAATAATTTACCAAAAATAGAACTGATTGTGAAACCAAGAAAAATGCCTTTTGACTTGAAACCTCGAAATTCAAGCTTGAAAGTCAAACTTAAAAAGTCAAACTTGAAAGTCAAACTTAAAAAGTCAAACTTGAAAAGTCAAACTAAAAAGTCAAACTTGAAAACTTGAAAGTCAAAAATCAAAGTTAAAAGTCAAAAGTCAAACGTGAAAGTCAAAAGTCAAATTTGAAAGGCGAAAGTCAAACTTAAAAATCAAACTTTTTGTCCAAAAAAAATAACCTTGACCGAAAACAAAAGTTTCTAGATCGAAAACGAAGGTTTTGGACCAAAAACGTGACTTTTCGACCGAAAATGAGATTTTGGACCAAAAATTACGAGGCCTCTTAGCCCAACCGAGAAGGCTCGCACCGAAATCTGCAAGGCCGAAAACGTGAACCGGGAAGCGAGGCCGAGATCGCTGAACCGAAATCAGGCGCACCGAGAACCGAAGCTGCGGACCGAAAATTCTCGCTGCTGACCGAAAACCCTCGCTCCAAGAACTTCGCACCGTGAACCCTCGCCCCAACCGAAATCGCTGCTGTGCCTCCGAGATTTTCTAGGTTTGACCAAGGACCGAGGAGTGCCGCCGGAATCTCGCAAATTTCGACCAAAATCCCCCAAAACTTGCCAAAAACACAAAATTTTCAACTTTTTAATGCCAAACTCGATCAAAACTCCAAAATAATGAAGAACATGAAGAACAATGGCCAAAACTTTGTCAAAAATAAAATAAAAACACCAAGAAACTCCTAGAAAAACTCTTAAAAATATTTTGCAATAACCCGATTGCTACCAATCCTTGCTCTGATACCACTTGTAAGTCCCGAATTCTCCTACGTATCAATCGGATTCACTTTGATGGTGTGGAATTCCAAACAAAGTCTATAATGAAAGATATAAGATGAATAATAACATCATAATTAATCTTCAATGCACACTATTATAGATGAATAGTCGGGTACATAAGATTATTGATTACACTTGGATTTCTATCTGTTTCTCTCTAGATCTCGTTCTAAGCATATGGAAGCCTCCAAAAACATCTCACACCCTTTACAAGGCTCAAATTACACTATTTATACCTAGACCTCATAACCAAGCCCAAGCCCAAAACCCATACAAAACAACACTAAACCCAACCGAAATCACATGTGATTTTGATCCAAGCAACACCAAAACATATTGTTTTCAATCATAGACCAAGAACTCTAATAGCTTATGAAAAGCAAAGTATAAACCACAATTTATGACCTAACAAAAGTCACTTCAACCTGGAGCGATCACAACATGGGCCAACCTTTGAAATGAATTCATCCAATAATTCAACCATTCTTCAAAGATAGCCAAGATAAATAAGAACATCCAAAACTTCGAACAACTAGATGGAGAAACTTTATATGAAGCATCAAAACATTACAAGGGATTACTTCACATTTGTCCACAACATGATCTAAACGTTCAACAAGAAATCTCCACCTTTTATAATGGGATCAATGTGTGCACTCGCCAGCTTCTTGATTCTCAAGGACTGATGAAAAAGAAGGATCTGGAAACCAACAAGGCTTTAATTGAAAAGTTTGCCAAGCACTTAAGAGAATATCATAACCCTCGAGACGATACGATAAGAGGAAAAGAAAATGATGATGGAGCTATAGAAAGCATAGCTATGGTGATGGAAAAGCTAGAAAATATGGATTAAAGGATCAAGAAGATGGGACAATCCATTCACGCGATACAAGTTGCGTGTGTCAACTGTTACAGGCTATATTTAACCAAGGATTGTGATCTAGATGATAACGGTGTTGGGTTTTTGTTCAAAAATAGTTTCATAAACTTGAAAAATATGGCAACGGAAGACTTAAAATTTTGAACATAACATAACATTTTATACCCACCAAGGATCTCCTTGCAAGTTATAGAAAGATTAAATACCAACCATAGAAAGGATGAAGAAATAACAACCTTTGTTGTTCTTTGGATCCTCTTGGGAGGCTTGGACGTTGATGAAGAATGTGGAACCTTTGAGACACCAAAAATGACTCAACTTGATGTAGATGCTAGTCCATAAACTCTTAAACCCTTAAGATTTAAGTTCATAACCAATATGAACTTAAAGAGGGCATGAAAATGCAAGTAATCTTGAAAAAAACAAGAACAAAAGGGAGAGAGCAACCTCCTCTTAGGAGGTTACGGTTTTGAGGAGTTAGAATGGATGAACCAACTCAAGTATGCAAGCCTCAAATTTATATTGTCTTAAAGTGAAGTCTTTAACCATTAGGTCCTTCTACTTTAGACAAACATGTCCCCATGTCATAAGAGTTTCCATGCATGCAAGCTTGTCTCCCATGCTTCTTATTACTTTTGATTAAATAAGTCAAAGCACCATTCCATGTCCCTTAAAGTAAAATTTCGAAATTTATATACAAAAAGAGAAGAAGATTGTATATTTTATAAAACCCAAGTTTATAAAATATAAAACTTAACATTTAGGTAAAAGACAAAAAGCCTTATGGTCCAAAATGTTGTACATGACTTATTAATTCATGCCTTATGAAATAATATGTTACTTGCTAATGAAAATTATTATTTCCAAGAAATAAATAATTTCCAATTAGTTATAAGAGTTTATTGAATATTTATTAAAATAAATTTTCAATAAATAATCAATTATATCAAGTTGTTGTTAGCGTGACCCATTAGTATCATTTGTTAATTAGCAATATCACTTTAATATGATTCTTGAGCATACTAGATCTTTCAATCTCCCACTTGCGCAAGATTCATATTAGACTGATATAGACAGTGGTGAACGTCTAGCAACATTTTACTACCCCCAACAACATACGGCTTTGTGCCATTCTATCAACGCCCAATTCCCAAAAAGCTCAAAGCTACAATTGGTGTATAAGGTACATTTATCAGTTATCCCTTTGCTACAGACATCATGTTGAACATGAGATACAGATCGCGATCAATCTCATTGGTTGTTCAACTTTTGGTAAGGCGCCTTAGATGTCGAAATCTCAACACATAAGAGGAACAAATCCCATCTTGACTACATAAGCCTCTTGCATAGTTCACACCCATACTTGAAAATGGATTTTATAACCGCCCGGTTAAGGAATAACATTTGACCATATCAAAGCATAGTACTCCCTACACTTAAGTCCCACTATGTATCTCAGGTGTTAAGGATACAAATATAGTACCTTTTAATCAAGTATCATTCATGATAGCGATCCATGAGATGATCTTGATGCGGGTCAGTTCAATACTAGTTCTCTGACAAGTATCTATGAAACTTTGTTACAACCACTTGTCTACTTTCATCTAGTGAGAGTCAACCAATCCAATTCATATTAGTCTTACTTTATAATTGCTCCCACAATTATAACCGACTATGAACTTTTAGAATAATAACATTATTCATGGATTAAACATGTTAATATAGAACACAACAAGTATTAATGTGATGACTATATCCCAATATATCATAACGTTATCTAATAATTGTTGTTATAATTTTACAATATCCAAATACTAATTCAAATCAAAATCCCATTTCTAGAATAATAAAGTCTTACAGCTGAAGTGTGACCATTCATACTTAGCTCAAAAGAATGACTTTATCAATGAGTCTGACAAAATTTAATTTGTGTGAATTCTATGAATACTATCATCTCCATATTTAACTTTACTCTTAGTATATTTAAATATCTTGGAGAATATGATTGGTGTTCTTTCGTGACATAGAGTTTCTTAGCTAGATTAAGTATACTCTTAAAGTCACAAAGATTTCTATGTGATCCTTGAATGGCAGAATTCAACATAGATTTTCAATGATCTCATTCATACAATCATATTTGAATTCAAATTCTAAAGTAGTGTATTCTTATTTTGTAGTATATTATGTCATTATGTTTTGCTTGGACCTCATTCCAACAAAACTTACTTTTCATTCCATAATGAAGTCAAAATCCAATTATAATTCATAATTATTTATATCTGTTTAGAAATTAACATATTGTGTAGCTCTTTCCATAAAGATCATTTCTGAACTAATTGTCTCATATACATTCTCTTAGTTCTTCTAAAGTACTCTTAGAATGCTCTCTTAGTCATCTAGTGACTTAACCATGTATTCAATTAGTATCCTATGACATGCTTACAACTTGATCAAAGACCATGTCCTATGCATAATATGGCGTAAATGATGAATTCATTTGCCAAGAAAATAGAATATAAATCATTTCATCTAATTCAAACCTATGAGCTATTGTAGTTTTGAGGCTAGCTCAAAATGGTGCCATATAACAAGGCCACAAATTCTCCAAAAGAATCTTGTGTCTTGATCCCTTTCAAGATATTGCCAATATATGTATTTGGACATGAAATTTTAACATTCATTTTATCTATCCCTTATTGATTTTACATTCCAAGAATGTATATTCTCCTTCCTAAGTCTTTCATTTTAGAAACATTTTCCGAGTAAAGGTGAAAATGACCTTCCATAGTCAGAATGTGATTTCAAATGATTAAGTATGTCTCATTCATACAAGATTAGGAATTTCACTATGCTCCCACTAGTTCTTAGTAAACACACGTGTTCTATTCATTTTGATATAAAAACATACCTTGTGGCTTTACATAAAATGATGATTGTAACATTGAGATGTTTGTTTTATATCTACAAGTGGATCTTAAGCTCTACATATTTTGTTAGGATAACATGGATTAAGAAAACCTCCAGGCTAATCTATATAGATATCATCCGGTAGATGTCTATTAATAAAAGCGGTCCTTCTTGAAATCTATTTACTATATCTCATATTAAGAATACGAATTTATAGCAAATAATATCCTTGTTGATCTAATCATAGCTACCTGTGAAAAAGGTTTGATCACAGTCAATGTCATAAGTATGATGAGCACCATAGTCAATGACATGAGTATGAGAAAATCCTTTTACTACAAGTCTTGATTTTAATGTGTATGGTTATTCATGTAATTTATTCTTTCTAGAATAGTCATTTACTCCTTCTAGGCCTGCTATAGTGATAAATTTTAATCAAGCCCATAATTGATTATCATACATGGTTTGCATCTTATGTTCATGACTCTAAGTCATTTATCAGATTTGAGATCTGACATAGCATCTTGGTATTTGATGGATTTTCCAGAAACCATCAATAAAATCTCATCAATGAGAGATTCCACATTTATCAAGTCATAGATGATTTATACCACTAATGCAGACAATTTGTGTTTGTGAATAGCTATTATTCAAGTTTAACAATCCTTGTTAAAACTAGTGCCAACTATTACTACATAAGGTTATGGTTCTTGAGCTGCTTCAAGTTCCATGTACCTCCCACTTGCTTTGTCATTAGAAGCTTGCTTTCTACTAACATAGCTTTCACAAGAATAAAAGAACCTATTCTTGGTGGGTTTGCATATAACAATCTAAGACACATTTAGAGTATTATGTATACAAATATGTATTTAGTAGATTTTGGGTTTTAAAGCTTTAGTCCAACATCGACTTCAAATCCATAAAACATTAAGTAGGATGAGGATGGGGCCCTTCCATACTAAATCTTATAAAGTGTTTAATCTACTTATTAGTTGGTATTTGTATTCAAGAACAATCAATAATGACTGAAATAATATCCCAAAAAGATTAAAGGAGGATATTTCTGGCGATTAGAAAGTAAATCATACCAAGTAAGATTTAATTCATCATTTATTATCATTAAGGCCTTAGATGGTTCTTACCGGTTTGTATCTCAACTTTTTAAACCTTCTAACAATGATTTCACAATTATTCTTTACCACGTAAAATATAATGAAAACTACTATAGTTGTTAATAAAGTTGATTTGGTATCTTGTGCTTAATCCCAGACATTCATTAGAAAGGAAGTCATGCACCAAAGTGTATAATTCCTTAATTATTTTCTCTACACTTTAGTGAAAATATCATTAGGAATTCTTTACATATAAATAAGGTTCACATATTTCAAATAAACCACATTATTTGCCTTCAAAGATCCCTTTCTTGAAGTTGGAATATGTGAATGCCATTTATATAATAAAGATAACAATGTCAAATATAATTTTGATTTTAAACAAGTTTAAGTCAAAAGTGCTTGCATATAGAACTTAATTTTATTTATAAAAATGTTGATATTTACTTTACAGTTCTATTAAGAGATGTAGTCTCATAAATAGAAGTTAATCATTTCAGAATATGAATATTATCGTTATGAAAAACGATTGAGTAAATTATCAAACATTTGAATAAAATAACCGAGACATAAATTTAGAGATGCTAAATTAAAACATTCATTTTTCCAAAACAATTATTGTTTTACATTACAAGTAATTTATGTTCTAAGCATAAATAATAAACTAAACTACGAGAGTGTAGTTCCAACTTGGTTGTGCTCAGCTGTTACTCTTCAATAAATATCTGCAAGCCATTTACAAATATTAGATTAACATTTAAGTACCAAGTACCTAAGTGAGATATGAAAAGTATGAGTTCTATCTAGTATATACTAGAAGTACTAGTCTCTTCCAGACTTTCTTTCCAAATAAGAGGAGTAAATCCTCTTCTAGTTTCCAGTTTCTTCACAAAAGAAACAAGATCCATCTATGTGGGCGTTAGTAGATTTCTTGGGCTTAAAGGTGTTCAGTCCATAATACATGGGCCTCTTAGATCACACTAGGTGACTATTTTAGCCTTGCATTATTCCAATGTTTAAACTAGCTTTAAATAAAATATCACTATATTTATTGGAATATTGCTTGACTTGTTATATCATCAGATATATGTTTAATTTATCCAAGACTTCCTAGAAGTCATGAATAACTATTCCTAGCTTGATGTTAGAAGCATCTTTAGCATCACAGTGATGCCTATACTAGGTATCATGTTTAGGTTTAATTGCTCAAAGCAAATAGTTTAGGACTAGGACATTTAAGTGTATACAATTTCATATCTCTCACGAGATTATCTCTTAAGATATGAACTTATTCAATGAAGTTGTATCTATTGAATGTTATTGTTTCATTAAGTCATTAGAGAAAATGACAATTCATGATAATGAGAATGAATTATTTAACTACAAAATTTTTAACAAAATTCATTTAGTATTTTCAATATTTAATCTTTAATAGTTAATACCCTTTTAGTTTCCAAAAACATTAATTATCAAAGTCTAGGATCCAATTTGCAAAACAAATAAATGGTTAGGTATCCTTTATCCCATCCATTTGAATTCAACCCGGTAGATATCGATTATCAATTATATGTCACTATATAATTCCTAGATTTATGGGATCGCTAATAACAAATTTAATTAGACATGTTTGATCTCATCTATGCCTCGGAACTCTCTTGCTTAGGTATCCTTTATCACAAAAGATTTCCGATCAAATCATCCAATTTGAAAAACTTGTGTAATCGGCCTATAACTTGGTTATAGAGATTGTGAATATACCCCGGCCATCAAAAGACAACACTAAGCGGTTAGGTATCCTTTATCCCACTAGTGCATACAAGAGATGTGCGGGTGTTTTTCAAAAGGATTGCATAGATTTGAGGTTTGTAAAATAAGGGTCTTTATATGTTTTATAATTCTAGTTTAAAAACATATGATATCATGGTTATTACATGCATATAATAAACCACGGTATCAATTTTCAAAAGAATATCACTTTTTAAAGATTCTATATAAAAACCTAGTTTTTATATAATTCGACGCAATTCAAATTTTAATAACCGGTATTAAATTTGATTGCATTTGAACCTTTTACATCTTTAATAAAACTTCATTTTATTACTTATATATTTGGAGTTTGTATATGTTACAAAAATCACCATTTTAAAACTTATAATGGAGTGTTTCAAAATTTGCTGTTATCAACGATTTTATAAAACCGGGTTTTATTTTTAAAATAATAACTTGTTACATCTTATGTCCAATTTTGAAAACCCAAAATCCATGTCATGTTTATTTTGTCCAAAATTATTTTAGCATGTGAAAAACTAATTTATCAACCACACATAATAATAGCATAAAATAAACAATACAAACATGCATAAAAAGATATGTACATAAACATAACCAACTAATGAAATTTTTTTTGTGAGCGAACACAAAAAATGCCAAGTCCATTCGTAAAGGGACATTTAAGGGGACCAAAAGACTTCTTGTAATGTTGTTGAAGAATATCCGAGTTGAGTAAACACCAATTTCTTGCAAATGATTGGAAAAACTTCTTAAAGGCTAAAATTCAGCAACTGTCGCTAAAAGTCCAACAGCCCTTTGTAAACAGCATTAGAGACACTTTTCAGAAAATGTCACTGAAAATCCTGCACACCTTTTAGACTCGAAAATTGCTCTTTTGTCTTCAAAAAATGGTTCCAACTTCATTTCTTGTTACATTTTTGTACAAATAAATTATTTTTAATAACTAATCTATTACTTTACAAAAATAAACAAGAAAAACTAATCTATTTAATTATTACATACCATATGAATAAATAAATTATTACAACCATTTTTATAAAACAGCCAACACAGCAACACAACAAACACAATGGTCCTTGGCTAGTTTATGCACATCATATACATCAACATACACATAAAACGACCTTTGTTTTTCTAAGACAACTTTAAATGACAAAAGATGCATGAAACTTTTGTCACATAAAATAACAAATATAAAGTTGTCATAGAAAATATGTATGAACTTATTTTTATACAATAACAAGATATCCATATTCTCCAAAAACCAAGATTTCCAAAAAATCAAAAAATCTAACTAAACTTGCAAGGTGGCTCTGATACCAATTGTTGGGTTTTTGTTCAAAAATAGTTTCATAAACTTGAAAAATATGGCAACGGAAGACTTAAAATTTTGAACATAACATAACATTTTATACCCACCAAGGATCTTCTTGCAAGTTATAGAAATATTAAATACCAACCATAGAAAGGATGAAGAAATAACAACCTTTGTTGTTCTTTGGATCCTCTTGGGAGGCTTGGAAGTTGATGAAGAATGTGGAACCTTTGAGACACCAACAATGACTCAACTTGATGTAGATGCTAGTCCATAAACTCTTAAACCCTTAAGATTTAAGTTCATAACCAATATGAACTTAAAGAGGGCATGAAAATGCAAGTAATCTTGAAAAAAAACAAGAACAAAAGGGAGAGAGCAACCTCCTCTTAAGAGGTTACAGTTTTGAGGAGTTAGAATGGATGAACCAACTCAAGTATGCAAGCCTCAAATTTATATTGTCTTAAAGTGAAGTCTTTAACCATTAGGTCCTTATACTTTAGACAAACATGTCCCCATGTCATAAGAGTGTCCATGCATGCAAGCTTGTCTCCCATGCTTCTTATTACTTTTGATTAAATAAGTCAAAGCACCATTCCATGTCCCTTAAAGTAAAATTTCGAAATTTATATACAAAAAGAGAAGAAGATTGTATATTTTATAAAACCCAAGTTTATAAAATATAAAACTTAACATTTAGGTAAAAGACAAAAAGCCTTATGGTCCAAAATGTTGTACATGACTTATTAATTCATGCCTTATGAAATAATATGTTACTTGCTAATGAAAATTATTATTTCCAAGAAATAAATAATTTCCAATTAATTATAAGAGTTTATTGAATATTTATTAAAATAAATTTTTAATAAATAATCAATTATATCAAGTTGTTGTTAGTGTGACCCATTAGTATCATATGTTAATTAGCAATATCACTTTAATATGATTCTTGAGCATCCTAGATCTTTCAAACGGGAACATGAAAGTGTAAGTATGTTATTAAAGTGGTGACCAATATGATGAAGATTGGAGCAAGCCTAAAAAGGAATGTAAGCACTATGAGGAATATAGGAAAGAAAAGGAGGAGAAATACTGCCAAGTGTGACGATTTTACCAAAAAGAGCAAGCAGCACTTGAGAAAAAACCCAATCTCAAATCAGTGTTAGCTAGGTTTATGGAAGCTAATGAAAAGAGGCATAATGTTACTGATACTACATTAAGCAATCAACAAGCCTCCATATCGAATATAGAGATTCAAGTTGGATAATTGTCAAAACTAGTCTAAAAACGCTTACTTCCTATTAATTTCGAACCAATACCGCAACCATATGTGATAAAGATATCTATTGGAGAAGAAACTATTTTTGAGCCTTTGATTATCCTCGAAGTAGCCATGAAGCATCCTGATCAACAACAAAAAGAAGTGAAGGAAGAAACGAAAAAACGGATTGCCCAGTTTTCACGATGTGACGAGCATGATGTCACCTCGTGGGCGCTGCAGGAAAATTCTACAATTTCTCCGGTTAAGCCGTATCAACCCCCACTTCCTTATCTATCCTGAGCCATACAGAATCCGTTGGAGCACGAGTACAAAAGGTTTATTGAGAAATTGAAGGGAATCACAATTAATACGTCGTTCATCAATGTAATTGCAAAAATGCCAGAATACGCAAAATTTCTTAAATATCTTATGAGTAATCGAGAGGAATTGGAAAAGATGTCTCAGGTTATTTTAAATGAAAAATGTTCAATAGTTTTCATGGAAGGGATGCTAATAAAAATGGGAGATCTGAGATGCCTCACTTTGTCGTGTGAGTTTGGCAATGCAACAAAGGCATATGCTTTGGCTAATTCTGGAGCTTGAATCAACTTGATGCCATATTCATTCTTCCAAAAGCTTAATTTACTAGAACTAAAGAACATGAGAATGGCAATCTATATGGTGGAACGATCTGTCACTTATCCTCGTGGCATTATTAAAGACTTATTGGTAAAAATTGGAAAGTTCGTTTTTCCAATTGATTTTGTGGTCTTATACATGAAAGAAGATGAAGAGGTACCTATCATACTTGGACGTCCATTACTCAACACCGCAAGAGCTTTAGTCGACATTCACAAGTCTAAACTTACACTACGAGTTGGTAATGGAGAAATCACTTTTGGAGCAATAGGAGACAATAAATCCTCGCAAGCAACAAAAGATCAATTATGCTTATTGAATGGGGTGGTTGAGGAATTCTATGAAGACAAAGAGAATATCATGTGCTTAGAAGAAGAAAGAGTTGATGAAATTATATAATTACAAAAGATGATGGAAGAAGATCTATTAGCTTTTGACCAGCCTTTGCCAAAAGTAGAAAAAACAAGGAAAGACGTGAAAAGTAGCAAGCGTAGAGCATCAATTCCATTAATTTTTGAAGTTTTTGCCTTTTCAACTCCTCAAGATCAATTCAAGGAGGCTAGTGAAATGAAGGAAGCCAAGAGAAATAGAATAAAGGACGAAGTGGCTGTTCAAAGTAAAGGAGTCAATCGGAAGCACAGTCCAAGTGACAACCGGAGAAAGAATGAGAATTAAACTAAAATGTACAAGAGGAGGGTTGCGGCGTACAAACAAAAAAGGTTCGAATTAAAGAACAACATGGATATTCTGCTCCTAACAGAAAGAACGTAGAGCAGAAGGATTCCGACTCACAACTCCTACAAAAGAAGCTCTTCCGGGAGGCAACTCGTGTTTGGTTTGCATTTTCTTTCCTTTTATTTTTAGTTTTATCATTTCGTTTTCATTTCTGAATTTTTCTAGGATTAGTCACAATCTCGTTTTCTATTTTTAATCAAATGTGGGGTCACAAGAGCGTATTTGTGAAACTTTTTATAAATTATTGAAGAGAAAATGATTTTTGGAATTTAAACAACAGCACGACGTGGACATATCTTCTTTACGCCGAGAGATTTTGACAAACCCCGATTTTGGAATGCATACTCATTCTCACGACGTGCCTTGTTAGATTAGGTGTCTAAGCCAATAACTAAATTGGTATATACTTGAATTATTAGCAAAGTTCTTTTGGGTTGCCCTCAAACCTGATAATTGAATAGGATGACTTTAATAGAGAGAGAGAGAGAGACTGATTTATTGATTTATTATATAATTAATAAATAGAAATAAATGATTTATTAATATATTATGTGAATAATATATTAATTAGAAACAATATTATTTAATTAAAAATTAATCAGGAATTAATTAGAATTAATTTTGGGATTAATTGGATTAATTAAAAGTACAATGACCTAAGTTGTAATTGTTCAATAGATGAACAAAAGGAGTCCAGAACCTTCCACAAGTGGTGGACGGTTTTGAGGAGTATTCTAGGTTTTCTAGAATATCCCTTGAAGATAATTAGGGAATAAGGATAATGATCTAATTTGAAATAATAGTATTATATTCAAATTAGGGTTATCTAGGGTTTTCCTATCAACTATAAAAAGGCCCTTAGGCTACCCATTTTCGATCATCACTTCTCCTAAAAGGATAGTCGAAAATATACTTCCCTTCTCATCTCTCTTCTAGTTTCCTAGTTGCTAGGGTTTGGGTGTGAACCATCAGCGACACGAGATTTCTAGTGCTTGCTTCCAAGAGCTATTGAAGAAGGATTTGATTAGTTATTTACAACAATAACTAAAAGGTATGTAAACCCTAACCTTTTATGTATTTCAAAATTATTAGGGTTTCCATAGGGTTCTTTTGATGTTCATAGTTTATAGTGTTTTAATAGTGAAAACATAGATCCAATTAGGTTAAATGTGAACTTAAGGGTTAAGTTATTTTCCGGCACATGATTTTGTAACCTATAAAACCTAACACATCTATGCGTCACGATGTGAATATAAGGGGGGAGGGGGACCAGATCGATGATTTAACCCTAAAATGACCATTTGACTATCACTTTCAAATCCAACTCACGACGTGCTCTCCATTTTTTCACCACACTTCGAATTACTTAGACATATTTATCCTCTTAGTTTAATTATTCAATTTTAACAAATTAAAACAATATTTAAAACTAAAGATAAACCCTAAAATTCTAAATTTTATGGTAAAATCCCCAAATCAACCAAATTAGCTCAAAACACATCGCGTCCAGATTTGGGCACACCGTGCCCTGCGATTAGCAGGTTTCTTTTGATTTTCTAAGTTTTTTTTTGAGTAATTCTCATAACTAAAACCTAATTACTATGATACCACATTTGGGTTTTCTATACATCTACACACTAAATTAGGCAACGGAAACAATTAATAATTATCCTATGTGTACATGTACCCTAGATCTCGGTTTAACTATTACGGCAACCTACTTTTGAAACTATGAATATAAACTATCAAGACCCATACAAATACTAACCTTTAAAGTATAATTGTATGTACTTTTGATTCCTTGAAGATCTTGAACTCTTGGTTTCACTTAGGAAGATCTAGCACCTAAAGTAAGAATTCCTTCAATGACTTACACCCAAAAGTCTAAAACCATAGAAAATTGAGGAAGGAGGAGAGAACACTTACATGAATCGAAGTCTATCAATGCAAGGGAGAAAAGGAACGAAATTAATGAAGGGTCTAAGGGTCTATTTCATCTCTTCAAAATCATCCACCCTCTTGAGGGATTCTAGAATGTTCTGCGTGCTCAACTATTGAACAACTAATATTCAGTCCTTATACCTTAATCAATTCCTGATTAATTCTAACTATTTCAATTAGTTCCAACATTAATTATAAATTAATTTTAACTAGTTTCTAATTAATTTATCAAGGCATGATAAATTAGTAAACTATTTATCTCACTCTGTCAAATTCTTTTTCTAGATATTTTAGCTCTTGAGAGCAACCTAAAAAAGATTTTGTTATTATTCCTAAAGTTATACCAATTAGTTATGATATTGGACACACATTTCCAACAAGTTTGTCTTTAAAAATATTCATATTTTCTTCTTAAGTGATTACAAAATCTTTATATTATCGTTCATGATTTTGACAAATTGTATTAACTCTTAATCATCATGGAAAAGGAGCAAATTGAGCAAATAATATGTTATAAAACTTGACATCAGATTTGTGGTACATTGAAACATTTAAAGGCGAGGTCTTGGATAAATGGGATGTCGGTTTGAAGCCTGAAATCACAGAAAATGATGACTAATAAATACAGTTACTAAAACAAATTATGTAGTTTTGAATCATATATATGAATTACATAAATGAATCAAATTGTTTAATAGTGATTCATTAAATCATGAAGGTATTAAAGCATTGAATCAACTCAACCAACGATTTGACATGTTAAACTTGAGTCGTTTTATTAGTTTGAACCATATCATCATTGCTAGTACATCATTAATGTAGCTAACCATTGAAACAAACCAGTTAACAATGATTCATTGATTCATGAATCAAATCAGTTAATAGTGATTCTAATGATTCTCATGGTTTTAGTAAAAATGATTATAATGATTTCGGTGTTTGTTTTGTAAAAGCGTTTGTAGTGCCACATGTAAAAAATATTGTGTGATAACAAATTTAAAGTGTCATACTTTGATACCGACCCTAGTATTTTTATAGAGATTATAGTCTTTCCGATAAATTGCTAACATATTATTCACTCGAAACTAGTACTTTTGTACCGTGATTCCGCTAATAGCATTGTACTTTTAGTTATCATGTTAATGCAAGCATTGTAATTGAAAATTTGCATTACTTTCATTGTAATAAAATTGCTAAAAATAGCATTGTACTTTCACAATTACAATCAAATTTGAATCAATATTTTCTCAAAATTTTGCCCACATTTGATCATCATTTTTATTCACGTTTTCTCATCTATCCACAATTTGTATTGCTATAAAATGCTAGAAATAGCATCGTACTTTCAAGTTAAATGCTAAAATAACATCATACTTGAATCGATTAAAATGACCCTTAATAAAAATTTCAATGTTCTCCCTCATTCAGTGAAGTACATTGTTAACAAATAAATAATAAATAATCAATTTTCCCAATCGGCTTACCTTTATTCATGTAATTACATTGATTCATTTAAAACTTAATAAAAAACTATTTAACTACCAATATGCTTAGTATTGATTAATCAATAGACATCTTATCATCTAAAACTTAATAAATAATGTTAAAAATAAACTATTTCGTAGAATAATCATTTTTTCTTTTTGGAAAGTATGAACATTACGAGAATTTTTTCTCGTATCAACCTTGTCTTAATCAACCCACTACCTTTGTTTCTAATTTTACATAGAGATTTGGTAAGTTCGAAATGTAATCATGAGCATCTAATTGTTCAATCAGATTTCGTAAATAAAGTATGTCAATATAACAAATTTAAAATATCAATGTAATTTTATAGCTTTTTGAAAACAAAAAAAAATACAATGATTACAATTTACCTTAATTAATAAAATCGTATTTTAAATCACTTTTACATCCTATTTTACACGATATATATATATATATATATATATATATATATATATATATATATATATATATATATATATATATAATCTGCTACAATAACGTTTCAAACTCGAAAAATGATGATTCAGAATAAGCTTCTTGTATTGATTCAATCGTAAAAAACGATTCAATTTTTTCGATGATAGGAAAACGAATTCAACAAATGAACTCTTACATTATTCAAGACCAATGATAAAATGATTCATTGGCTTTAGTTACAATGCTTTACCCATAAATCCCACTACAATGCTCACACTAATTCAAAATCAACGATAAAAGTTTTTTTTAGCTGCCTCAATTACAAAACACATAATTACATGCTTCCGGTGTAACTGTCATTTTTACCCGTAAATCTATCGACATTGGTAACATTGTTTCAGGTGGTAAAAAACGATTCAAGTGTTTCAACTACCAAAAAAATAAATGTTTCAAATAATAAAATAAATAAATTCAACTACATCAAATCCAATGTACCTACCTTGAAATCATTGGAATGACTACATCAGGTAAACCACATTTTTAAAATATTATGCATTAAACGTGTGGCTACATACACGTCACATATTTCTGCCTCAATTGTTGATGATTCGTTGTGTAAACCCCGTAGATCGTTGAATCTTGACTTCGTAAATACATTGGATCGATATTCATCCTTCAGAATTCAAATTAATAGTATCTTACTTCTAGTGATTCTTTGTAATCTTTGTGATTACTATAATAGAAAATTTTATTGATTGGTTTTTATTAACAAAAAGTCAGTGTAGTAGCACTATGCTTACAATAATTTCATTGTTTCTTTTTTTACAAAAATCAATAGGGTGTTTGGCTAAGCTTATTAAAACAACTTATTACCTTATTAGTGGTTCCACACCATTATAAGTTAAAAAAAATTTTGGATGAAAAATAACTTATTCCGGTGGGTAACCTCTAATAAGTAATTTTTTCATAATTTACCCCACACTTACTTATTAGCTTACTAGGCGCATGTCCGCGCTTTGTGCATAAACATCTATATAGTTGAAATCATTACAAATATATGTTTTTTTAAATATAACAATAAAGTTGTTGTTAAATTTGATATAATAATTCGTATATTAAATTGATATAATATATTGATTATTTTGAATTATATGATAATATATACATCTATTATAACTGTATAATCTCAAACGTTTGAATGACTTCTACCCACCAGTTACTAATGAATAAAATTAAATATAATATATGTCTTAGTGTTATTTATAGTTTTTGTTATTGTTAATTAATTTTTTAAAATTTATTTTCTTAAAGTTTTAATATCTATCATTATAATTATTTAAAACATCATACATTGTTTTTTGATTTTAAAGGTAACAATATAATCATTTATATATAGTTATTTTTAATTATTGTTATTGTAAGTTATTTTAAGCTACTTATTTGAAAACATTTAACGATTATACAAATATCTTTAGGAAATATTTTAGTTAAATTGATATTATAGTTTTGTTTTTGCATTTAGCACTACAATTTATCAATTTTAACTATTCACAAAATATCCATTGGATTTTTTTAAGTGGAACTGAAATTTATATTTAAGTTGACACTGTAATATTATATTTAAATTATCAGTTTAAGTATTTTGTCCAAACTGTTCAAAAGTTGTAGCTTTAAATTGATAATGGTTTACATACAACAACATATTAAATCTAATAAATTAAGTATAATATGTTAAAAGTTAAAGACATAAATTTATAAGTAGAAGTAAATTATATTATTTTAGTATTGAAATTTAGTTTATTTATGATTATACTTTAGGTTTAATATTTATTTAACCTTATTAACCAAATTATAATAATTATTAGAAAGACACTACAATTTATCACTTTTAACTATTTACAAAATATTATTTGGGTTGTTTAAGTTAAACTAAAATTTATATTTAAGTTGGTCCTGTAATGTTATATTTAAGTTTATGATTTAAATATTTTATACAAATTGTTCTAAAGTTGTAACTTTAAAATGATAATGGTTTACATCAAACAATATATTAACACTAATAAATTAAGTATAATATGTAAAGGTTAAAAAACATAACTTTATAAGTAAAAGTAAAGATATTCTTTTAATATTGAAACTTAGTTTATATATGATTACACTTTAGGTTTGATATTTATTTAATCTTATTAACCAACTTATAATCATTATTAGAAAGAAATTGAAAAGTCATGGAAGTTTCAAATGAATGTGGTGAAAGGAAAAATGCATGGGAGTTTCAAATGAATGTGGTGATAGAAAAAATGCTTCATTTATAATATAGTACTAGGCGACTCCACGCGCGTTGCACGAGAATATAATTATATAGTTAAAATAATAACTTTTACCAAGTTATTATTTAATATTTCTACTTTAAAACAAAATGTTAGTAGTAAAGCAAACATATAGTTAACATATTAGTTTTATTAAACATTATAGTTTAATTTTTAAGTCATTGTGATATATACAATTATTTGATAATTTTATAAACTATTTAAAATTGTGTAAATTATATGTCAAATGAATGATAATATAACGGGTAACAAAACGTATGAACAAAAATATGAACTGCAACTTTTAGTAACATAAAAATAGAAAAACATCTATTATAACATTTGTATTAAAAAAGATATATATACAACTAATTATAAAAAATATGAAAAATAGACACTATAACTTTTAATAACATAAAAACACTAAAACATCTATTATAACATTTATATTAACTCTTCATATTTAAATCACAAATCTCTTCAAATACATTAATGTTTTTAATTAGCAAACTTTACAACCTTATAAAAGAAAGGAAAATAAAAATTATTAGTGATTACTAATTAATAATCATAAGTTAAAAACTCTTGAGTTGTAACTAATAAATATATATAAATTAGAAAACTCTTGAGTTGTAGTATGAGTTTCAAATGAATGCGGTACTTGGAAATGTATTATTATTATTATTATTATTATTATTATTATATTCGTCTAAATAATTGGTTTTGATGCATCTATTTAATACCTTCAATTATTAAACATAAATATATTTAATTATATATTTATAACATACATAGGTGCATATACATGTTAAACAAATCACATATAATATATATTTTTTTGTAAATGTCATATGTAATTCTTGTCGTTGTAATATGGATAAATTACTTTCATATGAAGAACATATCAATGATAAGTCTATCATAATTACATATCAGATGTTCAAAATTATGTTATCTTTTAAATATGTTGTGTAGAATAACCCAACAAAAAAATAATAGAAAATAAACATAATCAAAATAGAAAAACTACAATGAAATAAATAAGAGCATTGGATGGTTGAATATATAAATAAAGATGTTACATAAACATACATTTAAATCAAAAGAAAAAACTAACATTCGTCAACTTTGCTCAAACAAAAAAACGTATATCTATTTTATGAATCTTCTTTCTTCATTTAACATCATTCAACCATAGAAACTTGATGTCGATTCTTCACTAACCTGCAATCAAAATATTTTTCTTGTAAAAGAAGAATCAGAAAGATATTCCAACCAAAACATTGATGTTTGAAGAGTCACATTCAAGATTGAGTAATACACACAAATCACATATAAAGATTAAATGAGAAACTGAATATAAAGAAAGAATAGAAAAACTTCATTTGTTTTGGTTGAAAGAAAAAGTCATATTACAATTACCATCGATGCGACATAACCCATTTCTTCAAATCATCATATTTGGATCGTGAATGCTTCAACTATATGAAAACTTTTGAATCACAATATCTTCAAATCCTTCTTACATGTAAGATTTTATATAACACAAAAGACACAAAAGATTGGCCTTTTATAGTAAATTTTTCACTAAATGCTAATTAAACATAATATAAGTTATAAAACTTTTGAGTGTTAAATCATAATTAAGAAAACTTTTGAGTTGCATTAGTTAAAAAAGGGGGTTTCAAATGAATGTGGTTTGAGGAAGTTAAAAAAAGGAGATTTCAAATGCATGAGATTCAAGATAAAATGCTAGTTTTATAAGTATGTATGATATGATATGATAAGTTAATAAGCTAATAAGTTATAAGTTAATTTTTGCCAAACACTCCATTAGTAGAACAATGCTTGTAGTAATGCTATTCTCTCTCTCTCTCTCTAACAAAATTCATTTTAACAAAACATGTTTTTTTTCCAACGAATTGAAACCATTGTTAACAAACAAAGGAAACATATTTTATACAAACGAGTTTTTTCAATGAATTAAATATTAAGTTAAACTAAAATTCAATTTTATAAATCAAAATAAATTGTATTCTCTCTCTTTTTTTTTTAAAATGAAACCCTCATTAAAATAAAACATCCATTGAATCAAAAGACCCATTAAATTAAATCTCTCAAATGAATCAAAAATTTAAGCAAGAAAAGAAATTGCTATTTTGATGCGTATAAATTAATTATAACTGAAATAGGATTCGTAATTGAATCATTGATCTTCATAATTTGTTTACAAACTTACGTGATATAGTTTGATGAGCAAGGATCTCTAGTGAATCGACGGTAAAAAGAATTCAAAAAAATCAATGGTAGTTTTCGAATATATTTTGAGCCCGTAACGAAAAGGAAAAATGACCATTGAAATACATAAATTTCATCAAGTTTCTATAATAACTCAATAATTAAAAGAAAATCACTTGTACTAGCTTTTAAATATAACATTTTTGAATATAGGGATAATGCCATAAAAAGCCTTAAGTTTGAAAGAAAATGTCGGTTTTACCCTTCGACAGATTTTTCGTTCGTTTATGCTGCAAACTTGTCATTAATACTTACCAAAAATATGAAGACGTGAATAAAAAAAAATTATTAATAATTTCAATTTGTAGTAAAATAAAGTTATCTATATAAATTAATTTATATTTCTTACACTAAACATTATGATTAATTAATTATATTAATTGTATAAGTAGTCAATATAAATATGAGGTTTAAAATAAATATTTTATTTAAAAATGATAATATTTTATTACTTAATAACCAATAATAAAATTTAATAATTATTTTCTCATAAAAAACTATTCACCATAAGAGTTATTTGTCGCTGCCGCTTTGTACGAGCACACATCTAATATATATATATATATATATATATATATATATATATATATATATATATATATATATATATATATATATATGAAGAACTAAAAAACCGGAAAAAACGAAAGTAAGAACCAGGGTTGTGTTGGCTTTTTGCAGTCCTAAAAATGAAGAACTAAAAAACCGGAAAAAACGAAATTGCCCTTCTTAACTCTTCTCCACATTCACACCCTTTTGATTAGGCATGTGTTGTTTGTGTTTGTGTTTGCATCTGTTTCCCTTGATCGTGATTGTATCAAGGTAAAGATGATGATGGTAAGAAAAACAGTGATGTTGCGATAAAAATCACAATTAAAAGTTCTTGGGCTACGACAATACACTAAAGTCCTAATATTTTCAACGATTTGACAAAAAAATCCTAAACTTTATTTTTTTGACAGTAAAATCATAATTCACGATTTGACAAGAAAATCCTAAAGTTTATTTTTTTGACAATAAAGTCATAATTACCGGCTAACCGGAAAAAATGGTAAACGTGTCAAAAAATGCCGGTAGTTAAGATTTTACTGTAAAAAAAATAAAATTTAGGACTTTCTTGTCAAATCGATAAAAATATTGAGACTTTAATGTATATATATCTCCTAACAATCCTACCCTTTGGCTAGATAAGTTTCTTAATTTCTTATATATTTTGGAACAGTAAATATATTTTACTCCTAAACTACTTTTAAATCCATCTATATCTCTAATAGAAGTTGAACAATCGATCTCAAAAAGAAAATACCGTATGACTAGAAGTCATTTGCTGATTAATCGTTATTTAACTCAAGAAATAAAAGTTGGGGATATAGCCACTTACCAACGTCTTATTAAATGTTTTCCTCCATAAAATATCATTTAATGCTGCATTTATTATGTACGTCATTGTTTGTTGGTAATATATTTGGTCGAATGCACATAAAAAGTTTTTATAATAGTCATTCAAAGTTTCAACAATAAAGTTGTACAGTCGAACATAAATGTGTTCTACCTGGAGTCACGTTCGTGAATAATTATGTATATCAGAATATATATGCTTGACGCGAGTGATGTTTTGTCAGGTTTTAAAAGCTATTAATCCTTCTTTAAAGTGGGTGGTGTTAAAAAATTGTAATTTTATACATACCTTTTAAATTGCTTTGTATATCATTTTGTGAGTATAAATGTTTGGTTATTTTGATAATTTAAGTGAGTAGGAATACATATCTTAAAAATAACACTTTTTAAAGGTTTTATTAAAATGTTTTCGAAATGATCAAATTATTCAAAATTTTATTTTCTTATAAAATTATTTTAATTTTAATTTTTTTATTAATATTTGAGTTATTATCTTTTATATATATATATATATATATATATATATATATATATATATATATATATATATATATATATATATATATATATATATATATATATATATATATATAGTGAAGTTCAATAGAGAACCATAATTAACAAGGAACCAATGAACCAATCGTGAGCATCATAAATCATAATGATCAACGGCCAAGGAAATAAATATACACTTTTACATTGGACGCAAACATACCAGGTTATACCAAAAAATCCATCTCCTTACCAAAAAACTCACCTCTTTTTTCTTGTTTAAAATTTTTTTTAGGCCACATATTTTATCAAAAAAAAAAAAAACCGAATATACCGTTGTTCTCGATTTTTCGTCCTCTTTTCATAGAGATCCATGTTGATATATAAAAAACGAACTTTTTTTTTCGAAAAAAAACTCACTTTATTTTGTTAGTTTTTTCAATATTTAAGTTTATTTTTATAAAAAAAAACTAATTATACCAAAAATATTATTTTTTTTGTACTCTATTAATAAACATCAACACCGATAAAAAAAAAAAAAACCTCGAACAGTGTAGATTCATACTATGAATCCAAACTGTAAATATTTCAATTTTTAACATTCACAATGTGAAAAAGCCCTAACAGTTCAGATTCACATTGTGAATCTGACTTACTATTATGCACACTGTGAATCTGAGAAGGTTCACAAAAAAAAAAAAACCCTTGATCAGTGTAGATTCACACTGTTAATCTAAACTGTAAATATTTCAATTTTTAACATTCACAATGTGAAAAAGCTCCGATCAGTTTAAATTCACACTGTGAATCTGACTTACTATTATGCACATTGTGAATCTGAGAAGGTTCACATTGTGAATTTTTTTACATGAATATGAATCTATGTTTAAAAAGTACAAAAAAACATGAATTTTGATATATTTATTAATTATTTTCTATAAAAAAATAGACCTTAACTTTTCAACAAAAAAAATTAAGTAGGTTTTTTTCGAAAAAAAAAATTCATTTTTTATATATCATCATTGATCTCTTTGGAAAGAGGACGAAAAATCGTGAACAACGGTATACTCGGGTTTTTTTCGATAAAAAACATGGCCTAAAAAAATTTTAAACGAAAAAAAGGAAGTGCGTTTTGTTATAATCCGGTGCATGTGCGTCCATTGTAAGTCTACAACCCTTCCTTTTACCGTTGATCGCTTTAAATTTCGACGATTTGGATTTGTTCCTTTGTTCCTTGATTAATAATGGTTCTCTATTGAACTTTTCTATATATATATATATATATATATATATATATATATATATATATATATATATATATATATATATATATAAGTTTATTTGATATCATGTTAATTTTGTAAGACATGGAGACGCGATCTTAGCCATTCATATTGGAGATAAAAAAAAAGTAAATCTAAAATGCAAAATAAAAGGAAAAATCTAAAAATTCTTTTTTTAATTATTATTTTTGTCATTTTATTTACCAAAAAAATAAAAAATAAAAATAAATTAATAAAATAAATAAATAAAATGAATAAATAAAATTATAGTTTTTTTTTGAAATATATGTGAAATATTCTAATAGAATATTACACTGTAAATATTTAAGTTGAATTTTTAGAATTGTTAGATATGTTAAAATATTCTAATATTCTATTAAAACTGTTAGAATTTATAGAATATTCTAATATTCTATTAAAATTGTTTGAATATTTGTAGTCTAATATTCTATTAAAATATGTGAATATTGTAACAGTTTTGTTGTAATTTTTATACTAGAATATTCTATTAGAATACTTCATAGATATTTCAAAAAAGCGGTATTTTTTTTTGGAAAATATAAATGACGAATGTGGCAAAAACTTGAAGAGTCGCATTTGGTAAATGTCAGGGACCAAAACTGGGAAACTCTTGAAACATTTGTAGCTAGCAGTAGAGAATATCAAATGTGGGGGATCAAAAGTGCTAACTCTACTAACTAATATGTTAAAAAGTTGAGGATGGACAAAAAGTGGCAAAATATTGAAACTTTTGTGGCTAAACTTTAAAAAAATTAAGGAGGGACCAAAAGTGACAAGTTAAAATTTTTGTGGTAAAACTTAGAAAAATAAAAACTATATTATTCATAAGGTGTTATGTGATATATATATATATATATATATATATATATATATATATATATATATATAATGATTTAAAAATTTAAAATAGTTTATATTAAATCTATAATAAATTTGTTAAAAAAATATTAGTGATTAGATAGAGTGAAGTGATTGTTAAAAAATATATTAATGATTAGATATTTATAGAGTGAAGTGATGGATGAAAGTTTTATTAAGATTTAAGGGGATTTTTAGGAAACCCATTGAAAGTCCACCGGTAACTATAATATGGTAGGTGATATATTATTACTATCTTATCACCATATACAAATAACATAAGATTGATATATCTACCGGTTCCCACCACTACATCTCATCTTTCATAATTAAAGCTAGTAAACATATTCGTTCTTCATAACTGCTCAGGGTTTTTATGTATTTTTTTTATGGTTGTTGTTTTATATTGGCTGGTTAAACAATATATATATATATATATATATATATATATATATATATATATATATATATATTACGTAATGCGGGAGATACATTTTGCAAAAGAGTGAAGCATATGATCTTGATAAATATGCACCAACCATCAATAATGGCAATAGAATACAAATCCTAACAATCCATACCAAGAGTATTTCATTACATGCACCTTTTATGTTATAGCCAATGAATCTAAGAATATAGAGACAGAAACCAATCCATTAAGAGAAAAAAAATAAGAAAAAAATCATTAATTTGAAAGTTGGGTGTATTCTACTGTACTCAATAATATACACCAACCACATTATACTTCTAATTTTTTTCATATTAAGGCATTGTACTTTGACAACGATACTCAATTACTGATTAATAATCATTAAAAAAAATATTATTATAGTAGTGATTATGGTTTGTATTTGGATGATATTGCTATAAATTGGTACATTTTTCCAAATTGCATTGTTATTTTGTTGTATTTAAACCTAAAAAAATCTACTAACCTCTTGTTTGTACAACTCTTCAAGCTGTCTTGAAATTGTTTCTATCAAGTCAAATATATTTGGGTTTGTTCTTGTACGTTATTCGTAATTTTCCCAAACCTACCAAAAGATCACATGTTAGATTTAGTCCACATTTTTGTCCAATATATATTGATTCATTCAGATCTTGGACTGTAGATTACCTATGGCAATTTTTCTGGATTTTGCTTTCAAGTTGTTTGAACAATCTTGCAACATTTCTTTGTTCCTAAACCAGTTGGGAAGGTTGGATCTAAACTTTAATATTCCAAAATGACCTAAAAGACCAAGATAACTTGCATGGCTTAAAGGGAAGACAAAAGATCATAACTTTCCTAGTTCATGAGGTCCAAGAAGCATTCCAAACTTGATCAAAAGATGTTAGTGTCCACTCAACTCAAATATCACCCATAAAATGGACCAAAAGTGTCAAAAACCACAAATGACAAGATCTAAAGAACTAAAAAGAAGGATATGAACTTTATACTCACAATAATCCAGAAATAGAGTGACATTCATGGATCCAAACTTGAAACAACATTCCTTGCAAACAAAAAAACTTTCTTGATCTTCAAGCTTCATCAAAACACCATCGAAAGCACCCAAAAAAGAGAGAGGATAGGGGAGAAGCTCAAATCATGAAGAGGGAGGCTCGGGTTTCTCCCAAGGAGTTCTAAATGATATGGAGGCTGAGAAAATGCTCTAAAACATGAATTCTTACCTTTAAATATGTTGAAAACCCTAAAAATCATTGGCTTGGGCCTGCCCATCTTCCACTCCATGGAAGACCATTCTCTAATATGTGGCGATTACCACGCCATGGAAGACAATTCTCCACTACGTGGCGATTGCCACACCATGGAAGACAATTCTCCACACTGTGGCGACATGTTTTCACCCAAAATCATTCCATCTTCAAACAATCGTAACTTCTTCGTTTCAAATCTGTTTTCGGCGATCTTTATACGTACGCGAAGGTATTAACAAACCCTACAATTATATCTAGTTACTTTTGACTAAAAACATACCACAATTAGAAACCCGAATTAACACCTTTCCCATTTTACCCTTTGCTTCAAGGCATAATTCTAGGGTTTTAATCACTTAACCAACATTGTTAATATCCGATAAAGTCTAAAATCTATTCCTTTGAAGCCCAAGACCTTTCCTCGATCAAATTACGGTTTGCTATCCCGAAATTAAAAACATCATGGAAACTAGGTGTGATAATTATCCCCCATTTAAATTGGATTTCATCCTCGAAATCTGATTTGGTTAAAATTCTTGGAAACTATACTAATACAATTCACATGCTCCATCCCATAACTTCATAACCTCAAGCGTCGAGACTAAAAGCTCCAGAGAGCATGCGGAACCCAACTGATGCTAACAAACAATCCAAGCACTTGAAAACATTCAACGGCAACAACAACCACTCTCCCCCCCAAACGATACGAGCCCACTCATAACAAAACTACTCAAACCGGGAAAAATCTCAAAGCTGCGACTGAATCGATTCATACTTCACAAAGTTGGGTACCTATCAAGCTAAAATTACGGGGACATATATAATGGTTGACGATCATCCACTCGTCATACTTACCCCACGACCCTAACCACGAACAACACTCTACCATGAAGAACGAACAGTCAGACCAATCCGATCGTGAATTCCCACCAATACCAAATCCAGAAAATATGTCTAAAAGACCTCAAATGCACACTTGAATTTTGACAAGTCCTCACTTATCCACAACTCCCAAGCACAACAATGGTCGATCCGGTAGAAAATCTCGGGCGATATCTACACTCCCATTCGCTTAGGGTACAACCATCTAACAAATCATCCAAGATTCCTACAACAAACTCTATCACTGACAACTCAATTCACTCCAAACCATTCTTGCAACAACGAATAAGGATCCACTAAGAAAACTCCACGAGGAACTGTCGAGAAACAACCGTGACTTTTCTAACAAGTCTAAATTCTACAGATATCCAACCCAAACTGCTAGTCACTAAGCTAGTTGAGACAACACCATACCACTCAAACACCCGACTACACCAAAAGGCTAACAGACCAACAAACAAGTCTCCGTTACACTACTGTCGGATCCAAATCATATAAGTGAAATCCACGATGGTTCATAATACGCCGCGATACCATCTAACCATTGGAATGAGAAGCTCATGGTTCCTTACCGTTCTTGTCATCACCCAACCATATACATAAAGGTTCTCGACCAATACCCAGTGAACATATAGGCACACTACCATCATCCCACTAACCTGTAGGAACCCAAAAAACATCCCACTGAACACTTACCAAAGCCACAACAACTATATTATTCTGTAACATGCAATCCTTCTAAATTTCAGGCTGCCACCGACACATCATCAGACAAAAATATGGTTGTACTCAATCACAAAATAAGATAGACAGTTGAATGCTTGTTCCAATTTGAAAGCAATAAGTTAAACAAGAACCATGCTATAAATCCGGACCAAGTGTTCTCAGGTTGTCTTACTCAGTCCACATGCACTCCTCTTGACAATATTTGATGAACTACCATAATACATGTCACAACTGGAAATTTCCAAGTCTAGAAACCAAGCCAAAGGAGTCCCTTACATGTAATATTTGTATCTATGCTAATATTATATGTTGGTAATGTAATGTTTTTGAGAATTATATTACCCTAAAGCCTCCTAAGTTTATGAAAACAATAAGAAGTTTAAGTTATGTCAAAAATGATCACATAAACAAGCATATTAAGAATCCTACACACTTAGACCATGAACTCTTCCCTAGAAACACACTTTGACCGTGAACTACCCTTTAGGGATCATATTGGCCGTGAACACACTCCAAGAAGCCACATTGGCCGTAAACCACCATAAGGGGAAGCATCTTGACCATAAACACCATCCTAGGCAAACCTTAGGCCGTAAACCCCCCCATGATACCTTTTTGGCCGTAAACTACCCTAGAGAACTCCCTTTTGAGCGTAAACCATAGTTTATGGTCCATTTGGACCGATAACCTCTTTCAATGCAATGGTGTTCACGGTGGATGCAAGCTGTAATGCGTAGATATCCAATACAAACTCAGTTATTCATGCATTATCCAACAGTAACCAAAGTAAACATCTTATCATTTCCTTATCCCATATTAGGGACCGTGAACCCCATTTCCCCATTTCACAACTCACATTTGCATTCTGTAAACCACAAAAACACTCTCAAGGCTTCATCCAAGTTCAAGAACCAATTCCTTCATCAACCCTCCTAAGTTCTTGTAAGTGTTTATGTCTAATAAGAGTTTTATTCAATTAGCTATTTTAAACTCCAACTCACACATAAATTTATGTGTTTATAATCTTATCCTAGCAAAAATTCTGAAGAGGATCACCCCACACTTCAAGTGTTCTAGGCTCTAACTCCTCCTCCCATCTCTCCACCCATACTATCTACTACCTAAGGTGAGCTTCATACCCCTCTTTTTGATGTTTTTCATGGTTTTGGGGGAGGATACAAGTCAAGGTTTTGTTTGAATCTAGTTATGCTTGCTTGTTATACATGTATACTAAGTTATATGTGTGTTATATCTTTGAAAGCTCCATGTGAAATAGTTTCTTGAGTTCGAAAATTTGGGATGATTTAAGTGGTTAAACCATAATACTCAAATGATGGAAAGTATCAAAACTAGTATGTTTACAATATATTATGATGTTCCAAGTTTTATGACAAAAACTCCAAAGGGTTTCCTAAAAATTTGCTCAAAATCAAATTGGTGAACAAAATATTTGAAAGTGGTTGAAAATGGAAATAATAATACTTTTGGTGGACCATTTTCGGCCATATGAATATATAAAGACTATTTTTGGATTATATGATAAATTTGGGAAATTAATGAATATCTCAATTTTTAAAGGACCAAAAATGAAATTTTGGATTATCAAGGGCCTTTTTGAATATTTTCATAAATATAAGTCTAAAATGAACATTTTAGAAGAAATGGGCCATTTTTACACATTTCACCAAGTTTTGGTTACTTATGACAACTTTTGGCAAATATGGGTCTTAATTGATACTTTATAAAAAGAATGGCCATCTTTGCCAATACCGATATTATTGGGTCATTTTTGATAAAGATGATTTCCAAGTGGATTATCCTCAATAAACAAAAACGATAGATTTAATCAACGAGAATAATTACTGTTATTTATTTAATAAATAATGGATTTTCACGATTTACTCAAAAACCTGTTAGTATTCTAGTCAGACGAATCTCCACAGTACCTAAATATAAATATATTAGTGTACACCTAAAGTCCTGTAACGAGTTATAACCAGAGTCTCTTGGAGGGAGAACGAGAATTTGTGTATAGATCTATACGGGGTTGACACCCCGCACCTTCGCTGTTCGCTACAGCTAGACCGACCAGTCTAGGGTGACAAATGTCTTTAATCAAACATGGGCGCCTGAGAAACGCCAAGACAGGCCTCCGTCCTATTAGTATGGTTATAACGACTCACTTAGAATATAACAGTGAATTGTTTAGAAATAAACATATGTTACACCTTTAGACTATAATAACGATTGTTTGGATACTTTAAACGAAGCTTTTATCACACAAGTATTAGGGTTTTAATACTACTATTTTACACAGTCAGAAAATATAGGATTTTCTGGGGGAAACAATTGTATACGAAATTGAAAATGATAAACTAACACACAAGCAACTATACTGGATTTAAAAGGAGACTCACAACTATTTTGATAAGAAAATATTGGATTTTCTGGTTTTTCCAACTGACACAGATTTTTATACAAAATGCTTATGAACTCACCAACATATTTTATGTTGACGCTTTCCAAACGACTTGTATTCTCAGGAAATCAGTAAGAAGGTTTGTGAGCCGCGGATGCTGAATTATTTTGATGTATTTTGGAACTTACTCATCAATGTTTCTTTTGTGTAACTCAAAAACATAAATATGATGTAAAACAATGTAAGTTTGATATATTTATGTATGATGTTTGGATTTGCTATGTTTCATTTATACTCAATTGTTATGATACTGCACAATGAAGTCACCCGCCTCCGGACGTTTCCGCCGCCTGGTCCGGAGGTGTGACAATACACACCCTCAAGGGAACACATAACCAACCATAGATCTACTATATTCCTTTTTCATTACAAGTTTACCCAAAAGGTGAAGTACTAGCGGATCTAACATGTGATGAACTTCAACTGATAACAGGGACATTCTCATGAAGAACCGAAAAAGATCCCACGCCTTAATTGAGACTAAACAGATCCTACCAATGTACAACTATCCCGGTAAAACTTCTAAATTTAGAGGAAAATTCCAAAATTATCTAGAAAGGTTGTCAGACTCCTAATTTGATGAACCCGAATACCAACCCCGCCGATATGATATGCCTAAATCTAACTTTGCGTAGATCCATGGTCGCACCCGAAAAAACTGAACAATGCCGCTCTGACTTCTGAACTTCCAATAACCAAGGACAGCTGCCAACTTGAGCTTACTAGAGACAACGATTCCACAACCAAACAATCAAGAGTATACATACCTAAAACCTATTACTTATACCTCACAAAGCTTGACTAAGGGTTGACGATGAACGGAATAACCAACAATCAAAAATGGTTTGACAAACTAAACCCAATGATTCCACATACTATCGAATAAGCCCGTACGAAATTTTACATACCGATTTCTGAAATTAATAGACAGATCAACCACTGCCCATCATGACCAAAGATACCAATCTATATTGAGAGCTAACCAATCTCTGTATATTCGGTACACGACTTTCACGGCTCAACCATCCTTCAATCATTCTATAAGAAACGAGTGAGTTCCTCGCCTAATAGCTTCCGAAGTGAGTAAAACCCACGCATCCCTGAACACATAAATAAGAAGCCATCTTGCTCTGCACCCTCGACTTGACCAATTCTTGAACTCCTTCAGATCATGAAAAACTCCAACGGATCATTACGAAACTCAACCAGAAACTTTCTAACCACGAGCACCTCGATGGTAGCCCACATCCCTTCACTCATGCAATAACGAACCTGAACCAAAAATATTGCATACTTGTACCATATATTCCTATGATTCAACGTATTGAAACCAAACATCAAACATTATGTTGATCCTTCGATCAAAATACTCAGTTCTCCCTACATAGGGATCAGACTATTACCGATTGACATATGCAATCCCAAAACCTCAGACTAGCTCAACCAGGTACATGCCAACCTTGACCCTAAGAATACAACGTAGCATAAGATGATCCTTTGAATAATGACCAACCAATCATAAGAAAACCTTGAACTTCAGATGAAGATCTCAGAAACTTTCCCCAACACTACCACCTCGAGCATTACGTTTCCCATGTAGGTGCGCAAGCAAGCACTCTGACAGTCCTATTATAACACCAAATCTCCAGCTAGAAACCATTAGAATAACCACCTATCTAGCAACTAGTCGCAAGAGTCAACATGAATATAAGAGACTTTATTCTTATAGTTGGGATACATCATAGACAGAGAAAGTTGTCGGTCCCAATTTACTTCTCCTAATTACCTGAAACAATCAGTTAGAACATGACCTAGCTGATTCCAAAAAGAGCAGACCCTTGATTTCTTCTTTCTACAGTCTTAACATCAATGACTCTCTTTCCCACATATGGCATATCTTGACGAAACCATACCTAAAGAATCCTCTTGTGCACTTCCGCACTTGCTGCATAAATCACAACTATCTAGTACCATGCTGGGTCTACATCCCTAATCTTCAAATCATATGTCCACTCTCTCTTTCCTCCGTACATGGAAAGTTGGAAGAACATAATCCCCATCGCAGAGAAAGACATTATAAGTCATCGGTTGATCACTCAGCCTCAGGGTGTAATCCACAAATCGAAATTTTTTGTCCTCTACTAATAAACTTCATCAACGATTAAAAAAAAACTTAATTAGTTCAGATTCACATTGTAATCTAAACTATAAATATTTCAATTTTAACATTTACAATGTGAATCTTACTTACTATTATTCACACTTATTCACATTGTGAATCTGCTCAGATTCACAATGTAAATCTGGGGCAGATTCACATTACTGAAATTTCATTTGTTATTATTATTATTTTTTTATTTTTACATCACTATGAATCTATGTTTAAAGAGTACCAAAAAATATGAATTTTGATATATTTATTAAAAATTTTCGATAAAAAATAGGCCTTTACTTTTCAAAAAACAATAAATGAAATGGGTTTTTTTTGAAAAAAAAAATCATTTTTTGTAGATTAATATAGATCTCTATGGAAAGAGGACAAAAAATAATGAACAATAGTATATTCGGTTTTTTTTGATAAAAAACATGGCCTAACAAAAATTTAAAGGAAAAAAAAGAAAGTGAGTTTTGTTATAATCCGATCTATGTGCGTCCATTGTAAAAATCTACAACCTTCTTTTTGCCGTTGATCGCTTTAAATTCCGACGTTTTAGATTGATTTTTTGATTCCTTAATTAATAATGGTTTTCTATTGAACTTTTATATATATATATATATATACACACACACACACATGATGGGTATGTTTTTAACCTAATTGGTGGGTTTGGTTTTATTGAGTAAGTTTATTATACAACTAAACGAAACCAATAATATTGGTTTTTTATAAAAATTCAAACCCACTCCATCGGTTTTTGTCATATTTTTGGTTTTCGATTTATATTTTTTTGGTTTTTTGGATTTCGGTTCTTTGGGCTCATCCCTTGTTTGAAACCTTCATTCTACAGTTCCATTTTTTATCTAAGCTCTTGTCAAGGGAAGAGTAATTTGATATTCCCTGGTTTATTTGAATGTAGGATGACCCATATTGTTGATTTTGGTCCGAAATGTTTCTACAGCCAATACAGTTTGTTTGGATATATTGTTTGTGGCGGTGGACTATAAAATTCATAGTAACTCTGATCCACGAAGACATAATCGTCAATTGTTTTGAGTTCACACATGGTACATGCTATAATTAGGAGAACTGTCTTGAATTGGAAGTATACATGCAACAATGACAGTCTGCAAAAAGAAAGAAAAAAAAAGTACATGGTAAAAAGAAACTTGAAAAATAAAAAGAAAGAAAATAAGGCTGAAATATTTTTAGGTTTTTCACGTTAATGAAAAAATAAAATTAATAACTCGTACCGGAACTAAGTTGTTAAATGCACTAGCTCCCCGACAACTTGTCAAAATTCGATCGCAGTCATTGATGCGATGCAAAATAAACCTTAAAAACCTTTCGGTAATGAGTCAATTATATGACCTAAATCTCTTATTAGTTCCAGTATAATGTATTTGACAATCAAATAAAGAACAGTCAAGAAAGACAGTTGGGATGCATGATGTTTTTGGTATTATAATTTCAGAGAATAATTAAATTAGGAGATGCAAATAAAAATTATCAAACAATAAGTAAAAATTGAACAAGGGAGCTTATGGTTAACATTTTAGTTCTGTACGATAAGAGATTGAAAATGAGTGATTGCTATAAAAGACATTAATTAGCATTTAAATATAAAGCTAATCTTTCCCATGATGGGTGATTGGCACGACCGATAATGTTAGAGTTAAATCACAAACCAAAAAGCTAAATATTCAACAATTAATAAACATAAACTGATGATAATATTTCAAACTAAAACCGTTCCTAAATCTAAAATTATACTAAAGCATAAAATAGAGCCTCATCCCGATCATGATCACAGATTGTTTAGCCCGGCATCGTTGTTTTTTATGAACATTCTTTGTTGGAAAGATTGATGGATTAAATGAGTGTAGTGGATTGATGAAATATTTATATGTTGATACTAACATTCAATACATTACTCTTGAGTATTTATATCTGTGAATATGTAAGCACCCGACAAAATCTCAACGTCTTGGATATCAATTTTAGTCTGTAATCTTTAAACTATATATATATATATATATATATATATATATATATATATATATATATATATATATATGTTTATGTAACATCTTTATTTATATATTTAACCACCCAATGCTCTTATTTACCCTTTATTTGATTGTAGTTTTTCTATTTTGATTATGTTTATTTTCTATTATTTATTTGTTGGGTTATCCTACACAACATATTTAAAAGACAATATTTAAAAGATAACATAATTTTGAACATTTGATATGTAATTATGATAGACTTATCATGATATATTCTTCATATGAAAGTAATTTATCCATATTATTACGACAAGAATTACATATGACATTTACGAAAATATATATACTATATGTGATTTGTTTAACATGTATATGCACCTATGTATGTTATAAATTTATAATTAAATATCTTTATGTTTAATAATTGAAGGGATTAAAATAATGCATCAAAACCAATTATTTAAACAAATATAATAATAATAATAATAAATATACATTTTCAAGTACCGCATTCATTTGAAACTCACACTACAACTCAAGAGTTTTCTAATTTATGTATATTTATTAGTTACAACTCAAAAGTTTTTAAGTTATGATTATTAATTAGTAATCACTAATAACTTTTTATTTTCCTTTCTTTTATAAGGTTGTAAAGTTTTGCTCATTAAAAACATTAATGTATTTGAAGAGATTTGTGATTTAAATATGAAGAGTTAATATAAATGTTATAATAGATGTTTTAGTGTTTTTATGTTATTAAAAATTATAGTGTTTATTTTTCATATTTTTTATTATTCGTTGTATATATATATCTTTTTTAATACAAATGTTATAATAGATGTTTTCCTATTTTTATGTTACTAAAAGTTGCAGTTCATATTTTTGTTCATACGTTTTGTTACCCGTTATATTATCATTTATTTGATATATAATTTACACAATTTTAAACGGTTTATAAAATTATCAAATAATTGTATATATCACAATGACTTAAAAATTAAACTACAATATTTAATAAAACTAATATGTTAACTATATGTTTGCTTTACTACTAACATTTTGTGTCAAAGTAGAAATATTAAATAACAATTTGGTAAAACTTATTATTTTAACTATATAATTCTATTCTCGCGCAACGCGCGGGGATTTGCCTAGTATATATATATATATATATATATATATATATATATATATATATATATATATATATATATATATATATATATATATATATATATAGGGTGAGGTTCAATAGAGAACCATAATTAACCAAGGAACCAAGGAACCAATCTTTTTTTCAACTTTTAGAACTTATTTTTTATTAAAAAAAAACTAAAAATACAGAAATTCATAACTTTTTATCCTTTTTCCAATGATATCAAATTCGATTTTTTTTACGTCAAATTCACGATGTGAATCTTTGAAAATTCACAATGTGAATCCGGATTCACACGGTGAATCCGAAAAATATTTTTCACATTCACAATATTAATATATGAATTTAGATATTTTTAGATTTTTTTTTTCGATAAAGAATAAGCTCTAGAAATTGAAAAAAAGATTTGGTTCCTTGAAGAACCAATAATTATGGTTTTCTATTGAACTTTTATATATATATATATATATATATATATATATATATATATATATATATATATATATATATATATATATATTAATTGCACTTAAATCGATGCTTAACTAGGTTTTCCTTTGCATAACAAAAACAATTAACTTGAGTTTAACAAAAAAAAAAATAAAGAGTATTCTTCAACCCACATGAAAACTAGCAAGCGAATAGTTTGCTGAACACATAATATTATAATAACGTAATTTTGTAAGTGTATGGATGATTTACTTACCTACGAATATGAATATTAAATCAAAAGAAAGCTAAAAATATTTATAAGTGGCTTATTCATTGCTGATTATATAAAAATAACATAATATTTATTTTTGTTATTATTATTCTAATAATAAATAATAATAATAAAAATAATAAAAATAATGGTGATGATGATAACAATAATAAATAATAGTATTAAAAAAAAGTTATTAATATTTACATTACTAGTTATATTATAATAATTATTTATAAACAAATATAAATTATTATATCAATAATAAATAATAATAGAGATTTATTAATAAAAAATAGTAATATAAATAACAATAAAAATAATAGTAATAAAAATCTAATTAATAATCTAAATGTTCTAAATAACTTATAATATAGAAATAATTAACTAGTAAATAAAGCGTGGCTATGCCGTTTTTGGTGAAAATCGGAAAACTTTAAAAGATATGTGATGAAAGTGTTTATCAATATATGGACAATTTCTATAAATTGTAGGGACCATTTATGTAAACATAATTTTAAAGCAGGGATTGCAAATGTAAATATTAAGATGGTAGCAATCCAAGGACCAAAACTGTCAACCTCCCAAACTTATTTTGGCTAAAACTACAAAACAAAGCAATCCAAGGATTAAAATTGTCAATTTCCCAAACTTGTTGTGACCAAAACCTAAAGCATGTAAAGTTTTGTGGTCAAAACCAAAAACATGGAAAGTTACTATTCATAAGCTCCTTTGATTTAATATATATATATATATATATATATATATATATATATATATATATATATATATATAATGGCGGATTACATATGTATCTTAAAATATTACTAATCCTACTTGTTTAAATTTAACATTGGTGATTGAGTGGTCCTTAAAAAAACCCCTTACGTGTTTAATTTACATTGTTTTGTTTTTGCATTTGACAAACGTCATCAAAATGTCTAATCAACTATGTAATTAACTATTTTAATTTTAGTTTTTTTAATAATATCTATATTATTTATTTTGATTGAAATTTTGTAAAAACTTTATTTTTTTTGCTAAACCTTTGATTTCTTACTCTATATATACACACTTTCAGTATTCCTTAACACATAATTAACTTAATTACATTTTACAAATATACAGAAAAAGTAAATATTATTATTTACTAGTTGTGAGACTCATGTATTAAATAGGTTAATTTATATATATATATATATATATATATATATATATATATATATATATAAAGATCAAAATATTTGAGAACTTTGAATTTATAAAACAATAAGAAAAATAATAATTTATTATAATATAATGTTTTTTATCTTTTAAATTTAAAAAAATAATTTAAATAAAGAAAAGAAACTAATGAACTGTAATTTTGAGAAATTTGAAATTAAAATGCAAGTTTATAAATGAAATTAATATCTATTTATTGTTACATTTATTGCAATTATTATATTATAGAATTTAATAAAATAGAAAAACTAATAAAATGACATGTGAAAAAAATAAAAAATTCAAAATAACCACAAAGGTGACAGTAAAAAAAAATCTTTATTTATTAGAAATGATTTGAAAAGCTTCATGTTAAATAATCTAAAGTGGATTTTCAAATTTTAATTAGTTGAGTAAACTTGAAGACGGAACTTTATAATGAGTTATAAAGTTGATTTTGTTTAAAATATAAATTAAAAGAAACTTAAAATTTTTATATTTGTAAAATGATTAAATTTAAAGTTTTAGATCTAAAAAACAAAGGTGACGGTATTTGATAACCGTTTTTTTTTAATTTTTATCATAAGTTTATATGTATATAAAAATGGGGTTTAGGCTATCGGAGTCTGATAATTGGGTTTTAATATTTTGATGGATTAGCCTACATAAAACATTCCTATATCGTAATAAAACATTCTTAAATTGTATAAAAAACTTACGAATTCGGATTATTCGATTTTTTAAAAGTTGGTTTCATATAAATGAACAAAATGTTAACAAAATAACAAACAAAATATTAATTTTTTCTAAAAAAAATAAAATAATGAACAATATGTCAACTAAAACTAAATAAAAATAACATTATATATATATATATATATATATATATATATATATATATATATATATATATATATATATATATATATATATATATATATATATATATATATTCTAATAAAACTTCAAAAAAATTTAAAAAAGAATTAAAAATAAATAATAAATAATAAATAATAATAATATGATTTTGTATTGTATCACTCGATCCTGTAGGTATGATTTTTCCTTGAATTGTTTTAAAAGATTTATTTGTATTTTGAGTCCTACGCGGGCGTAAGATGGCCTCCTACGCTCATCGTAGGAGAAAGATTCCTTGCAGGCAATTAATGACTTACTTTGGGTGTAAGCCTAGGTACGCAACGCATAATGCGCAAAATCTTTAACCCTAATTTCGCAATTTGAGCCTATTTAAAAGCTTTAAACCTCTTAAGGGCCTCTGCATACCCAACCTCCATCTTCCCATTGTGTCCCTTTTAAAACCCTAGCCATTTGTGTGAGATCCTTGAGGTTTTAAAGTGTTTTGTGTGTGCTCTTTTGAAGAAGAAGACCTTAGAGAAGCATATAAGAGTTCTAGGCGTTGTAGATCTAGATCATTCACTTTGTTGTCCACCTCCTAAAGATATAAAGTTTCCATCTTGACAATCTCTCATGCTAGATCTAGTTAGTTATTCTTTTTGTATTTTTTTGTCCCATAACCTTGGATCTTGTGAGTATGATCTGCTCCGGACCTCTTGATGACCATTTCTTGTTGTTTTGGGGTTTCTAAATCATAAAGTTGAGAGCTTGATCACTTCCATTCAGCCCATGCATGAGATCTTGAGCATTAGTGCGTTATTGGACTTAGGGCTTGGTTTATTGCTCATTTATGACATGCAAATGGATAAAGTCAGATACTTTATCCATTAAGTCGTCCCTTTGATTCATATTTGAAATTTTGAGGAACTAACTTTCTATATTAAGAGCTTAACGGGATATTTGGCATTCTGATCAGTACGCAGGGCGTAACTTATGCTACGCTGAGCGTAGCATGGTTTCATCCCGTAATCACCCAAGTTGTATGCCATGCGTAGGGAAGCTTGTACGTTGGGTGTAGACCGTTGGCTTTGACCATTGTTGACTTTTAGTCAAAATTAGGTTTTGAGCATAGTTTGAAAATGGTAATTTCTTATTATTGATTTTGGTGCTTATTTGTACCTGTCTCCCCTGTGTGAGTTGTATTTAGCAGCTATTTGTGAGGTGAGTCTTCTTACTACATTTACCTGTGTAGTATTTATATCTGTGACCAACTGGGTCTTAATCGTTGATTATTGTTATGTGCGAACTAACTTGAATTTCTGATTACTTCGGGATTTCTAAGAATCCCCAGGGTTGCTGATAACCCCTGGAACATGCTGTTAATCCACATGGCGTGCAGTTAGTCTATTGGGATTGCTGTTAATGCCTAGGGTTGCGGATAACCCATAGTTTCTTATTATGTTATGTTTTATGGATATTTTGGGAAGGACGCACTAAGCTTTATGCTTACAGTTATGGAATAAATGTGTTTCATGTACTTCGGATGATCGCGAGAAGGTGAACGCTTAACTGTATACTCCAGCTCACTGATTTTATGATTTTTCACATTTTGATACGTTGATTTGGATAACTATATTGATGTACCTGTGATTTTTCGTGACTTCGTTTTTATGACAGTTGTGGTTTTTCTATAAAAAATGAAAAATTTTGTGGTAAAACTCGGTATGTTAGATAGATAATATAAGATAATTGATTTATAAATAAATATAATTTATACCTAATTTATATTAAATTTATAAAATTAAAAAGAAAATATAAAATATGGTATTTATGAGATTGTTGATGGTGAAGTGATTTTAGGGAGTTTTTTAAGACTTAAGTGAGTTTTTCAAAGAAATCCCTTGTAGACATAGGTGTTATTTGTTTTTTGTACTTTTTTTTTTGAAAAAGATTTATTTTCCACCACTTATTTTTGCAGGCGGGCAAGAATTTGAGAAAAAATATTATTTGTTTTTTAGACGGTTTTATGTATAAAAGTCTCATTATTTTTGAGAATTTTTTTACCACTACAAGAAGCGGGACCTCTAGGGACGACAAATGTCGTCTCTATAGGTTCCAGAAGTCGTGCCTATAGGTGTCCGAGATGACATGTCGTTCCTATAGCTCTCGTCACCATAGCCCCGTCGCAATAGATCTTTTTTGCCATCGCTATAAATACCGTCGCAATAGGTAGCCATTGGAGACAACATGTCGCCCTTTTTTGGTTCGTCGCTATACGATGCTAGTCTCCACAGATAAATCTATAGAGACGACACATCGTCTCTATAGGCGCGTCTATAAAGACAACAAGTCGTCTCCATAGATACAACTATAAAGATAACATGTCGTCTCCATAGTTAGAGATATATAGTAAATACGTTTCATCCTACAGCAACAAGTTTCACAATTGCACCTACTAAAAATACTTGTTCACACACCAAAATAGAGTGATTTTGAAACAATATAAATTAGTATAATCAATGAATTAAATAAGATTGTTGTTTTACCTAGAGAGAAGAAACTTTAGTTGAACTCTGTTTTTTATCAACTCGTTTCTTTTTGAAGTGCTTTATAGATCATGAACAGGATTGATGGATTGCACACCTGGCATGTAATTTTCATCCTTATTGATATGCTTTGAGGATTTATTTAATGATTAATTAACCTAACCATGATTAGATTCGGGATGATGCGTTTCCAAAATCCTCTTATTCAAGCTTCATTATAAACCTCATATGCCTACACATGGCAGAAAATCAAAACTTGACTTAAAAAGACATGATGTTAAAAACATTAAACACATATATGTTAATATTTAAGATTACCAACCGCTTGCAATCTCCCATAGGGATTACGCTTCACAGAATCAAGTTTATGCAACTTATCATGCAATGAAGAGCTTTCTTTGCTTCTAGAATCTTCTGTTCTGCTAGAGTATGTGTCTAAAAGACACATTGAAAGTTTAGTTGTGTATTGATTATTGATAGGAATTAATGTATAATCTCAATAAATTCTAAACTATAACATTTGAGTAAGTTGTTATTTTGTACAAGTACCTGCCTATGTGTCATAAGAACCCATATTGGGTTTGTAAACAATACATTCAATGCCCTGAAATATAAGGAATTTGTTATCATACAAACAAAAATCAGTTGCACATAAATAACTTGTAAATTTATACAAAATACCAAAAACTAATATAGCATTTGTATAAAATGATTTTGTAAAATGATTTGGTGTAATTACCCTGCTAATGCTACCACAACAAGCCAGAACAACATGCTAATAATAATAAATCCCTTGCAAAGAAACAAAAGAAGATTGTTATGTTCATGTAACAAGTGACATTTATGAGAAATGACATGCCAAATGAATTGAAGTGTAACATGTGATGTAGCAGTTCCAAGAAGAGAAGGCTTATGGTCGTTGTATAATCCTCCAAGACCTTCACTTCTTATAACCTCACTACTAGAAAAACAGCTTTTCACGACGCGTAATGCGTGTCGTAAAACGCTCAGACGATGCGCAAATGCGTGTCAAGGAAGGCCCTGTCATAACGAGAGACGACACGCTTTTGTGCGTCGTCTATAGACGACACGCATTTAAGACGCACATTTATGACGCAATGCGTATCCTTATAACCCCTGTCAAGAAAGGCCATGTCATAAATGAAGATGACATACATTTTTGCGTATCGTAAATTTAAATGTTTAAAAAATATATATTTATATATTTATTAATTTTTAAATTTAATTTGCATTTAATGTCTCATAATAGAAATAAAATACCATATACAAAAAATACAATCCATTGCATAAAATTTAATGTCATACAATTTTATTTCTTACAAAATATAAATTTGCATTCATCTAATCTACTCTGTGTTTCATACAAAAAATCTATTTCATGCGGCTTCTTCCATTTCTTCTATTAGCAACTTCCATCATTAGTAGTACAACTAACAATTGAAATGAAGAATGCAATACTTGTATATCTACAAAAAACTTGAAAAAAACAACAAAGATTTAATGTTTATATATTGCAAGAACATATTGAATGCATAAAATAACAAGAGCTAATAGGAAGTCATTTTCTATTCCCTTCTCAGTATGTGATGATTGGGGCTGTTGATTGCAACAATTAAGCATCTGCTTATGATGAAAGTAGATACCATTTTCACAAAAGAGTTGCCTTTATCCAACAAATTGGTAACATGTCTCAATGGTTAATTTGAAAGAAAAAATCTTTATGAAGAAACTGTCTATTGATTAATTTTCTACCCTAAAGTTCAAAATTACATTTCTACCCTAAAGTTCAAATCTAAAAATAAAATAATTCAAAATTACATTTCTCAAATAGGTACTGTTGTTGTTAGGAAGTTGCAGACATTACCTTTCCACAAGTTGCAGTAAAGGAAAGCATGGAGGAGCAGAGGGAACCCCTATGGAACTCATCTACATTTTGTGTAGAGGTGAATCCAGGCAGAAAATGCAAATCAGCACCACTTTCTGCTTCTGCTGCAAGCAATAATATGGAGCGCGACCCAAGACAGATGGGGCATTCATCAACTTTAGTATCCAGCCGCAACTCATGACCAATTCATCCATCAAACATACAATCAGCACTCAACAAACCCACTCCACTACCCTCTCCAACAGCAAGTCAAATTAAGCATCATCCAAGTGTTAGTGCCAAAAAAATCAAAAGATATTGTTGCTACTTTTTTTTTATAAAAGTGGTTGAACTGAGAAATGATGTATGTCTGGTTAAAGTGTTGTATACATAAGAATTGTTTCTTTTCTAAACTGAATAAATCTTCTTAAAAGACTAAAATGACCATCTTATCCTTACATTACAACAAAAAAATTCACAACATTCATCAATTTTAACGTGTTGGGAGGAGAGCAATTAGGTAAAAGGATTGAGAAATTCATACCCACGCTTATCTTAGCAAACTTGGTTTGGAACACCTGCACAATAAAATATAAATCATCAAAAGAGTAAATGACTATCTTACCCTTACACTGAAAAGTCAAAGTATGGATTTAATATGAAACATGGGTATGATTATATAAAAAACGGACCTTGAAGCCAATGTCACCTGGATTGAAGTAGAATCTCTCCTGGTATCCTGAAAAAAAAAACAAGGGACTATTTATTTTAATTAAACTTACATAAAATATAAGAGATTTTTGCTTATTTAATAAATGATAAGAATATATTAAACCTGGTCCATCTAGGCTGTGGGATTTTCTATATATTCCAAGAATAGTTCCAACAACATCAATTATGGCTACTGAGTTGTAATGTGCATTATTTGCTTCCTCAAAGAAGCTCACAGGTGTGTGTGTGTGTGTGTATATATATATATATATATATATATATATATATATATATATATATATATTACAAATCATAATTGAATGAAATGGGAGTAAAAAAATTATATTATTTAGTATACAAATCATACAAAAAAAGTTATGTAATTTAGTCTATGATTTATGTTATAAAACAATTGTGATAGAAGCCAAAGAACCTACTTTGCAATTGTAAATTTGTGATGGATTTTGTTCCAGTTCCCACATCGACCAGGTGAAAGAAATAAAAAAAAACTTTTGTTCCAATAAATAGATACAAAAGACTTAGAAGTTGGCAAAGATATCCCACATCGGCCGAGAATAAAAAGTTTCAAGGCTGATGTGCTTTTTAAAAGGAACCCATATGCCTACCTTTCTATTAGTGCCGAATGGTTTTTACATTGGGAAGTCCGGTTTTCTCTGGTTAAATCGTTACCGTTTTTTTATGACCTGCCCGGTTTTTTCCGGTTCCAAAACCAGCGGTTTTTAGGAGCTATTGAATTGGATTTGTTACCGGTTCCCATTTAAACTGATCGGTCCGGTCCAGTTTTCAAAACATTGCTTGGAAGAATCACATGTTTTTTCCCTCTTTGAAATAATGATGTGTACTGTTCAAAGAAAACCATACATTAAGTACAGACTATAAAGAGATAGAAATAGAATAATGAAACATTTGATTAGATGAGTGGTAATGAACATACCATATATAAGAAATTTTGAAGAAAGCATTGAAGACAGATGCAGTTTCTGTATATGAAAATAAGCATAAATATTTTTGCTTCATTTTCTTCAACACTTTTTAGAATAGCACCACATGATCCTATTCCTATTCCTACCACATCCCCATCATCAACTTCTACACCTACTTCCATTGTCTCTTCTACCTGCTGCAGTTGCACCACCTCAATTCTGGAAATGGTATACCTCAAATCAGATGGAAAACCTGCATTCATTGATGAAGGGCCAAATTTATTTAATTAAGAACAACATTTATATCCAAGGGGACATTTAACTAATAAGTAAAGAAGAAAGAAAGCTTACAAGGAATTATAGGTTCCATGATATAACCACAAGACCTGGTGCTAGTGTTTGGAACTTTCATTCTTTTGCCTACAAGATGATGATTAGGATTAGTGATCAATAGCAGTCTTAAACCTTAAACCTCTTACTGTTGGAATCAAGAAATAGATTGCATACAGGTTAGATAAAAAAATACCTACAAAAGGCCTCTGGTCTTCTCTTTTTAGAAAGCAGAAATACATGCATTTTATATCTTCAAAATCAGAATGACAGAATTAGATAGTATCTGTAAAAAAATAGCACAAATCAGATTGTATAATTGTACATCATCCACAGAGAAATAATTGATGCCTATAACATTAGAACAATAGCTTAACCAGTACATAATCACAGTCCACAGGACCATAAGTCCATAATTAGAGAAACCAAAACTTCACATTACTGAAATTATACTATTTTGAAATTAGAAGTAGACTAATAAACACTTTGGGATCTATGTATTTGACTAGTAACTAAGAAATAAAGCAAAAAAATCATATTTAGAGAAAAATCAGAAATCGACAAATCAGTTCTTAATTCTTCATATTGAGATTTAAATCCATACCAACAACATAAAAATCAAAAAGTTATTACTAATCAATTTTCTTCCTTCCCGTGACTTATTTTTCTTCTGATGTGGGCATTTCATCATTATAGATATGCTTTACAAATGTTGATCTTCTAATTTGCACATGAAGTATGTATAATTGGTTTTTTTAAAACAACAAACAAGAAGGAAGAAGAAGTATAATAAAAAGAAAGAGAATACAGAGAAGGCAAAGACAAGAAAAAGAACATACCTTGGAGAAGTCATTTCTTTTCCCCCTGTAGAAAAAACTCTGGAGTGTGATTTCAAATTCAGAAAATTCCATGGAAAATTCTTGGAAGAGAGACTGATGATGGGATGCATGGTTAGTGGTGTGGAGATGGAGGTTATGACTGCTGAAGAAAGTTTTTATGGAGGGATCGATTTTGATGCAGAAAGTGTTGGGGAAGCTGGGATATCAATTTTTTCTAGGGTCGTGTCAGATGGAGATGGTGACTCCAAGGACGACCAACCCTAGTATATCGATGATGGTGGGGAAGCCGGCAAACGAAGATGAATCTTCCACCCATGCTCTGGTTCGTTTTGCTTTTGTGAGAACATGAACAAAAAGCCCTAGAATTAGGGAGGATGTATTTGAAGAGGGAGATATGAGAGAACACAGATGAAGAGAAGAAGAGGCGCGTATGAGCCTGAAGTCCTGAACAAAAAGCCCTAGAATTAGGGAGGATGTATTTGTGTGGAGCTCGTGTTGAATGATTTGTGAAATCATGAGAAACCTTCATCACCGGGAAAAAGAGATTGTAGATGGAAGGGAAAGTGGAGATAGAAGTGAACGAGAGATGGAGACGGAAACAACCCTAAATCGCCATGACGGGGTTTTCAAAATTTCTAATTTTTTGGGAATTCCTTTTCCCGCTGCTACTAAAGATGAAGATGCGCGTTTCATTAAAAAATATAAAACGACATGATTTCACGACACACTTTTTATGATAGTTGCCCTCCGCGTTTTTATTTTTTTTGTTGTGACACTAATTTTAGGGCACACAAAATTGCGCGTCCTAAATCCTTCACATTTTGGGAGAGCTGACATTATTTTTAGGGCACACACTTTTGCGTATCGTAAAACAACGCATGTCATGGTTTGTGCATCATTAAAGGGTATTTTTCTATTGAAACTATTATGTTACTACGTTTGAATGTAGAGGACATGATCCATAACTACATAATCAATACAACTTATTGATGAATTCAAGGGTGTTGCAATTGATAATTGTGAATGTAAAGGAGGCATATACTGTTGGTCTTGTATTAAAGTTCATGCAATTGTTTAAGTAAACAACACTTCAAAACAGCAAAGAGGATCCTTTCATATATTGCTCGAACAACATCTTATGGAATTTGGTATTCAAGGCAAGAACAAATTGAATTTCTAGGCTACTCTGATAGTAATTGGGGAGGTGCATAAGGAGATATGAAGATTACAAATGAAAATTACTTCATTATTGGATTGTGATCATAGAAGGCAAAACAAGTTTATGATGAAAAGAAGAAGATAAACATGAAGCATTTGAATAAGTGTACCACCAGACGAATAGGAAGTAGACAGAGAGAGTAAAAGGGAAGGAATAAGTACCGATTGGAGAGGATACATGATGATTTGAGCAATGATACCTCCGCCAGCTCCGACAAGGCCATTCACGACGGTGTTCGACATTCCTCTCCGTCGATGATTTCTGTGAGAGCTATGAAACCATAGAAAATCACAATTCCAGTTTCAAACAGATAATTGCTAACATAAACCCCAATTCCAGTTTCTAACCGATAATTACTGACCTAGGTCGACAGAGTGGGGCTTGTAATTGTTAGAATTCGTAACCGGAGGTGAAAAGGAAGCCGACAGTTGGAATCTTCGGTGTTGAAGCTAATCGTCGGTGGTCTTCGGCAACTAGCATGAGGATCAGTGGAGAGAGGAAGAAGATTTTCCGGTAGTGGGAGGTGAGGAAGTCGCCAGGGGAGAATCTTTGATCGATCGATCGATCGAGACCGATGATTGATTATTGAGCGTGCGTGAATGAAACGAAGGGGGTTGTTTTAATTTTGGGCATAGAGAGCTATGGGGACGACAAGTCGTCCCTATAACCATCCCCAAAACGACGTCATACCTTTATTTCCGTCAAACAATTTAAAAAATATGTTATTTTTTATTTTCTGTTATTTATTGGAGCGATAAGTCGTCCCCATAGGTGTTTCAAGAACGCGCCAAATTCACTTTCGTTCCTGCCTAACATGTTGAGACGAGAGGTCGTCGTTGTAGCTTCAAAAGTCAAAAATAATTAGTCAACTTTATAGCAACGACATGTCGTCCCTGTAGGGCGACTATAGCGACAACATATGTCGTCCCTATAGATCTCGTCTCTATAGGTGCTTATTCTTGTAGTGTACAAAGTTTTAACTTTTTTTTAACAGAAAAGTCCTATTATATTAGGAAAGTACATAATCTGTCATTTTCTGTTAAAATAAAAAAAAATCGTTAATTTGGACAAAATATTAAATAATCGGGACTTTCCTATTAAAAAAAAAGATTTAGAATTTTATCAAAATATTTCCCAAAATATATTAAAATGTGGGCTTTTTTTTTTCTGCATAATATGTGAACTTATGACATTTCTAACTTTTAGCATTTAAAGTTTGTCTTTTTTTTTTTTTTCTTTTTCTTTTACGGTTTCAGCTTCTTCGTCTACTTTTTTTCTTCATTTTTTTTATTTGGTTTTTTTTGTTTTTTTTTTTTGTTTTCAATTTGCTTTGTTTTGGATTGTTTCTTATTTTTGGTTGATTTTATTTTGAAGTTGAACATAATTATTGTAGATTTTAGGAACATAATAGTTTGTAAATATGATAATAATGATGGTAGTATTGACTTTACTATGGTTGATGCTGATAGATGACAATTTCATTTAACCTGCATATCTAAAAAAACAAACAATTGTTTTTATGCATACTGCATGCTTCTAGTCCAAATTTTCTTTTGCATACATGAAGTGAAAACAGATTGTAGACAATTTACACCTTAAAAACAAACCCGTAATTTTAACTTCGGAGTAGAATGGGCCATTTAATCTCAAAAAATATCAGTTTTAGTAATGGAGAGTGACAAATTTCAGATAATATCAAATTATGTTACTAATTTGTGTGTAATCTAGTAAAACATGTAGTTTCAAACACATCATAACCCGTCGCTATCCATCACAAATGTTTAGAAAGCTGGAAGTAATTATTGTGGGAGACCGTCGCTCGTAACATCATACGCGTGTTAGAAAGTCTTTTTTTTATTTTTATTTTATTTTATTTTATTTATAGTGAGGTCAAATATATATCTTTTTGCTATTATCCTTGATATGAAAATCTTCTCAGGATATTGATATTGTGTTCTTATATGGGAGCGTCCTCGTACCTTATTCACATGAACTAGAAACAGAAAATCCACAGGTAAATATAAAGTAACTGGAGATCAATGACACAAGGGTCCCCAGCAGTTTATCCAGCTCTTACTTGGCAGTTTCAGGTGAAGACTTGGTCCATCTCTTCTTGGCACGTTTTGAGGGCTTGGCAATATGTATATCATGAAAGTGACTGGTCTACAATTTCAGAGAGAACACCCAACATGCATGTACATTACACAACACTAGGAACACAAAGAACCTAGTAGTTTCTTATAACAAGACAATTTTACAATAATAATAATAATAATAATAATAATAATAATAAACTTAAATTATTTTTTTCTAAACTATCATATGAAAATATACGGAATGTATTGAAAACATCTTTTATTATTGAAGTAGATTTGGTCTTTTTTTACCCCTTATTTGTCATTGCACTCTTTAAGGCTTTCATTTATACCCTGATTATCCTATCATTTATACCTTGATTATCCTAGAGGTGCACATTGTGAACCGAGTTTTTTAATGATCTATAAGAAAAAACCGGTTCAATTTTTTTGAAGACCAGTATTGAGAAATACCGAACCACTAGTTAGGAAGTTAAATTGAAAAGCGATTTTTTAACCAGTTTTTTTTTTTTTGAAAAAAGCCCAACTGAACCGATTTTGAAACCGAAAGAAACAGATTTTTAATAAAACTGATGCATTTTAAGGAGTGCCCAACAAAGCGTATTGAGCTAATTGTGAAATAATCTCAAGCTTCAAACTTACTATTTTCCAATAACATAATTGAATGATATGTTGTTGATTTTAGTGTCACCATGTCATTTTATGTAATTGGAACTAACATGTGAACTAAGAGACTTCATAATTTGTACTCTAATATATGTACGAGTTTGTGCGGGGTGCACGCATGTATAAGATCGAATTAGAAGTCAGTTCGACGACAAGTCGGGGTCCGGGGTTTCCAAAGGGGCAGCGCCCCTTTGGCGGGGTATAGGGGTAGCGCCCTTAGCGGGGTCCAAGGGGCAGAGCCCTTGCCTGGGGTCCCGCTAAGAAAAAACATAATCCCGTTTATTATATAAACGACTCTTCTCTTTGAGAAGAGACACACATAAATCATTAGTTCTCTTTTTTCTTCACACGAACATAGAATCCTACTAGCAATTTGGCTTACGATTTCTGTGCCTAGATTCGTAAGTGTCCTCTTGGATTATCCTAGGCTGAATTTTTGCAACCCAGGCATAGGGTAGAAATATCAGTTTGGAAGTGTTCACATGATCCAAGGGGTATCCAGATCTTCAACATAAACCCTAATTCCTCCAACAATCGAACTGATATTTGTTGTTTCTCGAGATGGGAGAATCAATCCGCGAGATGACCACAAAGTTTGCAAAGCTGGAGAAGTTCAAAGGCGTCGATTTCAGGCGTTGGAAGAAGAAGATGCACTTCATGCTGACTACTCTACTCCAAGACCACCGGAGGTTGAGGAAGGTGTTGCTGAGACGATTGAAGAGATAAGGAGGAGACAGAAGTGGGACAACGATGACTATATTTGCAAAGGTCACATTCTGAACGGTATGTCTGATGCTCTATTTGATATCCATAGTGAAGCCTTGACTTCCAAGGAGTTGTGGGACACCCTTGAATTGAAATACATCCTTGAGGACGCTTCGAGCAAGAAGTTTCTGGTCAGTGATTTTAATAATTTTAAGATGGACAATTCAAGGGCTGTCACTGAACAATACAATGAACTCCTCAACATATATGGTCAGTTTAAACTGTATCGTATGCATATGGATGAATCCATTGTTGTGTCAAGTATCATTGACAAGCTTCCTCCATCCTAGAAGGATTTCAAACATAACTTAAAACATCAAAAGGAGGAACTATATTTGTTTCAACTTGCTAGTCATATTCGTATTCAATAATCTCTTCGTGCGAAGGAAAGTGACAAATCTGATAAACCCAAAGGGAAAGTTGAATCTGGACAGTCCTCGGTTCATATGGTTGAAAACAAACCAAGAAATTAGAACCACAAAGGACATGAAAAACATAAGCAGGAACATGTCCCAAGCAACTACATCAAAAAGAAAAAGGATCTGGTTTGTTGGAGGTGCAATCAGGCTGGGAATTGCAAGCGTGATTGTCGTGTGAACTTAGGCAACAATGGTGCTGGAAACAGTGGAGCCAATGGAAATGTTAACGGGTCTTCGGACCAAGTTAAAGGAGGTCAGTTTTTGACTAACATTGATAATTCTAATCAGAATTATGTTTACTATGTTTCCTTCATTCCTAAATCATTCTATGTACAAGATGATGATGTTGCTTGGTCGATCGACTACGGGCAACGAACCATGTATGCAAGGATAAACGGATGTTTGAAACATTAACTCCGCTTGAAGATGGGTCGGTGCTGAAAATAGGAGACGATTCTTTTATACCTATTTATGGTGTTGGTGTCGTGTTTCTTGAATTTACTTCTGGAAAGACAATTAGGCTTTTTGTTGTTTTGTTTGTTCCCAAGATTCGCAAGAATCTTGTTAGTTCTAGTTGTTTGAATTATGATAGTTTTAAACAAGTTATTGTGTCGGATAAGTTCATCTTATACAAGGGTGGAATGTTTGTTGGCTTTGCATATTTAAATAATCGAATGTTTCGTTTGAATATTGTTTACAAATCATTACCTGTTCAAAATTCTGCATTTGTATCTTCTGCTTCTAATGTTGATAAATCTATGCTTTGGCATGTAATATTAGGTCTTGTCAACTTTAGAAGGATGCGTGAGATGTCATAAGATGGATTAATTCCAGCCTTTGATATGACTTCTGATAAATGTAAAATATGCATGCTTACAAAAGTGACAAAACAACAATTTCCTAGTGTCACTAGAAATTCAGCTGTTTTGGAACGTGTATACAATGACCTGTGTAATTTTCACTCCATTCATTCTTTGGGAAATAAAAATTATGTAGTCACCTTCATTGATGACTGCACTCAGTTTTGCTATGTGTATTTTTTACATTCTAAGGATGAAGCCTTAGATAAATTCAAAATATACAAAACCGAGGTGGAATTACAATTGCAAAAATCCAGTTACATGTCTTAGGACTAATAGGGGAGGTGAATATATGGATCCCATATACTTACAATCATTGGGTATTCACCACTTGCCATGATCACAAAATGCTTTAATCTTTGTTAGAAATCGGGGTGTAGAATTACTTGGATCAATGAGAGTTGTGAAACACTTTTAGATTAAAGCATTTCGAGGGTACACTCGAAAATCTCTAATCGGATAAAACTCACTATTTTCTAGAATGGAGAATGAAGAAGATGTGAAAATCTGTACCCAAGAAGATTTCAAAATTGATCATATAACAGGAACTAACTTCCTATCTTAAAACTGCCATATGGTAGTTGTAGGAAAACAACTCCGTGTCTAAAAAACTGTCACATTACCTGTCACAAACTACCATAAAAACAGGTGTATAACATGGTTCATAAAACCGAGTTCTAACCAACTCGACCCCAACCAAGGGCTCTGCTCCTTGGACCCCGCCAGGGGCTGCAGCCCCCTGGACCCCGCTCCCAGGGGCGCTTCCCCTGGACCCTTGTCATTTCAGGGGCTTCGCCCCTGAATAATAATATACTTTCAACAAAGACAAAATTAAACAAATGTGTACTCCGCACCAGATGAATTTGTTCAATAATTGTCAAAGTGACATTGATCAACAAATTAACCCCATTACACTTAAATAATATTAGTGAAATAAAATCACCAACAAACCTCCCCCATTTAAGTGTAATCTTGATTAACTTAAAATAAAATCATAACAACAACAAACTGATGCTTAAATGAAATATCATGACGATGGAATTTCACATTAGTATATTACTCATTCCAAATATTCGAATATCAGGGTGTCACTAAGGATTGAATCCTTTTTATTCTAAGTGAATACATGAAGATAATATAGACAACAATTTATATTCTCAAAGTTCTAACTTGATACTATATTTTACTAGCTTGTGTCCTATCCTTCCATAAGCATATCAAATCCAAGTCCCAACTTCTTGAAGCAGCTAAAGTTCATTCTTATATAGGTAGTTCTTTTGTTCTTGCTCCTACAAATGCAAATTTTCAAAGAACTATTAAGAAATAAAAATTCAACCTCCTTAACTTGTAGTACAAAACAAATACCTTGGGATAATGATAAAATGCGTTCCAATCTTCAAATATCAATCTTTCCACATTGAATTCAACATCTAATATTGCATTAGACGGGAATTAGGTATCTCAATATAAAAGATTTTAAGTGGACTTTAAAACCATCCCTACAGCCACCTTGTGCATAAGATTTCCGGCTAACCCGTTGGTTAAATGATCGGCTAAGTTCAACTGAGTTCTCACAAACTCCACAAATATCACACCAGTCATGATGAGCTCACGAATCATTCTATATCTAACACCTAGATGTCTAGACTTCCAATTATACACTTGACAATAAGCCTTTGCCAAGGTTGCAACACTATCACACTTGATAGAAATGGTAGACATTAGTTTTGGTCATACTAGAATTTCATAAATCAAATTCCTTAGCCACTCAACTTCTTTACCATTAGCAGATAATGCTACAAACTCAGACTCCATGGTTGAGTCAGTAATATATATCTTGTTTCTTGGATGCCCAATAAATGGCACCTCCTCCAAGAAGAAATACCCAACCACTGTAGAGGAGTGATCCTCTAAGTTTTTAATCCAGCTGACATCAGAATAACCTTCAGAAAAGAACGATATCCACTATAAGATAAACCATAATTCATGGTGCCTTTCATGTACTTGAATACTCTACTCACAACTTGCCAATGATGCGTACTAGGATTACTAGTATATCTACTAAGCCTTCCTACAACATATGCTATAACAGGCCTAGTACTTCTCATGGCATACATTAGACAACTTATAGCCCTTGAGTATTCAAGTTGAGACACAAGAGATCCTTTATTAGGTAGAAGCTTAAGACTAGGATCTACAGGAGTGCTAACAGGAGAACAATTCTCAAAGTTATACTTTTTCAATATCTTCTCAATGTAATGAGATTGAGAAATTGAAATCCCATTGTTTCCTAGTTTAATTCTTATACCAAGAATTACCTCAGCCTCCCCCAGGTCTTTCATTTCAAAAATAAATGATAAGATTTTTTTGGTTTTATCAACTTCTTCTAAATCGGTACCAAAAATCAACATATCATCCACATGTAGACAAATCATGATTCCTTTACCAGAAGTATCGAATTTTCTATATACACACTTGTCAGCTTGGTTTAATTCAAAACCATTAGATAAGACAACATCATCAAACTTTTGATGCCATTGTTTAACTTAAAATAAAATCATAACAACAAAAAACGGATGATACATGAAATATCATGACGATTGAATTTTACATTAGTATATTACCAATTCCAAATATTCGAATATTAGGGTGTCACTAAGGATTGAACCCTTTCTATTCTAAGTGAATACCTAAAGATAATATGCACAACAATTTACATTCTACAAATTTCTAACTTGACACTATATTTTACTAGCTTGTGTCCCATTGTTCAATAAGCATTTTAAAGCCAAGTCCCAACTTCTTGAAGCAGCTAAACTTCATGCTTATATAGGTAGTTCTTTTGTTCTTTCACCTGAAAATGGCTTCATCCATTTTCAAATTGTGTTGAGCAAACTGTCCCAGGATCCTTAACATCTCATGGAATTGTTCCATAACAGGCGTGAAGTCAGTCATCTTGTAACCCATAAAGTTACTAACAAAAAACTTCTTGCTTGAAGCAGGTTCAGTTATGTACTTAGATTCAAAAGAATCCTACAATTCTTTTGTAGTTTCAACATTTTGATAGATATCAAACAAAGAATCAGACATACCATTGAGAATATGACCACGATAGATATAGTCATCATTATCCCACTTTGATCTTCTCCTTGTAACTTCTAAAGTTTCATCTTCAATAATTTCTGGCATGGGTGTACTCAGAACATACACCACTTTTAGAGTAGTGAGGAGAAAGTGCATCTTCTTTTTCCATCTACGAAAATCTTGCCCTTCAAACTTGTTCAGTTTTTCAAACTTGCTTTTCATATCCTTCATAGATTCACCACTTGCCATGATCACAGAACACTTTAGTCTTTATACAAAATCAGGGTATAGAACTACTTGGATTAATGAGAGTTGTGAAACACTTTCAGATTAAAGCATTTTGAGGGTACACTCTAAAATCTCTAATCAGATAAAACTCACTATTTTATAGAATGGAGAATGAAGAAGATGTTATAAAAATTTGTACCCAAGAAGATTTCGAAATTGATCATATAACATGAACTAACTTCCTATCTTAAAACTGCCATATTGTAGTTACAGGAAAACAACTTTCTGTCCAAAAAACTGTCACATCACCTGTCACAAACTAACATAAAAAATTTCTATAACCAGGTTCACAAAACCGAGTTTTAACCAACTCGACCCCAGTCAGGGGTTCTGCCCCTTGGACCCCGCCAGGGGCTTCCGCCCCTTGGAACCCGCTCCCAGGGGCATTGGGCTTCACCCCTAAATAGCAGTATACTTTCATATATTCAATACTAATATATTCAATAAATGTCAAAGTGACACTGATCAACAAATTAACCCCATTACACTTAAATAATATTAGTGATATAAGATCACCAACAATTTATTTGTCCCTGGCCCATGTATTTTCCTTTATGTATGTTATTGTTACTTGTTTTACTTGTTTGTACTGATACTCTGTTGGTTTTGTGTATATGGAAGTCAATTACCATTTCTTTTGTCTGATTTTGTTGAGGGTAAGGTTGTACAGCGCACCCTTGGCTCTGATGATTTTTACCTTCCTCTTATCGATGATAGTTTTACGTATGGTTGTAGCAATTGTAGTAATAACCAATATGAGGAAGAAAAGGATTCAGAATCATCGATTAAAGTGTATGACTCCTATGATAATACAACTAATTCTCGTACTCCACCCGTTTCTACTGGGTTTGTGGTTGGTTTCTGATGATGATGGTGATGGTGGGAGTGGTGAACAACCTTTGGTTCGTTGCAAAAGAGGTAGGGATTATGTCGCCTCTTCCGTATTAGCGATTGTTCTTGCTGGTCGTGAAGGTAGTAGTGGTAGGGTTCTCAAGAGGTCCCGTTTCTTGGATCCTGGAGCTTTTATTTGTTTTGTTAGTAGCCTTGGTGTGGGACGTCCTTTTTAATATTTTTCTCAATTGAGCGCAAACAGTCCTCCTCGTGATGCCAATGTTCCTTATCCTTCCGGTCCTATTTATATTCCGACCTGGGAATATAGGTGAGAGCAAATTTTAATGGAGCGAAAGGTTTCTATTTCCCTTTTAAGAACTTTGCTTCACCTGGCACCCACTCGAGTGTTAGTCAGGGTCATAGGGAGCATAATCGAGATATGTATAAAATTAAACTCGTGGAGAACATGGTTTTGGGTTAGGAACTTATCTCATGGCTTGATGAAAATGAGACATTATGTTTATAGAATCGTGGCCTTTAAGATGAATTTAAAAAGATATCTAACTTATAACATCATTCGTACTCTTATCCGGTGACGTCTCTCATAACATGAAATCATTCCATGATCCATATGTGAAGCTTGTGGATAAGGTCGTTGAGTTAGAAAAAGTTTATCCGGGTGTTCACATGATTTCTCAAGCTGAGATGGACAAGATGAAAATTGAACTGTACGTTATACAAAATCAGAAGGCTGTTTTGGAGAATAAGTTGGTTGGTTATCAGGATGTAGCAGACGATGTTTCTACATTGAAGGCTACGGTGGCATCTGTTGAGTTAGAAAAAGTTGCTCTTGTGGAAAAGATAGCCATGCATTACCATGGTATTCAAGAGTTAAAATGTGATTTGAATGCAACTGCTCTCTGGAACATTGATTTGCAAGCGAGTTTGGTTGGTTTGTAGAGTCGAGTTCGTAAAGCAGATGGTGATATATCATGGGTTCTATCGAGTGGGATATCGAAGTTGGTGGATAAGCTTATTGTTGATTCATCATTTTTTTATGATAAACAAGTTCTTGAAACTATTTGTGTTAATTTTAGCAGGAGAACTAATTGCAAGATGATGAATGCAGAGCACAACTTGGGTTAAGCGAGACTAATATTCCACTCTTTGATCCTACTCGTGTGTAGAAGATGGAGGAATCGTTTTCTACTTTGTTATGTGGTGACTATTTATTGGAGTTTGGCTTTCCTTTAGTTGATGTGGAGCAATTACGGATATTTGTGGGTTGTCTCCATGATGGTGAGGTGTCTACAAGTGGTGGTGCAGGCGATGGTGGATCCTGAATGTTAGTGTGTTGCTGCTTTATTATAATATCTTACTTTTTCTTGAATCATATGCTTTTGGTTATGATTATTATCGCTTACTAATACTTTGATATTTTGCCTTGAATGTAACTGGATACTTCTTTTTCCATTTCTATGCGACGTTGTTTGTGGTAACAATTTCTTTGCTATATTGTTGGCGGTAATAGATAGGTGGAGTTTTGATTAGATAGTTTCGTCGTTGTTCTTCTTGTTCGACTCATTAATGTACGATGGCTTCTTGTTTGTCTTGTGTTTGAACTACTTATTTGTGCTTTTGTACCCGAAATTCTCAAAGTAAGTGTTTCGCAATTTGGAATATTGTATTGATTCCTCGCTATTGTTTTCCTTTGCATGTGTCGAAATACTCCGATCGATGTTCCGTGATCGTTGGTTCTCTATGGCTTGATTCGTTCGTTTGCTATATGTGAAGAAAGAACGAAAAACCTTAGGGAAGTCCGGATGTTTCATTTCTTCTTTTATGACTTACGTGCCATGGTCGGATGTTCCTAGGCGGATTGGGTAGCTTGGGTCAGAGTATGGAATTTTGGTCTTTATGGACATGTAGTTTGTTAGTTGGGCTATAATTTTCCAAAGCAAAAGACATTCTTGGATTAGGTAAGTAACCTGGGTCGGGGGTTTGGAACTTTGACTGTTATAATGATGTAGTCGGCAGTCCGAACTACATTGTTTAGATGGAAAAGAAACATTTTGCGCTAAGTGGGTAGCCTAGATCAGATTATGGAACCTTCAACCTTTATAAAGATGTAGTCGGCTGACCGAGCTTCAATGTTTGAAAGAATAAAGACATTCTTGGGATAAGTAGGTAGCCTAGGTCCGAGTTTTGACCTTTGACATTTATAAAGATGTACTTGGATAGACGAGCTATAATGTTTGAAAGAATATTGATATTCTTGGGCTAAACATGTAGCCTAGGTCAGAGTTTTGAACTTCGACTTTAATAAATATATAGTTGGCTGGCGAAGCTACAATGTCTGAAAGAATCGAGATATTCTTGTGGTAAGCAGGTAGCCTAGGTCGGAGTTTTAAACTTTGACCTTTATAAAGATGCAGTAAGCTGGCCAAGCTATAATATTTGAAAGAATAGAGATATTCTTGGGAAAAGTAGGTAGCCTAACTCATATTTTTGAACTTCGACCTTTATAAAGATGTAGTCGGCTGGCCGAGCTAAAATGATTGAAGGAATAGAGATATTCTTGAGGTAAGCATGTAGCCTAGGCTGGAGTTTTGAACTTCGGCCTTTACAAATATGTAGTCGGCTCACTGAGCTTCAACGTTTGAAGAAATAGAGACATTCTTGGGCTAAGCAGGTAACCTAGGTCGTAATTTTGAACTTCGGAGCTTATAAAGATGTAGTCGGCTGGTCGAGCTACAATGTTTTAAATGAATAGAGGAATTCTTTAATTTTCATGACTTCCTCCACTTTTTATTTAATTGTGAAACAACGGAAACGGATTTGGCCATATTACCTACAACATGCTTTTGGTAGGTTGATGCCTTTTCACTTTAGACGGGCATACTCACCATCTGCCTTCTGGATTTCTTTAGGAGTTGGTCATGGACCGTGCTGCCTTCCCCCTTTTTGTTCTATCCTTTTTGACTCCCCACCCTGGTAATTATGTTATTGATCTCTTTTTCCTTTTAACTTTTACCGCTGATTGAACTTCCTTTGTCTTGCTCGCATTATATATATCGATCAGGGTTCTTGTCATCTTATATTGACGACACACTCCATCTTTCCTGATGTCCTACCCTTATTGAGTTGTATTTTCCTACCTCATCCTCCTGGTATCTCCTTGTACCTTGTCTCGCCTACAATTGTTGTGTGCCTCGTTGCCTTTTCTCTTATTCCCACTACTTCTTCTTGCTTCCTCCCCGATCCCTACTTCGTTTCCTCTGTGGTGTTCGACATGATGCTTATTGTCCATTTAAATCTCTTGACGACTACGGACGTGCTCCCTTCGGTGATATGCCACGATGATCTATCTGCTAACAATTGCAATGGTTGCTTCAGGCACCCTTCTTCTTCCATTACTTCCTCAGTTGGCTCTTTCTCGTTTTCCAATGTGTTTCGATTGTTTTTTTTCTCCAACATCATCTTGTAGTCCCTTTTAACTTTAAAACGACCAAAATTATTGTCCATGTGTTGTGCATCCCCAGATTTTTCTTCTTTCCCTAATCTACTCGTAGTGTACATCGTTTCTACGCCTAACATTGTTTGCAACTTGACTACTCTGTGAATCGCTAATGCTATGGCCTTGAACTTGTGTATTTCCGTCATCCCAAAGATGATGTTATATGGTGAAGATGTGTTTATGATAACAAAATGTATGAATTTTTTTATTATTCCTCCAATTTTGATAACCGATAAGGGTTAGTAGTAATATTATTGCTCCCTCTGGCCATACGTTATGGTCGACGAAGCTTATCAGGTGATTCTTCGATGGTTCCACTTTCACTTGTATGTACCCAGGTAATTGCTTGAAGAAGTTATTGTATAGTAAATCTATAGAACTTCCACTAACGACATAAATATCACTTGCATAACTTCTTCCCATTAATCCGCAATTACGATTTGTTCGTCTCCTTTGTGATGGTCATGACTATAATCCCACTTGTGAAATGTGAAAGTGCATTTTTCCCACTCACTGATTAGCTCCTTTCGATCAATATTTTGCAACATGAATATCTCTTTTTTTTCTTGTGCTTGTTACCTTCGGCTCTGTTGGTGCGATGCTTTCTACGTGCTTAGATTGAAGGCTTTTAATCAGAATGGTGAGCTGTCCTGACTGCATCTTGTTTTCTAGCTCCCATCGTAACATAGTGCAATCGACGGTATCGTTCCCTGTGGACTCATGAAACTCGCAGTATCTCCCTTGATCTTTATTCCTTATCTTTTCTCTGCTCCTATTTTATGTGTTCTTTTTGCTCTCGCTTATTGTAACTATGTTGTTTCGAGGGCCATGCCGAGATGTTGGCGTATTGCAGTTCGAATGTGAGAAGCGATTGAAGCGAGTTTGTCTCATGCTTTGGTGTTTTTGCATTTTCTAATGCATTTTATCTGGCGTAAGGTGCTCGGGTTGCTTTTTCGCCCTGGTCAGTTTTGAATAATTCAAATGGTGCATCCTCCTACATCATGTATCAGTGGACTCTATCCATCGTTTTTTTGTTAGAGGACGGTTTTTTTCCTACTATTTTTTTAAACAGTGTTCCGGGAAGCAAACCATATGTAAAAGCGGTGATTACCATGTTATCTGCATTCTCTGGGGTGTTACCTGTGGCCTTATTGTATCAGCGTACGAAATCACTTAGATATTCGTCTTCCCTTTATCGGCATCCTAGGATGGCTTGTGCATCTGCCGTGTATCTCTTATGTTGTATGAAATTTCCCACGAATTCATCTCGTATTTGATTGTAATTATGTATGCTTTCGGCCGACAAACTTTTATACAATAACCGGGTTGCTCCAGATAAGGTAGCCGGGAAGAAAAAACACCAATACTTTTCATCTAGGTAGTAGGCTTCCAACGTCCATCTCTAATTTTCTATGTGGTCATCTAGATCTCCTTTTCCGTCGTATTTTGTGATCTCTGATATATTTTCTCCGACTGGTAATTGGTATTCCGTTATACTTCTCACTTAAGGTGAATTATCTGATCGTAGGATCCATCTGGTGTTTGCGTCTCCATCTGCACTGATGTGTCTATTATGCACGAGTTGTGTGGTTTGTTGTTGTTGAGGCATTGATATTTCTTTTGGGGTGGGTTGCAGGGCGTATGTTTGCTGATGTTGAGGCGACCAATATGCTTGAGAGTGTGCATACGAGAATGGTGGTGGAAGTGGCATGTATGGTTGCATGTTTTGGTGAGTTGCTAGGATATTTTTAAGGCGTTATTGTAGTATTGGCGGTAACATTTTCATCTTGGCATCATTATGTTTTGCAATAGATCTTGTGGGCCCTCTAGATGTATCTCCTCTTGCTTCACTTGAACCACTGATCGTCTCCATCGTGACTGAGGTTGCTTGCCTGGACTTTTTTGCTCTTCGTATTGTTTGCTCGTTAGCTTCCGTCTCATGGTGGCATGTGTTCTTGGGGTTCGACGACAGGAGTTGTCGTTACTGTTGGTGTGAAAGCGGGGATTAAATTGATTGGGCTGAAAGGTGTATCATTAGTGGGGAAACTTGTTTGCTACTTTTCCTGCATAGTTATATACGGATGGCACCAATGTTGCTACATAGAGTCTTGGGATCATGGGGTTCTTCCAATGATCAGTCTTGGAAACACGCTGCACAAAGTTGACAAAGGTAGGTTACAAAGCTATACTGAGGGTGGAACCCCGATATTGCTCTTTGATGCCTAAGTTAGATGTCATATTTAAGGCATGTATATGGGTTGGATAGAATTGCAAAGGGCGTGCTTACCTATCTTGGATTGGGTGGAACCTTGCATTATAGTTAGGGCTCAGACTAGTTTGTGGTCTCTTCTTGTTGGTCTTGTGTTGGTCTTTAGGTCATAAGGGTAAGACTATTTTAAATAAAATATGCTTTCCTTTTCTGTGTTTTCTAGGAATGCTTCATAGGGTGTATACGGGAGTAAGGTGATTCTTGCTATACGTGCTCGGTATCGTTCCTATATTTGTGTCTGTGTTACCATGCCGAGTTCGTTGGCCAATCTGGTATTATGTGGGTTGCTAGCCATACCCCATTACTTCTCTAGTTTCTTTCCGTAAACGTAGTTCTTTATTATATATATATATATATATATATATATATATATATATATATATATATATTAGAACTAGACCTTAGCAAAGGGTGTTACAACTATCAAGATGAAAAACATATGGTTGCTCACCTTGTGTTGTTAAACATAGATGAGTTCCCGATTCTTGAAGTTCCATATCACCCTTTGTCTCTAAGGCTATTAAAACAATACGTTATACTTGAGCGTCAAAAATCAGCAACATAAGAAGCTTCTGAATAGAACTTAACTTCATATAAGATTTCTGTTAACCCTTTTCATTACCCATTTCTCTTAACCCTTTTAGAAGTTTGTTTCATGTTTCTAACAACTCATCCCAAATTAGGGTTTAACCCATCACCTTGAATTTCATGATTAAAAGAATTCAAAGCTTTTACTTAGAAGTTCAAAGTTAGTACACAAGTACGTAACACTCCACTTGTTCTAATCTATCAAGTATTTCACTATATAAGAACATATGAGATTGAGGGTTAGTAAATGCTTTCTCAATTTTAGCCATGAAAACAAGAATTATCAATAGAATAGAAGATTCTAACTATGATTCAGGTAGAAATGAACTAGTTCTTGGATTCTCATTTGAATCCTCTTCAAAAGTCTTTAAGTTGATGTTTAAGACTCTCTAGGGATGTTTCGCTACATATGGAACTTCTAGGAGGTAAATAACACATACCCGACATATCCTATTATCAAGTTCAATGAACTTCATCGACATTACATAACCCATGTAAAAAATAACATTGTTCGTGTCATAAAAACATGGTATGTGTTTTCTGTAAACTACCTAATTCAGCAATGCAGTTCATTAAACCATGCATATACAACTCGACACCATTACATAATATGAGTTATGAATTTCATAGTCCGTGTTTTGCTATGTTTTGTATAGTTTGGGTAATATACTTTATTATTTTCATACTAACACAATCCTCCTTCTTCAATTGCTCATAACCTCATTATACAAACTTCATTTTAGTAAATTATTTCACTTATATGTTATATATTGGCATGGCTACATTTAAAGATCAAAAATCACTCGTTAGATCTGACTTTCATAGCGTTAAGCGTAGGTTATTGGGTGACAAATTTTTTATAAAATAATAACAAGTTCTTTTCAAGGCAAAATGACTTTGTCATTACATTAATTTACCAACATTTACAAGAGTTTTTACTATACAATGAACAAATTTAAAATAACATACCCAAATTCTGCAACTATTTTTTACAAAAATGGGTTGTTACAATTTATTACTAGTTTCTAGCATCAAATCATAGACAAAGAATATAATACTTACAAAAGTAAGATTTCCACACCATAACTAGGGTTTATGACTCATCAAAGTTCATCGATTCAAATAACCCAATAAAATGGAGATTAAAACTTAGATTCATAAACTAGTTAATAGATTAATCCCTAAAATCGATTTTAACTTATTATTCTATAAAAATACCAAATTTTGTCTTGGATTCAAAATCCTAGATCGATCCATCTGATGAGATGAGGGTGATTTTTACCTCACAATGCTTCATTGCTGCAATCCTAACTTCAGTTCTTCCAATTGTAACTTGATTCCACTTCTAATTCCCTTGAATTGTTGAAATTGCCATTAGAGACTCTTCATCCCCTTCCCTCAACCGATCTTTCTTATTAGGGAGATAATGAGGTTTAACTTCATCGTTTTGAGATTTTAACAACTTAAGCACCTCTAAAACTAATTTACTTCCTTTAACCAGTAACTTGACTAACCTATTAATTTTGATATAAAAAATTATGACTAAAATCCCATGACATAAATACTCTTACATATTAGTCATTTGTGTAGGTCAAGACAGGTTATGAGAAGTTTAGTTGATTTGTCACTTCTAGTCCCTACTACAAATTTTATATTTAAAGTCAATAAATTTCTAAATTTTCGTAAATTCTCTATATTATTCCAATAGTGATGTATTTAATAATTATACAGATTTAAATTTATTTATTTCTTTATTCATAAGTAAATTGTTTAAATTTAGCCAGTAAGTAACATGTTACGAGAAACAATCTTAAATTATATACGCTCGTATTTATATAATATCACTAAATATTATCGGTTTAAGGATCCTCACTAATTACGAGCAAAATTTTGCGGAACCTATGGTCATCTGAGTAAATTCTAGAAAAAATGAAACTTGTGGAGACATCCTACATGAAAATATTGGTATTTTTATCCGAATCTCATATATATATATATATATATATATATATATATATATATATATATATATATATATATATATATATATATACATACATACATACATACATATATATATATATATATATATATATATATATATATATATATATATATATATATATATATATATATATATATAGAGAGAGAGAGAGAGAGTTGAGAACTTATAGTTTCTCGAGAATTCGAGAGCTAAAAGTGGAGCATTGGATCAAAATTAATTCATTAAGGAAATAATCGTCATCTTACCAATCTCTTTTAATATTTATTTTTTTGTGTTATTGAATATATTAATATAAATGTCTAAAAATTTACATAATAAATCAAATTTTCAGATTTTTTTAAAAAATAGTATTTTTCGATTTAAAAAAAAAATGCAGATTTTTTTAATTTTTTATAGAAAACATTAATTTTTTTAAAAAAATTGAAAGAAATATATTTTTTTAAAAAACTGCAATTTTTTCAAAAAACTGAAATTTTTTTAAAGAAAACTGCATTTTTTAAAAAAAAAAAAATATAATTATTTTAAAAAAACTGCATTTTTAAATAAAAAAACTGCAATTATTTCAAAAAACTATAATTTTTTCAAAAAACTGCAAGTTTTTTAAAAAAAGCTGCATTTTTTTCAAAAAAAGCTGCAAATTTTTTTTTAAAAAAAGCTGTATTTAAAAATAACTGCAAATTTTTTTTTTCAAAAAAGCTGCATTTTTTGAAAAAAAGTAAATTTTTAAAAATTAGAAAGTTTAAAAAAAGAACTAGAATATTTTAAAAAAATACTCTAATTTTATTAACAATAAAAATCTAAGTTTTAGGTGCATATATTCATATTTTTTCAAATACATATATGCATATTTCTTATACTATAATATTCGTAAGTAAATTATAAAAAATCTCATTTTTATTAATTAATCTATAATTATAATAGTACAAGTATTTTATTCGATACAAAATAAAATATAAAAAATAAAAAATGCTACAAATTACAAAGCGTTTTCATGTATTCGTGTCAATATTTCCTTATTTTCTTCGATTTATCATTTTTCACCTTTTCAATATTCACCACAATTTCTTCCAAATCTACAAGAAAATAAAAAAAATGATTGATGCAAAAACACTCACAAAAATACATATATGATTTTCATATGATTAACATATGAATCACATGCGATTCACATATGAATCACATGCGATTCACATATGAATCAGATTTACATATGACATCATATGTAAATCACATGCGATTCACATGAATCATATGTGATTCACATGTGAATGACATGTGAATCAAATGTGATTTACATGTGAATCAAATGTGATTTACATGTGAATCAAATGTGATTAATATGTGAATTACATGTGATTAACATATGAATGTGTACATATATACGTAATTCATATGTAATTCACTTGTGATTTACATGTGAATCACATATTATTCATATATGATTTAAATATGATTAATATGTGAATCACATGGGATTTACATGTGAATCACATATGATTTACATGTTAATCACATGTGATTTACATGTGAATCACATGTGATTCAAATGTAATTCACATGTAAACATATGAATCACATCCAAATTAATTCACATGTGACATCATCCATTTTAACGATTGAAAATATATCTAAACCAAAATCAACAAAATCATATTGTAATTTCCAAAAAAAGTATACTAGTGAAATTATAAGAATATAGTCATATACCATGTCAATCTTGGCAAAAATATCTTTGACAGCTCTGTGAATAATTCCCGGATCATTCTCAGACCCATTCATTGTAAACGTTTTCCACTACTTGTTTGTCCATAAGCAAACGCAGTGCCTGAAAATGCATAGTTATTAGCTTCCAAATTAATTTTCATGACCAGTAACTACAGAACTTAGTCAATTCGTAGAAGGTGAACAGATTCAGAGTGAGAGATGCAATAACACAGCACAATAATCAAGTATCATCCAAGTTAAAAGAAAGTGGAATAAACAATGAGGATTACCATTGAACCCATCAACGACGACATATATAATGTCCTTGGTAAGGAGGTCATAAACACTGGAATTGGAGCAACCTTGGTCGAAAACATGATCTGCGTATAAAGTATAAACAAAGAAATTACTTTTCTACCCCTTACATTACACAAAAACTAATAAATTTACATAATGAAAAAAAAATTGGATCTCATGTACAGATGCAGAAGCAGATTGATGAATTAACAGCTGAAAGAGACGATGCTCGATCACATGTTCAAGATTTATTACGTGTGATTGAAAGTAATGGAAGTTCATTGACACGGGTAAAAATAAAAACATATTTGTTTTGAACTTTTTTTATTTTATTTTATATATCTCAGATATTAATTTTTAGTTTTTTGAATATCATACAGATGGGTTTAGATGAATACCCTCACCTACGAGTGCAAATAACACCTGAAGTTGAAATTTACATGATGCCAGAAACATCAATTGTGGTGAACCCACGTCACTCATTTGATGGAAGCATTAGAACCCTTGTATCAAGTCGATATTCTCCAAGGCGTAGTGAAAATAGTTTTGAAGAAAATTACATACGAGTTACTGAATTTGAGCCTGATCATACTCCAATAAGAGGGGTTGACTCCTTATTCAGAAGCTAAGCTTCATATAATCCGTGGTAAAACTTTTTTCTTTTTCATTTTTTTTTGTGTTGATGATGTATTAATGTTTTTTGTTTTTGTAGATGTTCCGAAAGGTTGTGTGATTATAAGGGAACACATTCCTATTGGAATTGGTATCCTCAAGATCAAAATCCCATATCTGAATAATTACAGGCTGTAATGCTTCCGTCATGGATTCAACGACTGTTTCTAGCACATATGTAGTTTTAGAGTCTCTAAATTTGGCTGCAACAGCCTCAGTTGCACGCTTTAGCATGTTTTCTGCATCTGAATGAAAATTTGAGAATATTTCATGTTTCTTTTTTAAAAACAAACATGCATTAAGAAAATGGCGTACCTTTTGGACCCTTTACAGAATAATACACTGGCAACTTGATTGGAAGTTCACAGTGCATTATACAACCTCTCTCCCAATCATACTTCTCCGGATGGTCTTCAAAAACAATGGAAGTTACTGGTTCAACTACAGAGTTAATGTCCTTGGTAAGGAGGTCATAAACGCTGGAATTGGAGCAACCTTGGTCGAAAACATGATCTGCGTATAAAGTATAAACACATATACATAAGATTATCCAATTGATAGATAAAAGAAAGAAATCAAACGAAAAGGTAAGGGTTTGTTTAGGTACCAAAAGTATAAGAAAGAGCAGGGGAAGAGGAGTGCCGAATAGAGACCTATACAGAGAAATACGGTTGTCATCTACCTTCTAGTGACTGCCATTTGAATTGGAATTGGAATCCTCGTTTGATTTCATGGGTGGCCTCACTCTCACTGCTACACATATCTTCTCTATTTCTTTGCACAAAGGATTGATTGATTTAGCTGGATCTGCGACTGAAAGTGATATTTGTTGATCGATCGGGTGTATAGGCGGGATGTATAGAGATACAAATTTTTCTATTTGATTTCAAAATCAAGGTTACTGGTTACTTTTGGCTTCTTTTGAATAGCTTGGGCTGAGAATTGTTTCTTCTGCTACTGAAACGAGACCTGATCTCACTAAACTCAAAACGCAGGTGAAGAAGGATGCCTACACGATTGAACCTCTGATTCACGTCCTCGAGACCGGAAGCTCAGAGGCGAAGGAGAATTATGTTGTGACACTGTTTAGTCTATCGATAATCGAAGATAAAAAGATATGAACCAGGAGGTCTGGAGCGTTCAGAGCTCTAATTGATTTATTAGGGCATAGAAATCCGAGCGGGAAGAAGGACGCAGACACCACACTGTTCAATCTATCAATCGTCGGGGAGCTCCAATGAAGATCGGTTTCTGATACAATGGATCGACGAAATGGATCTTTGGTGGCGGTGTTAGGCGGTGGTAATTAGGGAGGAAATCAATGATTGAGAGATAGAGAGAGTGGAGATATTAGGTTGTCGTAGTGGTGGTCGATGAAGGAAATAGTGGTAAGCCGTCGAAGGCGTTGGTTGTTGACAGAGGTAGGTTGGTTGTTAGAGGGCGGAGGGAGGAGGGAGGCGGTCGACGGAGAGGGGATGATGTGGGTTGAAGTATTCATTACGGGATGTGGAATGAAGATCAAAGGAAGGCGGGATGAAGAGAGCGAGAGAGATAGGGTAGAGGCTGACGTGATTCAATCTGATTAATGGGTATGAATTATGTTATACTTTTTTCCATTCCTAAAATGCCCTGATTCTTTTTCAAAAACATGCCCCCGTGCCTTTTCTTTTCCATGTATTTACAAAAATGCCACAAAGCATCCTCACCATCGTTTATTTTGATCTAACGATCATCGTTTGGTTCTCAGGTTCTCGGGAATATTTGAGTTCTCAAATGATCATTCCTCTCCCCTATATATATATATATATATATATATATATATATATATATATATATATATATATATATATATATATATATATATATATATATATATATATATATATATATATATATATATATATGAAACATAATATATTGATGGAAAGAAAGGAATGGATTTGATGGTTGTTGTAGTGATTCTAGCATGGGCTATTGGTGCAAAGGAAGGAACGAAGATGATGTTTAGAAATAATGTATCAACGGTGAAATCGTAATTTTTTTTGAACATTTATTAACCTAAATTTTCATTATTAACATGTGTATTTTTGTATGAAAATTTATTATTCTGTTAAATGTTTGGTTCTGAATGTATATAAATACAAATGTCGAGTTATGAACATGTATAATTTATGAATATATGTATCATTGTTAATATTTAGTCGATGGTTTATATTTATACATGTTCATGATAAGTTTCAAGGGTTTTGAAGACAATCTGCATCCATGAATATATATATATATATATATATATATATATATATATATATATATATATATATATATATATATATATATATATATATATATATATGAACATTCATGCATGTTCATTACTAAACAATGCATATTCCTACATGGTCCTTCTAGTAAGTATAAATATAATCATTAATAAATTATTACTTTCTTTTTTGATAAAATGGTTATTTTACCATCATACCCTTTTTCCTAAAATGTCGTGTGATGGTTTGTCAAGTGGTTATATGTATGGGTTCAACATAGAACCAAAAAAAGCATAGAACCATATAACAACTTGACAAACCATCACACGACATTTTAGGAAAAAGGGTATGATGGTAAAATAACAATTTTATCAAAAAAGAAAGTAATAATTTATTAATGATTATATTTATACTTATTAGTAAGGACCATGTAGGAATATACATTGTTTAGTAATGAACATGTATGAATGTTCATATATATATATATATATATATATATATATATATATATATATATATATATATATATATATATATATATATATATATATATATATATATATATTCATGGATGTAGATGTCTTCAAAACCCTTGAAACTTATCATGAACATGTATAAATATAAACCATGGACTACATATTAACAATGAAACATATATTCATAAATTATACATGTTCATAACTCAGACATTTGTATTTATATACATTCAGAACCAAACATTTAACAGAATAATAAATGTTCATACAAAAATACACAGGTTAATCATTTGGACAATCAAAAATGAAAATGGCTTCATCTTTTGAAACAAATTCAATTTAATATGTAGGTAAATGTTTCCTGGTTATGATATTTTAAATTTCTGATTGTTTAGGAGGAGCCGAAAGGTTAGTAGTTGATGAAACAAATGAACTTGCATCTCATGGACATAATGTTCACATTTTCACATCATACCATGATAGAAATCGTTGTTTGGAAGAGACATTTTCAGGTAACAAAAATTAAGTATTTTGCTACTTATGTTTTAACGGGTTGAAAATTATTGAAAGTGTATTCAAATACATAAATCCTAAAAATTGCTTTATTAAGAAAAAGTTAGATTCTCATTCTAATAATATCATTTAACATGTCAATCATGATTAGTAGTCAAGGAGGTGGCAATACAGAAGGTAAAGTCTCCAACATAAATTACAAGGTATTATAATCACTAGTTGGCAATATGCCAAATTAAATTGGGGATTACTGGGGTGGATCCCAGTGACAGAAGAACTTAGGGGTAGATTTGTCAAATTTTGTACTAGGAACCTACAAAACATTTGCAAAGTTTGAATTGTTTTTAATTTTTTCCTATTACATCTTTGTACAGGGAACAATCTACCAATTATAGCAATTTCATCTGAATACAAATTGTAATTTGGTAGATTTTTATAAGTGTAATGCCTTGAAAATATTTTTCTTTTGAAACTGCAATGTTGTAATAGAAAGAAATGAAAGTACATTGTTGTGATGGGTTAAAAATACCTTAAAACCAATTGTTTCATATGGTTCAACAGCAACAAAAAAAAAAGATAATGGTGTCTTTTGTCTTAATAGGCTAAATGCAAAAAATAGCAACGTAATTTCTTTTCTTTGTAAACTGGCATTGTGCTTTCGTGTTTTTTTTTCTTTTTTTAACAACATTGTATATTGAAGAATATACCAGTTATGATGACATTGGGTGAAATGTTTTTTCATATCGATGTCGAAGTATTTTTGTTTTTAATGTGGTGTGGCACCAAAATATCCATTTAAGTTCATAATATATAGTAGAAATTATGATGACATTGGGTGAAGTGTTTTTTGACCTTAAAGATAAGGTTTAACATTGGTGAATCTATTTAGACCGGACATAGTTGCTTCAGTTTGAGGCTCGTCAATGCCGGTATAAGCTTCTTATTTTAAAGGTATGACGCCTATCTTCACTCATTGTATTCAAGTTTACACATGAACTATTTATTTGCTATGGTCAAGTTATTTCACTACTTATCACTTCTTATTTCCTTCTGATAGGGGTCAACTAGATCTGGCATCCTTGGAGAGGCTACTATTAATTTTTCAAGTTACATGAGTTCTCAATCTTCTATTCCTGTTGCACTACCTCTAAAGAAGCGTGATCATGGGACAATTTTACAGGTCAATCAAGCAGATGCTACAAAGCTTTATTTTGGAAAGATATTAAAACTTTTGCTGTATTTTGTTGTGTACAGTTACTAATCTTAGTGCTTTTGTGACATTGTGCTCTCTCAGAAGGAAGAATTTGGATTCTCTGTTTGTAGGTCGCTATTCAGTGCTTAACTCCTTGACCTAATTTAAGGTTTGTTCCTGAACAGAAGCCTTAAAGAAAAGGTGTTTTCATGTGGGTTCACCGTATTCTTGCTCGGAGATCTCATCTCAAAACATGAGAGGTATCTTAGGATTTGTTCACCAGGTTAGTTATGATTATTTTTCTTTCATCATGAAAACTTATCATCTATTATCTTTTTATTATTTTGTGAACTGGCTTAAATACTTTAATATAATTTGCCTATTTTTTGCTCTCTGTCACTATTGGAATACTATTGACCCAAATTTTTTAATCATTTTTCTTGTTTACACCTGGAACAACAAGAAATCTGAAAGATCCTTCAAACCCAAGAGATGCTAAACACCCTTCTGTTTTCTCTTACTCTTAATCCAAACATGTATCTAGACATAAGGGTATAATAGTCCTTTCCCATTTCCAAGTCCCTACTTCCTTCACCTTCGGTTCCTCAAATGTACTAGCCATATCCAAGCTTCCAGAAGTGATTTCCATTTCTGCCCTTGAAAGCACCAAAAGTGATTTTGTAGTTCTTCCTTTATTTTATGTATATTTATTTTGGGATAAATGCAAGATATAACTTAGTTTTATTTTCAGGTATGCTTGGATAACATCTTGGATATGTATTCACACTGCCTGATAAAAAAATTGCCATACAATGCAGCTTCCATGACTACTAACATTCACATGAAGAAGGTACCAAAGTTGTTAGCTTTTCTTGGATAGTTATTTTATAATCTACACAAAAATAACATGTGATCTTTCAAGGTTATGATATTGACATTGTTGTTGCATAAAAGCAAGTCTTTTGTGAAAATGGTATCTACTTTCATCCTAAGCAGATGCTTAATTGTTGCAAACAACAGCCCTAATCATCACATACTGAGAAGGGAACAGAAAATGACTTCCTATTATTGCATTCAATATGTTCTTGTTATATATAAACATTAACTATTTGTTGTTTTTTTTCAAGTTTTTTTTTGCAGATATACAAGAGTTGAATTCTTCATTTCAATCGTTACTTTTACTACTGATGATGGAAACTGCTAATAAAGGAAATGGAAGAAGCCATGGAAGCTTCTAAAATGTGTCAAGAAAGCTTCACTTATTTAAAGATCAGATACATAAGGCCAATTTATTATCTTATGCTCTTCCTAGGTTTATTATAGAAATGGTTTCTTTTGATGATACATTTATTGTATGAAATAGATTTCTTTTATGAAACACAAAGTAGATTAGATGAATGATGTTGGTACATTTATTGTATGAAATATATATTTTTTATTATATAATGTATTTTATGTTGTGTTATGAGACATTAATTGTCATTTAATTTTAAAATTAGTAAATCTATAAAAAAAATATTTTTTTAAAACATTTAAAATAATGACACGCAATGCGTGTCGTAAATGCGCGTCATAAGGTTACGACACACAAATGCGTGTCCTCTTCCTTTATGACAGGGGCTTCCTTGATATGCATTGTGTGTCATATATGCGCGTCGTAAATGCGTGTCGTAAGGTTACGACACACAAATGCGTGCCGTCTTCCTTTATGACAGGGCCTTCCTTGACACACATTTGCGTGTTTTCTGTGGATTTTATGACACACAATGCATGTCATTAAAGGGTATTTTTGTAGTAGTGGACTATGGTTGCTTATAATATAAGTGTAGTCAAATCTGGATAAACCAGTCAAGCCTTGAATAATATAACTCAAGAAAGTGCTCAAAAATAAAGTAAAGTAATGTATGATCAGTGAATAGTGAAAAAGAACAAGAAGAATGTTATAGAGAAACGATTGACTGAATAATTATTGATTTGATAGAAGTGAAGTAGTTCTCAAGTTGCACACTGGTTACAAAGGTTGATACTCTTTTTCTAGCCAAAAGAGTTGCAAAATACAAATTCTAGTAAAATGTGCATGGACTAAAGATCAACATACTGACACAACCGTTTTTTGTTGATCTTCTCGAGTGTATGACACTACATAACAAACACTAAACAACAAAATTCACTTTTTCTAATTTTAGAAACAATAGGAACTCGAAACTCTATTCTACTTGGAAAAGTCTTCTCATCTCGGAATAAGAATTATCTCTAAAATGGGCTTGGATCGGATTGACTAAGGGTCACTTTTCAAGAACTAACAGTCTCCCCTTAAGTGGCCTTAGCAATCCATAGGATTTTATACTTTGTCTCCAAATACAAACGGGTAGGCGGTTCGCAAAACGTTTCTTACTTTGATCCACCACTGAAGTTGTTTGATCAATTTCTCCTTCACTTTCTCGAAACCGTCAGACTTGGTTGTCTTGGCAATGATCTTTTGAAGCACACTGGTACGGACCAAGTGCTTTTGCCTAGTTCTGAAGAATTTTTTCTTCTCGAAATTCTTCTTCTGGTAAATATATCTGATTTTTGGTTCAAAAATTGGACCTCCATCTAGCAAGTCGATTGATGTGCATAAATATATCTACCAAATTAAATTTAAGTCCTAACGAAACTGATCTACGAATGCACTAATAGGTAGTGTACCTAGTCAGTTTATAGGATAGAAAATAAGTTGGGTATGGAACACAGGGAACAAATTTAGTATACTAAAATAATTACTAAAAATTAATCTAAAAACCATAATTAAAAAGGGGTTTTTATCTGATTTTACAAGCTCAGATTAACTTAAATCTAAGAACTCAACTAAAAATGAGTGTAAACACGATTAAGAAGACACTTACGTTTAGCTTCGAATCCCCCCTTTTGCTATATGTAGTTTCTAAGTATGGATTTACTCAGTTGGTTACCAATATAAATATAATTAGCAGTCTTGATCCGATCGACTAATATTTTCACCAATTCATGAACTACTATGTAATGATCATACACAAGCAAACACCGAATTGATTATTAATGATAATTGGGCTATGTAAGTAATATCTAAGATAATTATCTATGACCAAGACAATTAATTAAACATAATTATGATCAAATTATGTTCTCCAACACATCTAAAGTTGTTACCTTTATCACTTAATCTAAGATATGATTAATCCTAGCTCTACAAATTTAATGATCATAAACTACTAGGTAGAAAAGTTCATGTAATTAAATGGCCAGTAAACTACACTTCATTTGAATCAAAGCAACAAATATGTAAACTTTAACATGCTAGATAATGATAATCAAACACATGAATTAACCAACTTCAAAAAATCCAAGTATAAGAAACTAGCACATATTGTTAGGGTTCATATACACTAAACGAAAGCCTAATATTTAGCTACTCATGGCAGAAATTAAACACATAAAATCATAAGAATTCGACATAGTTAATCTTATTCAAACCGAATATGATATGTGATCTTCAAATCTTCAATCTTCAAACGTTCTCTCTTCCAAAGGGTTGTTTTTTTCTCTTCTCTAGCTTCTGATTTTGACTATCTCTCCAGAAAATTAGATCCAACCCCCTCACATGGCAGAGGCTAATGATAGTTTCCTTAAAAGCACCCCTCACGTCATGAGGATTAAGATCTTACATCGTGAGTAATGTTTAATTCGTGTCTAACAAGGAATTTTGGCTTCTGCTTAGTTATCTTCTGGATCCTTTGCTTCTCACGTCGTGGGGCTATGATGCTCACGTCATGAACTCCATCTTTCATAAATTATCGAGGATTTCGTTATAACCACCTCATGGTGCTCATTTTCCACCTCGTTGGTGGTGTATTGGCTTGATTCTTCTTCCTTTTAAGCTCCATTAAGCTCCGAGTTCAGTTCCAATATTTGTTACTTATGGTCCTTTTTCTTCAAGAATGTCCTATTTGGATGCAAAATGTAATTTAACTCAATAAGTATCAAATATCTTTGCAATTAACCAAAATATAACTTAAAATGTATTGAAAGAATGCCTAAATATATGTATAGATATGTCAATATCATCGATCTCTTCCAGCAACGTGTCAAGTATATCAAGGAGTTTGTCGGTTTTAAACAGAGGAGCAAATTCAACGTCAGATCGTCTGCATTTAGCGATGTACTCTTTCTAGAAAACACAATGTTGAATTGTAGGCTCCAGTGCTTGTTTCACTATCATGTTTATCTTCGAGACGAGCTGCAACCATGAGTACATCGTTGGGATTGTTGGTTGGGAAATCAACATCGGTGATCGTAAGCCTTTTTTGAGAGTTCCGAAAGATATAGTAGTTATACAGGTGACAATCCAATCCGAATTTACTTAACACTTTCATTCTACAGCCACTGATTTGAGTGATCCTTCGTTTTGAAAACACTTGCTTTTATGGAAGTGTATTAGTGACATAGAGAGTGTCTAGCCTCTCTATTTCTATTCGGATAATGGCTTCAGCATCGTTATTCGGATGGAGCGGAGAGAACTTTGTGTAGAACCATCCATACGGCGATCTCGATAGATCAAGTTGATCGGCGTCCAATATTGGAAGGTCATAGCTCATATAAGGCACCATATGATGCTCATGCAAGATTCCATCAGGGCAGAGAGGAGAAATTATGAAGAAAGGGTTAGGTAAACCCTTTTGAGATTGAAATCTTAGGCCTTATTCGATAGCTTGATTGATTCCAACAATTTTAGGAGAGAAAACTGAAATGGATTTCTGTTGAGTAGCTCAGAATGCGTCAGCAGGGAACTTTGTTTTTAACTTTTCCATTTCTCTGCTTCATTTAAACACTTCTGCAAGATTTGATGGCCAAGCAACTAAGGACCATTTTTTCTTCTCTTCGTCCAAAATGATTTTTGAGGGTTGCTTTCTAACGGATGGTAGGGAAAGCACAACTTTCAAAAAATCACTGTCATTAGCACTTTCTCCTTTCATTCCCTCATCTTCTCCACTTTCACTCTTTTCTCCAGTCACCATGAGTTCGTCATCATCTTTTGATTCATCTTAGAGTTGAGAATCCGATCTTGGTTTCCATTGAAACATCCTTTCTCCCCCTCTTGCATGGGAATACCCTGCTTCCAATGCAAGAAAAGAATCAGGCTTCAAATCATCAATCTTTTCAAAAACCCGTTGGAAGCTCAGATTATTTGCTTAGAGAAATTGTCATAGGCATCAACAGTCAGAACCTGAGGCTTGAGAGTGTTAAGAGTTCCATCCATCATCAAAAGGACTTCTTCGAACTTGTAATTTGCAATGTCCACAAAGTGTTGGGCTGAATGAATGACCTTTATCAAAACTTGTTGCTTTATCATGTTTATGCCATCTTTCTATCGGGTCTCCTTCTCCAATCTTTGAATTTGTTTTTCATGTTGTAAATGAGTCTGCTTGATGAGTTTGTTGGTAGAAAAAATCATATTGTCATGAATTTTGAGCATTATATAGATGGTGGAGATGTGGTTATCGAGGTTGTCTTCATATCTATGCTCAACTTCTTCTAGGGTATGCTTCAAACGAAGAGAGATGAGTTGATCCAGTTGGTTGGCTCTATCAAGTTCCAAGGGAGCAACATACTTGATCTCGAAAATAGATTTGATCACCAAATCGATTTATGAGTCAACTGCTCCGACTTTGGTATTGACATTGTCAACTTTGGAATTAACTTTTTAACATTGTCTCAGAGTTCCAAAAGAGAAAAAAGATCAACAATTTGTTCGTCAAAGGACCCTATGTTGGAACTGGATCCTTCAGATTTCTCAGCATCATCATCATTTGATTCATCAACACCTTTAGTATCACCACCAGCTTGGTTTGTTTCATTATCGCTATCTTCAATATCCATTTCTTTAAAAGATGTCTGAAAATCAATGTGTGGTTTGGAGGAGGAGGCTTGAAGAAATTGAAAGTTCGATCTGAGAGGAAGAAGGCTTGAAAAATCAACTTGAGTGTTGGAAAAATCAATCTCCATTTCATCATAGACACGGTTATCGTGAATAGGATCATCTGAGACCAGATTGGTAATGGGAACATCTCATGTATCTTGCTCGTATTTCAGAGGAGGCTCATCCGATATTGGCGTTGAATCGGGTACATCTCCTTTATGAGTCTTCTCAAATTTGTTGATTCATGGATCATCCGTGTTACGGGGAACATCATCGATTGGTTGCTTTGTGGGAATAGGGAGAAGAGAACCAATTTTAGAATCTGAGGGATGCGTCATTGTGAGCTTACTTCGAAGTGCACGATGTCTCATTCTGAGGATGACATACTCAGTTTCATCTGTTTTTAGATAAGGATGCCTAAGGTGTGCCCTGTCAAGAACAACATTCCAATCAATATTAATAGAACCCTAACATCCTTTACTCATGGTAGGTATCTGTTTGGTTGTGGCTTATGAGGTCGGATGGACAACCCTTGGCTCATAAAGCTTAGGAAGTGTGGTAGAGGCATCAATTCGTGCTTGTTTGGAAGGAAGAGGTTTAAAAAAAACTCGTATGTGTGTTCCAGGGGTGCAATAAACTATGTTCAATGACAACACCATCCTTTTGAGAGGATGGGGAAAAATTATGTGAAAACTACCCGTGAGTGTGTGCAAGTGGTATTAAGACTCCGAAGGGTACTTTGGAAGAATGGGCGGGTGGGGTAGGTGTTGGGGTACAAAGTTTTCCATGAATGACTTTGTAATGTTTGACTTTTGTAAAACCCACTTGCATGTGGTGCATTAGCCTTGTGGCATGAGATAGAGAGTGAGAGAGAGACATGTAAATACCTCTATATAAGGTGGGTTCATACCACTTGTAGAGGTGTGCTTGAGAGGTGTAAAAGTTGAGTGTGTAAGTGTGTGTTATTTATGTAGACTAGATCTAGATCCTTTTTTGTAACACAATACATAATCAATACATCTCTTAAACACCGCAATCACCATGTTCATTGTGCAATCTTTAATTCCGCATGCCAAACCATGTTCTTTAGTCACTACAATTGGTATCAGAGCAGGTCTTCAAGATCAACGTGATTTTTGAAGAACGATTCTCGGTTTGGAAACTTTTGTCACAATTGAAGCAATTTTGGTGAGTCTCTCTCTATGATCTCTCTTTATTTCATTGAATCGCGCGTTACGTTTTTGATTTTTGATCGTTTGATTCGTTGGATCAAATTTTTATTGAAAAACCCCATTGATGATCCCATAATTTTTTTTAAGATCAATTCTAACTAAAAAAAAATCAATTTTGCGTCTACTATTCATTGATCCAAAATTCATCTGATCCTCACCGTGAGCCCAAATCCAAGATCGTCTACTTTTCATGTCCGATTTCTTTGAGCCCAAAGTCAGATCATTTACTGTTCATTCAATAAAAATAATAAGCCCAAAATATCTTTTAGTAAAAATTTGAAATAATTCGTTCATTCCTGTTCTTCACTCGTTTCCAGTTATTGTATTCTCGATTGTTCTTGACAGCGTTCATACGAATGAGATTTCAACTTGTCGTTCTTAACAATTGATGAGTTTTCCTTTATCTTGTGAATCGATTGTTTTTGGTTTGTTTCAATATAAAATCGATTATGATCAAGAGTTCTATAATAGATTCAATTACAAGTCAAACGAATTTCTGATAGTCAAAATCATATTATAGATTGAAGTCGTTGAGATCGATAGTGGTTTCTGTTGGTATGATGAAATCGATAATTACAAGTTGTTTTTGAGGTTGAAAGAGTCGAAATTTAATCAGATTTCAGTTTAATTTCGAATCTGGAGGTATCGATGTTCTTGATGACAGACTCTAATTGATTGAAGTCAGTGGCTGGACGATTGATTTTGGAATGATAATATGACATTGATTTCGAATGTTGATGACCGGTTGAATGAAATGTAATGGTAGACTGATTTCGTAATCAGTATGGTTGATGACCGATTGTTTGGGAAGTGTTTGTGTCGATTTGGGAACGAACTGTGAATAACTAAAGAAGTTCAATGAATGATGATCGAAGACTGTGTTGAAATCAGGTTCATTGATCGACAAAGTTAATTACTTGATATTGACTTTGGAGTCAAAGTTCGACCATATTGATAATGGATTTGGGTTAATTGTTTTAAAAGACGAACAAGAACAATTTTAGGGACAAAGAACAGAAGTTTCATTCATATGGTGCTGGATTCGTACGAATTGGACTTTGGTTTTGGGTTGATCAATTTGATCGTAAGGTTAGTGGGAGTTGATATTTGGCCGTGATGTCGAACAGTTAAATGATGGTGTTTTGGATTGATGCATAAAAGGGAAGAGTGAATGAACGAAGGGTATGTGGTCAACTGATAACGAACGAAGAATCAAGTTTTGGTTGATGTTAACGAACTGGATGATTGATGATGTATAAAAACGAAGAATCAAAGGATTTGATTTCGAACGAAGACTTGATGATTGAACGAACGAAAGTTTTTGGTTTGGGAAGAACTGAATGATTAAGAGGTTACTGTTCACGATTAAGCGTTCGTATGCCTTCGATTTCGTTAATCAGTGTGAAAAATTTTCGTTAGTTTGGTACTATGATTGAATCTAACGAAGGGGAGAGAGAAAATGGGCAGATGAAGTTTCGTACGAAGAGGAGAGAGAAAATGGGCAGATGAAGTTTCGTACGAAGTGGAGAGAGAAAGGAAAAAGTTTCGTACATTTTCGTTTGCCTGATTTCGTTAAAACAAAATTGGGGAAGAAAACATGAAAGTTACGAAAATGGCCCCTAAACTTTGGACAGTTTAACACCTTTCCCAAAATTTCGTACGAATAGACAAGGTTTCGTATGAATTGAAGAAGAAAAGCAAAAGTTTCAAAAACAGCCCTTGAACCTTCGAATATTTGGCAACTTCAACAATTAACTGAAGTTTCGAATTTTTGACTCTTTTCACCCAACTTCGAAAATTGACTGAAATTTCGTGTGTTTGGGGTACTCTTCGTATGTTTGGGGAACAAAAGGCATAACTTTCGAAAATAGTCCCTGAGGTTTCGAACATTTGGCGGTTCATACCCAAATCATAGGCGAATACTAAATCTATCTGTGAATTCTTTTGATAGGATTCACCAAATTTGGATCACTTTTTGGTCTTGACTTTAGCAAGAGGATAGGCCGGTCGTTTCTTTGATAACATCTTGATACACCCTCCCTTTTTAGATGATTTCCCACATTCTGAAGGCTGAACATCCGAGGTCTAGGAAGGAATTGGTGGGACAACCAATTCCAAAACCTCATGATGTTTTAAGTTGATTGGAGGGTCGGAATGGAGAGAGTCCAACATGTGTTGAGGCAATCATTAGTTAGGACCAAAAGTAGATTGATTTGGTAGAAGAGAAGTTTTAATAACTTTGAAATTACAATATACCTTAGGTGGATCAGACATGAAGGGAAGTAGTTTATGTTGGTCGATGTAGATCTGTTGAAGAGTGAGAGCCCATAATCTCAGACTCGAGATCTCAATAGGTTTCCGATGAATGGAAAATTTCTGAAAATCTTGCCGTAACACTTCTAGTAGATCGACATCATTGGCTTTGCCGTTGTAGATGTTGAATACCAAGTAGAGCCAATCCTTGCTCGTGGAGTCAGTTCCTCCATGTTTTCCATATAGACCTTGTTGGATTAGGTGTCTAAGCCCATAAATATACTTGGCATGTACTTGACCCGAGAGTAGCATGGTCCATTTTGGGTTGCATTCACCGAAGCAATTTGATAGGAAGGATATTTGAGAAAGAGGTTATTTGTGATTTATTAATATTTTATAAGTATAATATATTAATTAAGAAATCATATTATTTAATTAGTATTGATCAAGAATTAATTTGGAATTAATTCAGTGATCAAAAGAGACTAATTAAATTATCAGGGAATGATTAAGTAAATCAGTGATACTTATAGTTTGGGCTAATGATCCACGTTGATTATGTAGACTAAATCTGTGTGGAGTCCATGAAGATTTAGTCCAAATGGCTTATCATATGGATTATTTGATTAAAGGCCCAAGGAAGTGGATTAGGGTTTACAAGTTGAAACTCTTGGAATTCTACACTATAAGTGTAACCCTTAAAACCCTAAAATTGGCACTTGTGCATTCTAAGAAGATGCTAGCCGTTTTTGGTGGTTAATAACCCCACTCTCATTTGTCCTCCTCTTGCTCTTGGTGTTTTGTGAACCATTTGAGGCATCACACTTGAGGTGCTAAGCTCTTGAAAGGCCAAATTCTACAAGCTACAATATAGAGGTATTCATCTAATTTTTTTTTTTATGTTTCAAGTATCAAGTTGTATGCTAGTTATAGGTTTCATGCTCTGGATAATTTTTGTTGCATGTATAACTAGATAAAACTTAGATCCAAAAGATTAGGGTTGTATGTGCACCATTGGGATGTTAGAGTACATACAACCCAACAGTGGTATTAGAGCCATGGGTAAATTTATGTTATATAGATGCATTTGTTAATTTTCAAAGCTAAAAAAAAAATTAAAAAACTGCTTTCTGCCAGCATGAACTCGACGAGTCCACTATGGAACTCGACGAGTTCATGATGAACTCGACGAGTCCATAAGCTGACTTGACGAGTTGGGCAGTCTATTGGCAGAATTTTCGAGTTTTTGGCCTGTTTTGGATTAGGATCATTATCACAAACTGTTTTGGTTCATAAAATTTGATTGTGTTGATATGGTAATTATTATCCCCTTCCAATAACTTGATGATTGCCAAATTTTAAGATAATTACTTGATTTTGTGAAAAACTAATTATTTGTAAAATTTGAATCATTTTGCTATAAGAGTTGCATTAGGTCAAATTGGTAAAAGATAAATAATATATGATTATTTTTATTAGTTTTAAATTTGATCTAAATGTTTTAAGAGGTTACAAAACTTGTCATCAAGTTTTGGAACTCAAAAGTTTTTAAGGAGTTACAAAATTATGTCCATAAGTTATGGAACCCAAAGGTTTTCAAGAGTGTCATAACATGCCCTCAAGTTATGGAATATGAAAAGTCTCATTCATGAAAACATTAAATCTTGTAATTGAAAGGTTTCAAAAGATGCAACTCTTAGGTTCATAACGTAAAAATTAATTAAATAGTGTTTAATTTTGAATTTTTATATTTAGCACCTTGATGTTTTGAATAGTTCAAATTACATCTTTATGGATTTTATTAAATTAATTAAATGTTTAATTAAAAGAGAAGATTAATAAATCCATAATCACATGGCTTAAGTTTAATTAAATTAAGAGTATAGTTTAATTAATAGATTAAACCACAAAGTATTTTAAAAGTTTAAAATACACCCTTATACTATATAAAATTAAAAGTTTAATATATTATATATGTATAAGTAAAAAGTCAGTCTTACCATTAGTAGGCCTCATTCACGAAGCTGGTCTATAAGAAGTGTTTAAGGAAGCGGCCTGTAAAATGATCGCCATTGGGTATCCAGTCTTACCCACTGCACCCTTGACAAGTGGAGGGTCGTTAGCCGAACGGGTTTGATAGGACACTTAAATCCTCATTATAAGTATAATCAAATACAATGTAACTAAACACTTTATAAATTCCCAATCTTAGTTACTTTAGGAAAAATGTGAATTTGATGCTAACCCATGAAATTGCACATTGGACCTTATTGGTCAGTTAGTGGAGCGTGTGTGGTTAACCGGCACACTAATGTGGACTAATGAAGGATGGAAATGGGTTTCTCGTAAATTATCATTGATCAATAAATGGTGCGTGTGTGGTTAATCGACACATTGATTAGGTGATTAATGACATGGAGATTACCAAGCTAATTTGCATGGTTATTCACACCTTGTTTGTGATCCTCGGTATCCCAGTCACAAACTTGAAGGGCATAATCGAGATTAAACATGCCATTGAAAAGTTCAATGAATCTCAAAAGAATCTAGGAATTTCAATTCATTTAAAACCTAATATTCATTTTTGTTTTTCATGGTGGAAATTGGGAAATCGTCATTCATCTACCTTCAAATATTTTGCAGATGGATTACGACATCTCTCTTCTAATTTGCAGAATATTGTGTTGGGTCCTAGCCTTAATATTTCATTTGGGTGTTATATTAAGGACTTAAATCAACTAACTTGAATTTATCCCTTGTAGATGTCTAGTTCTGACAACTATGGTCTTCTCGAATCTTATGGAAAAAGCTTTCCTTCTGAAGATGATGTTCACAGAAATCATACTTCACTTCCTCCACCTCCTCCAATTATTCTCCCTGACCCACATGTTCGTCGACTTGAAAAGTTCAAGGTCACTCAAACCCTATTAGCTAGAAAACACAAAGATGGAATGTCTGTGTGTGCACACGTCTTGGGGATGAAGTCACACATTGACAAGCTGGGAATGTTAGGTGTCGTTGTCTCGAGGAAGTTAGCTGTTGACTTGGTTCTTTAATCACTTCCTAAGTCATATAGTGAATTCATTAGAGATTACTATATGACAGACCGCGATGTGACCCTTATTGATATTACCTATTTGATAATTGCTGCTGAATCAGAAATGATTTGGCGCACTGGTTATGCAAATTTGATTGGAAGATCTACTTCCCAACCTTCCATGGACATTGTCAATGGAAACATTGGAAATCCAGAAAAGTCTTCTCTTCCCAATGGAAAGGGATCGGCCACGGTCGAACCATTAGACCAAATGGTAAAGAGAAAGGCTAAGTTTGAGATTGTCCCGTGTGCTATTCCAAAAGAGTCTGTTTGCTTCTATTGCCAAGAGAAGGGGCATTGGTTGTAAAGCTGCCTTATCTACCTGAAGGATCATAAGGATGGTAAAGTTAGAGTGTACAACTATGCTTCAGGTAAGTCCACTATCTAACTCTATTAAGTTTCTATTTGAAGATTCTTAATGCATGATGTGATGAGATCACATTTTGATGTTTTATAGGATCGAAGAAAAGAAAGGAAGCTTAAAGGAAAAGCATGCTGAGTCTGATCGCGAAGAGATGGATTTCGATCGCATGGTTCGATGATCAGATTTTTGAGCTGCTGCTTAGGAGTTATGATAGATTGCTTAGGAATAGATAGCAACATAGTTTTCATTTGTATTTGCATTATAAGGACAAGTTTTTCCGCAGATTTTATAAATAATGAATTTTTTTGTTTTTGTCTTGTTTTATATTTCCTTGCAATGGCACTTGTATTGTATGATGAATGAGAACCTTCGTCTTTGGGAAATTAAGACTAATTCCTTGTTCACATGTATATGTGAGTCAAGTGAAGGACTAGGGGATCGGGTACACTTGGTTGTGCACTGGTCAGGTCCACCACAAAGAACGATAAGACTATTCCTCATGATTTACTAAAAGTTTAGTAAATATGGTTATACTTACAAGATTAAGTGTAATTCTGAATCATTGAAAAAGTTTCAATGTATGGCAGAACGAATAAGAAGAATCAAATTAGGCAGAAAGATAAAAGTTTCTCCAATCTGAAAGGAAAGGAGAGTATTTTAGTATCGTGTTTTATGATCATCTTAATGATTATGAAAACCATATCACAATTGATCCTTTAAGGACGCCTTAGTGCACTTGTATCTCTAAGAAGAGGAATCGGGAATTGTTGAAATGGCTAAATCAAAAAGGTGAGTCGTACTTCGTTTCAAAATTAAGTCTTAGAGTAATACTCCAAGAATGTTCCCTGAGTAACATATCTTAAGTAGGTTTATGACACATTTATAAATGGTAGTTGTGATGTTTTGGGTAAGACAAAGACCAACTAAGACCAATTATATGAAGTGTTGTTATGATAAGAATCTGCACTAACTCTTGAATATTTGTTTGTCAAGGAGTGTTTCTTGACAATAGAATCTTATATGTCAAGAAGTCAGTGGGAGTCCTAAAGATCTTGATAAGTTTCAGGAACTAATAAAGAATAAACCTATTGTGTATCACTAGCTCACGACTTGAGGTTTGTAACCTATCGTGTTGACATATTCTTGTTTATGTGCCCATTCCAGTTAAAAGTTGACCATGCATGTGAGTTCTATGAGTTCTCAATTGTTTGCATAAGGCGAAGGACCTTGATCAGTAAAAGTTCATTGATCTGTATAGGTGAGCTGCTTAACAACTTGGAAGACAGGGTAGGCCCTTGTGCTACCAAGTGGCAAGAAATTAAGATTGAACAAGTTCAATCCATATAGGTTTGAATTTGTCATAGACCTTGTCTTATGATAATGGTTGGGAATGACAGATTCACATGGATAGGAACACATACACCATAAAATCTAAGTGTCATAAGGTTTCTCTCCAATTCATGAAAATGATTGTGAGGAAACGCTTTCACTAAGTAGATTTTAAAGAGTTAGCAATTATGATATTTGCATTCTAAAATTCGATTATGATTACGACATCCCTTTTCATAGTTCGAATTGTGAGAAATGGCAAATAGTTTGAACATTCGGGACTTACTGCCGTAAGTTCTGAAATAGTTTAGACACGCATATGAGCTTTCTTATAAAAGGTGTATGAGCTTAGATAAAGGATTATCGAAGCATCTCGTATCAGAAATATGAACTATGGAAAGAAATTCAATAAATATTGATTTCTGGAAGTCCAGCTGATTTCTGGATACATGTCAAAGCTAGTGGGAGCATAAATGTTATTCTAGTAACAAAATAATTGTTATGCTAGTGGGAGCATAATTATTATGGTAAGTATTGCGAGTTAGCAATACTATTTATAGGAAACAAAGTTCTAATTTGCAAAGTTGCAAAGATTGAAAAGTTGTTTCGCTATAGTTAGGGAGAGGATACTTATACTTTATTTCAAATATAAAAGTTTAGATTGAAGTATTAATCAAACTTAGTCATGGATATATATAAATACCATGTTGAAATAATTCAACATTGGAAATTCTATATATGGAAATATTATAGCAAAAGATTGGTCAAGTATCATGTCTTTATGTAAGACATTATGAATCGTGTCCCATATGCTTCGGATATAGGATCGATTGCATATGCTATAATATTCATGTGTTCTAATTTTCCAAATGCCTAAGGCATTAAGAGGGAAAAGGACTAGAACCGGATATGACTAAAGTGGTCAAACAACTGTCAAGGAAAATCTAAGGTTCGCTAAGGATTGGTTACTTAAGGACAGTTGGAAGTATAGTAATGGATGGACCATATTGACATTATTATGAATAGACAGAATTCTATTAATAATGCATTGTCATATGGCAAATATGGAAATGTTTTCATAATGGGAGTTGGATATTAAGAATCTATGTGTAGGTTAGAAACTTTTATGCAAGAAGGATGTTCAAAGGAATGTACTTTGAATTTGACTTTGCTTCCTTGGAAAGTTTTGTAATATCGTTGGCAAAGTCTCTGTGACTTTGGTACCTCGACATTACAATAGATACATTGCATGATAGTTTAGAATCTAACACATTCTTATAGTGGCAAGAATTAGGTATTCTTGGAATTGTGAAATGAGCATCATTGAAATGCTTTCATTTGACCTATTTCACAAAGTAAGGATATATATATATATATATATATATATATATATATATATATATATATATATATATATATATATATATATATATATATATATATATATAAACATAGTGTGCATGCTTGGAGCATAGGATAACTATTGTTTTAATTCAAGTATTAAGTTTATCAATCGAAACATTATACAATGAATAATGTGTAATCAATGTGGTGATTAAATAAAAGGTGCTTTATTTATATTTAAAAGTTTTGAGACCATATTGAATTCGATTATTCTTGTGTTTCACTTTGCATGTTTTGACTTCCTGAATAATAAGATTATTCAAACTATCCAGAGTCGATCATACTTTGGAAGTAGGTATTGAGCTAACACTGTCATGAATCCGTCTGTAGACTGTCTAAAGTGTTTAGACATAGCAAGGTTTGTTGCAGTGTTCATGAGTACTCCTGTAATAAGATTTAAGTATTTGATTAAACCCACGCTCATCTGAATCACTTCATGGATTTCATCACGAGTGATTGTGAGACGATAATATCTTATATTTTTGAAACGGAGACATATAGTTGCAGTTTACAAGTCGGTTGCACGTTGATGATATGTAAACGCACCAGTAACTTGGTGTTATAAAACATATTGTTGTGTGTGATTTGATGATTAAATAGATCAAGCATATGAGTTGAAGTTTGTCCGTTCCTTTTACCCTAATAGGGATAAAAGCGATATCTATGGGCCCCTCGATGATTTAGTGATGACACCCTAAGCGCTTGGCAAAGCCTGAACTAATTTGATTTGTTCAGTTAGTCGGTCGTCATAAATCGGAAATCGGGAAACAACACATGGACAGAGAGAATGATTATAATCCATGTCTCATGTCCATACGATATCTAGAATGAAGGAATATATGATCCATTATCTAATGGACGCGTCAGAGTTCGACAACGGCTTTTGAGAATTACGATTGCTAGTCGGTTTTTCAAGTCGTACTTGCAGTTATAGTTATTAGACTTATCCAAGTGAGAGACTGTTGGATTAGGTGTCTAAGCCCATAACTATAATTGGTATGTACTTTACCCGAGAGTAGCATGGTCCATTTTGAGTTGCATTCATCGAAGCAATTTGATAGGAAGAATATTTTAGAAATAGGTTATTTGTGATTTATTAATATATTATAAGTATAATATATTAATTGAGAAATCATATTATTTAATTAGTATTGATCAAGAATTAATTTGGAATTAATTCAGTGATCAAAAGAGACTAATTAAATTAACGGGGACTGATTAAGTAAATCAGTGATACTAATTAAATTAATGATCCACGTTGATTATGTACATAAAACCCAACAAAACTTTCATCACCATATGCATTAAATTGTCCACAGCCCTTGAACATATGATTTCTTGAGCTCCTTTGAGTTGTAAACCCCTATGAACCCAATTTGATTCAAAAACTCTTGGAATTCCTCTACAGTAGGATCGACAGCTTGAAAACCTTCAAGATTGGGGAAACCCCAATATCTCTGAGAAATGTGTACTTGGTTACACGAACAATCCTTTCATAAGTGATTTTTCATGCAAGAAAATCATTGTCAATCTTGATGCGTTCAAAGGCTTTGTGAAGCAGACGTAGTGGTAAATTCGTGTTAGGGATTTTGTTAGGTGAAACTGCAATGCGGTGGCACGAGATAACCCCGATCATGAATTGAACTGGTTCATCATAATCATTTGGATCGAGTGAAATTACTTGTGTCGCGTCTTTCAATATGGGTGCATCTGAGGAAAATGATTCATAACCCTTCGACAATTTCTTCTTTGATGGATACTTTGTTGTTTTTGATGTCACTATTGAATGCTTGAGATGAACACGATGAACATAGAGTACCACAAGAAGGGTTCTAGGAATGAGATAGATAAAGAACATAAAGAAGGAACAGTTTAGGATTCAAAATCCTTACATAGGTGGGTTGTTTTTAGATCGATTCAAAAAAGAAATGCTAACACCCGATTCGAAAAAGGGTCGCATTAAATGCTTGCGTCTTAAATTACCCCCTATATGACAGTTACTAACCATGGTGAAAAGACTTTTTTTCGCTAAAAAAGGTAAATGTGGATTCAGAATCAGAGAATTACTCAGTAATATATTGAAATGCATGGCAAAGTATGTTTATTTGGACTAAAGGTTAATTATCGTTGGGTAAACATTTATGGTTGATTTGGAAAACACAGTTCAAGATAACCTAAAAATCACATTCATTGTTATTAAAGAGAGATCTCAGAATAAGGAAATTCGAAGATGGACTCACATATGATACTTCGGAGAATCGGAAAATTAAGTACTAATGTTTGATATTGATCCGAGAAGTGGCACAATTTCACGAATGGATATCATAAAAAAAATTACATCGAAGATCTTAGTTAAAAATTTGAAAGAGATTTGAGAGATTCCGAGAGCTAAAGAATTAGAGCTCGGAAAAGAGATAAAATAAAATCACATTACCACTAAGGATTTGAATTCCAAGATAGGTTTACTATGAAACGATTAGAAAGTGAAATTTCAGTTCTCAAGATCTTTGAAAAAAGATATTTCAAATGCAACTGTGCAATATAATGTCTGTCAACCTGAGAGATTAGTAGTAAAAGAAAGGTTAGACAATAATACATATAGTGATCCTTTATTTTATGAGAAGAAACAGTTCTGAAGTGAAAATTGTTGGGCTCAGAATTATTTGACTTTCCGATGTTTCTATCATAGATTACAGAAAGCCATTAAATTTGGTTTCGTCTAATGCATTACTAAATACATCAACAATCTCATCGTCAGATGGAACAAAAATGAGCTCAATGTTACCTTTTAAAAAAAGATCTTTAATGAAATGGTACCGAATATCAATGTGTTTGGTCATGGTGTGATGGAACGGATTATGTGAGATCGTAATCACACTATGAGAATCATAGTAGATTGGAATCTGCTGAAATCGAAAAGCATAGTATAAAAACTGAGGATTTCATCCATAGAACTTGATAGGTGCAGCTTCTAGCAATAATGTATTATGCTTCGGCTCTTCAAAGTGATATGCAGTTATGTTTCTTGGATGACCAGCTAACCAATCTTCCACCCAGAAATTGACAACCACCGGATGTGCTCTTCCGATCAAGTTGAATTCCACCATAATTAGAATATGAATAAGCTTGCAACAGGAAGCTTTCATTTGCAGGGTACCAAATTCCGAGGCTCTTTGTTCCTTTAAGATATTGGAAGATTTGCTTCACGGCCAAAAGGTGAGACATCTTCAGATTAACTTGGAATCTAGCACAAATATATGTGGAGAACATGATGTCGGGACGACTTGTAGTGAGGTATAGTAGCAATCCAATCATTCCCCTATACTTTTTCTTATCAACGAATTCACATGATGGGTCCGAGAAGATCTTGTGTCTGAAACCCATTGTAAATTTTACATATGCATAGGTGTCCATTGAATATTTCTTCTGATGTTCAGAAATGTATTTCTCTTAGTCAATAAAGATTCCTCGATTTGTTTGTTTGACTTGCAACTTGAGAAAGAAACTTAACTCACAATTCATACTTATTTGGAATCGGCAAACCATCAGTTTGGCAAAGTCAGCAACCATTGTTGGATCAATTGATCAAAATATGATGTCATCATCATGTATTTGAACTAACATAAGATGCTTTCCATTAGATGTTCGAAACAACTTCGGATCAAGAACTCTTCTTTGAAAACCATATCACTTGAGAAAACTAGTGAGACTCTCATACCACCCACAAGGAGCTTGCTTCAGGGCATACAAAACTTTATGGAGTTTATAGCAGTATTTTAGATATGACAAATTCACAAACCCAGGACGTTGTTGAATATAAACTTCACTGTCAAGATCACGGTTAAAGGAGGCACTTGTAACATCCATTTGAAAAATTTGAAATCCTTGTGAGGATCATATGAGATAAAGATTCGGATGACTTCAAGACGAGTAACAGTTGTAAGTGTCTCATTGTAATGAAGACCTTCTATTTCGGTGAATTTTTTGTCCACAAATCTTTATTTGTTTAAAATCATGGCCCCTGCGTCCCCGTGTTTGTTTTGGAAAATCCAACGAGTTCCAAAAATTGGGTGATCCGGAGGAGGAGGGACAAGACTGCATACTTAATTTTTGTCGAAATCTGCTAATTCTTCTTGCATGGATGTAATCTAATCGGAATGTTATATAGCTTCTTTGATGGATTTATGTTAAACCATTGATATAAATTCTGAGAACTGACACTCATTTTGAATATTAGCAGTAGTTCTAGTTTGAACTCCGACGTTTAGATTTCTGATAACTTGATTTGGCGGATGATCCTTTGTCAAGATATGCAATCTCAGAAGTTCTTGTGCAGAAGATGGCCCGATGTCAACAATTGGGTTGTGTTGTGTGACAACCCAAATTTTTTTGCCTTGTAAGTCCAGCCAATCAATCGAGAGTCAGACTCATTTCTGCTATCTTTTAGCATTGACTCGAGTCTGTTTGAGTGTTCTAAGCCTAGTACATTCAAGTTTTGAGTTTAGGGATGAGTTAACTTGGGTTCTGCATGTTGCACTCGAGCCAAACACTCCACCAAGAGGAGTGTACGGCCGCACACATGGGTGTACGGCCGTACACACAAGATGGCCGTGAACCCATGCCCATATATAAGCCAACCCTTCATTTCTTCACACTTTTCACACTTCCAAGTCAAGAAAGTCAATTCTCTCTCAACTATCATGAAGCTTTTCACCTTGATCTTTAAAAAAGTAAGTATTCCTTCCATTGATTAGTTGATACCTTGCCTTATCTAGTAAAGATCCATGATTCAGAGCCTTGAAACATCATCAAACTCAAGAACATCAAGAGTGTACGGCCGTACACTCTATCTACGGCCGTACACCCTTGTTAGAATCATAATCTAAAGCCTTAAACACTTGTTAGGTACTTGTTATCCATTAGAACTCTTGAACCCTTGAATCCCTATGAATCAAGACCCAAAAATGCATCCATTTTGGAGTGTGTACGGCCGTACACACTTGGTGTGGCCGTACACACCTCAAGTACTTCCAAATCGAGTGTCTGTTAATTCTTCTTGCATGGATGTAATCTAATCGGAATGTTATATAGCTTCTTTGATGGATTTATGTTAAACCATTGATATAAATTCTGAGCACTGACACTCATTTTAAATATTAGCAGTAGTTCTAGTTTGAACTCCGACGTTTAGATTTCTGATAACTTGATTTGGCGGATGATCCTTTGTCAAGATATGCAATCTCTGAAGTTCTTGTGCAGAAGATGGCCCGATGTCAACAATTGGGTTGTGTTGTGTGACAACCCAAAAGTTTTTGCCTTGTAAGTCCAAACAATCAATCGAGAGTCAGACTCATTTCTGCTATCTTTTAGCATTGATTCGAGTCTTTTTGAGTGTTCTAAGCCTAGTACATTCAATTTTTGAGTTTAGGGATGAGTTAACTTGGGTTCTGCATGTTGCACTCGAGCCAAACACTCCACAAAGAGGAGTGTACGGCCACACACATGGGTGTACGGCCGTACACACAAGATGGTCGTGAACCCATGCCCATATATAAGCCATCCCTTCATTTCTTCACACTTTTCACACTTCCAAGTCAAGAAAGTCAATTATCTCTCAACTATCATGAAGCTTTTCACCTTGATCTTCAAAAAAGTAAGTATTCCTTCCATTGATTAGTTGATACCTTGCCTTATATAGTAAAGATCCATGATTCAAAGCCTTGAAATATCATCAAACTCAAGAACATCAAGAGTGTACGGCCGTACACTCTATCTACGGCCGTACACCCTTGTTAGAATCATAATCTAAAGCCTTAAACACTTGTTAGGTACTTGTTATCCATTAGAACTCTTGAACCCTTGAATCCCTATGAATCAAGACCCAAAAATTCATCCATTTTGGAGTGTGTACGGCCATACACACTTGGTGTGGCCGTACACACCTCAAGTCCTTCCAAATCGAGTGTTTTGCCCATCTTCTTGTTGAAAATTAGATCCACTAGTTTCCCCATGGATCAAACACCCTCTTTTTGCATGTTTTCCCATGAGTGTACGGCCGTATACTCCCTTGCATGACTATAAACCCTCTTTAGTTAATCACATGTGATTGTAACACTTAGTTCAAGTGTTTCCTAGTCCATAAGGTTATTTCCTTGCATGTTAGTTGTGTTAAACACTAATTACATGCCTATATATGCCATTATATGTCATTCAGGACTCGTTTGTGTCCCGGGGATTCATTCGTGGAACTTCTCATCCTTTCGCGAATCTGCAATTGAATCACCCACATAAGGTGAGTTCATACCCCTATAATCAATCGTTTAAATGTTTTAAATGCTTTTAAGGGGGGGGGGGGGAATACAAGTGGAACACAATGATAATTGTGTAAATGTTTTATGATAAACATCATTTTAAATGGTTGCTTATGTGTTTATAAGTGATCAAATCATTGCAAAAACTCCTTTAAAGTTATGTTACTATGTTGTTTGTAAAACTCTGTTTTTAAAGTACAATCATAACCCAATAGATAAATGAGTCTTTTCTTCAAGTCAGTAATAGTTCAAGTAAACATAGTAGTAAACTATAATATGTATAGTTTAGGAGTTCAGTTCATACTATAACTAGTACAGGGAGGAGCATACTATAACTAGTACAGAGAGTTCATACTATAGCTAGCACAGGGAGGAGCATACTATAACTAGTACAGAGAGGAGTATACTATAACTAGTACAGGGAGGAGCACACTATAACTAGTACAGGGAGGAGCAGACTATAACTAGTACTGGGAGTGACATACTATAACTATAACAGAAGAACAAATTATGAATTACACACTTATACCATATATTCCTAGTATCCTAGGAAGAGATCGTATCTTTAACTCATTGTTTATAACAAATTATGTTAATACATCATACCGGGTTTGCACTAACAAAGGTACAAATACAACATACAAGGGTTAGCAAACACGAGGTAATAACACATCATACCAGGTTTGCACTAACAAAGGTACAAATACAACGTACCAGGGTTCGCAAACACGAGGTAATAACACATCATACCGAGTTTGCACCAAAAAAGGTACGAATACCACGTACCAAGGTTAGCAAACACGAGGTAATAATACATCATACCGGGTTTGCACTAACAAAGGTACAAATACAACGTACCAGGGTTAGCAAACACGAGGTATCAATATATCATACCGGAGTTATTTATAAAGGGTACATCTACAAAGTAACTGACAATAATAAATAAAACACATAAGTATATACAAAACTCACAACAGTATCGACTGAGGCGTTAAGAGTACATGATTTCATTAATTCTAGCAGCTGTTCAAATATTAGAATAACGCCACATAACTTACTCGTAACATGAACATTCAGTTAGAAGGGGGTCTATAATGCTAACTTTATGATTCCTCGGTAGATACATCATGGATATATATTAATTGAGTGCAGTAGATAGTAGGATGTGTGCCTTCCCCTTCATTTCATGTTCCTTGTTTGGTTGTGGGCTTAGAGCAGATGCACCCAGTGTGCTATCTATTCGATCTTAACTATATGTAACATACACGTTCAGTTATCGTGTTATGTAATTTTAAAAGTGAATAATATAATGAAATATTATATTAATTTGAGCGTTGAGTTCTAACAGATAGTTTTTACTTGAAATGAAGTAAAACTATGTTTAGAATCACTCGGAAAATATTGGAAGTCTTATGAGATTCCAATCTAATGTCAAATATCGAAACTTAATGAAAATATAAAATTTGAAATAAGTAATATTTTATTATTGAAAGTTGTAGAGAATCCCGTTAGAAACATTTAGGCGAAAACCTCATCGAAATCCGAGTGATAACGAAGAAGTTATGACCAATCGAAGTTTCGCGACCGAACCGGCACGACGTCGTATAGCGTAAAAAGTGAGTTTTCGATAAACTACTTTTTAGCCCTTATGATCTAAATGAAAGTCATAGCATTCGTTAAACCGAGAACTTTCATAAAAAGAAGGTCTAAATCTGACTTCGTATGAGGAAGTTATGATTTTTCTAATTTTCGGTATAACAGTAGACATCTAAAAATTCGAAATAAAGATCGAGTGATTTTTATCCGACACAACCTAAACTAGAATCGAAGATCTCGTCGATTGTAGTTCAACGGTAAAAAGACATAAGAAAACGGACGTCAGATGAAGAAGTTATAAATTTTTAACGGATTTTTCCTGTCCCAGCCTGTTAAAGATATAATAATAAAAATGAAGTCAGAATTAGCCGACGAAGTCTAAACGAAAGTTGTAGAGAATAATTTCACCTACGCGTGGATATAAATAACATATAAAACGGAGCTCGTATGCAAAATATATGGATTTTTAAAGTTCGGGGCACAAACTTCGAGACCTTCACGAGGTGAATTCGTTACATGACACCTTTCGAGCCTAGAAGATACACGACAAGCCTAGGAGATGATCAGGATCGAATTCACGAGGTGAGCATACTTGGTTCACGAGGTGAATCTCAAATTTTCACCCTATAAATAGATGCGAAGGCAGCCGTATTTTGATTACATTTTTCTTATTTCTCTCACTCTAAACACTCCTTTAGCCCACTTTTAACCCCGAAGTCCCGGTATCATCCCCGACACCCAAAGCAAGTCCTGACGCCCCGACTTTCCCGAGAAAATCATATTTTCAAGTAGAAACTCTGCCCGAGTAAGGCCCGGTTTTCAACTAAAATCCCCGGTTTCGTCAAAAGAAAGTCATATTTAGAGTCGAACCACTGCCCAAATTAAAACCTTAACCCCAGTTATTTCACGGTGAGTTCAATATATAGGAACAATTGTATGTTATGTGTTATATGTTCAATGTGCTTTCCTGTGTTATTCTGGTTTTATACCTTTGGCTATGTAAAGCATGATTTGTATACTAACGGAATACTAACAGAGCTATACCTTTGACTCGAAGTGTATAACATAAGCATCACTTGGGTACAGGTATGGAGCCTCTGGCCGTGTAGAGCATGTCTCGTAAGAGAATGACTTCTACCATTATGGCATTGGCAGAAGGCTAGGCAGGGCTGAAAGCCTATAATTTGCTAGCCAAAATGTTTATTCAGAAATTGGTTATTTTTCCATGCCATATGGGCAAAAGTCTTATTGATTGTATATCTTTGAATCAGATTATTCGTTGATATGGAAAGCATGTCATATGACGCTCATCCGCCCTTGTTGTTCTTTGTACCTCTTTGCTTCTGTCATATTGATATGTACATGGCATAACGTTATATTGTATCTATTAATGAACTCACCAAGCGTCACCGCTTACCCCTCTAAATGTTTAACAATTGCAGGAGATAAGTAAACAGTATAGTCGTATACTGTTGGAAGGTTTAGAATAGTTATAATATTACTTTTGTATTTAGGGATCAGGTATGTATAAAAGCTTAAATATCCTGGGTAGCTATGTAATATACTTAAACTTAGTCGATTTGTGTCCAGTCTTTTGTAATCAAATTATCAATGTAAAATATTGTTTTTATGAATATGTATGTAGCATGTTTAGGAGTAACAATTGTTAAGTATGAAAGTTTGGGTCTTTCAGAAATACGAAAGTTTAGAAAGGGGTTCTTTCACTATATATATATATATATATATATATATATATATATATATATATATATATATATATATATATATATATATATATTTCGTATACACCAAGTAATCATAAGGAGTACCAGGTATGGGTCAGGTCATAATATACAAATTCAATACAACGTTTTCTAGTACAAAAACATACTTTCAGATAGAACATTGAGTAAACTAAACTAGAAACTTATCGGTGAAAGGTTTAATCCATTTTATTAAACCAGTATAATTTAAAGGACCTTAAGTGGTTAATTCTATAAAACCTTAGTTTATACATCAGAGTTATATATAATTAATATCCGATAGGTAGTTGGATGTGTGATTTCCGCTTTAGGGCAGATTCACACAATTAGCTTTCCATTCAATATTAGATTATATATAGCTTGTATAAACTAAGTGATTATAGAAGGAACTATTGTGGTTACCATTTTTACTAAAGGAAATAAGGGTTATTCTTAAAGAATGTTTTCTTCAAATATAAAGGAACTATTACAGTTAACTCCGTGAGTACCAAATGAATACACCAGGGTTATATACAGTAAAGATCTTACAAAAAATGGGATGTGTGACTTCCGCCTCATTCCCTGTTCCTTGTTTGGTTGTGGGCTTAGGGCAGATTCACACAATCGATTGTTTGTTTGATCTGGATTCTATATAATTTGTATCCATTTAGCATTCATAGAAAGGATTGTAGAGTCATTTTTACTTATTTTTCATCATATCAGGAGATGTAGGATCTTCTGGAGGAACATGCGAACTTTTCTAAAAGAACTTTCAACTTACTAATACATCACTAAAATACTTATGAACTCACTAGCTTAAATGTTGATCTACTCTTTCAAAATAACTTGTATTCTCAGGAAACTAGTAGACAGGTACGCGCGCTGGAATTCAGAAGATGAAGTACTGTAGTTTCATGTCTTGTTTTGTTATTTACTGTTGGATTCAATCTTTTGTGAATCACTACTTTGTAAACACTTTAGTATTAATACAATGGTTGTTTGTTACTTTAATTACTATGATGCATGTCTTGTGATACTAAACATGACGTCCTCCACCCCCGAACGTTTCCGCCGTTCCGCTTTGGGAGTGTGACATGTTGCTCCCACTAATGGTTTGAATTTGAGGATGATGCTCCCCCTGAAATTCTGAACCTGATATATCTTCATAACCATCGTCCAAAAAACTCAAAGAAGTCGACAAATTGATCTACTGCTTCTTGAAAACGATCAACGTTTGATTCGAGGGTTGGATTACTTTCTTTTCTTTGAGGCACATAAGCATATGTATTCTACCCCTCAACCCCACATGGGAATACTTCAGAATGAAATGGAGGAAAAGTTGGGGTCGAACAAAATATGTTTTGAGAAACAGGAGGACTTGGCATAGAAGACGGTCTGGATCGAGATTCCAAATCAAGACATGTTTTTATTGGTCTGAACAAACTTCTAAAATCAACTTCATAGATAACTTAAGGATTCAGAGACCCATGATGTGGACCATTGGACTCGAGGATGTGCGTTGTAACATGAGTTGGCTTTGAGTTCTGGACAAAGTCTTCGTCAAACGTGATATCAAAGCTTTCTTCAATTACACGGGAACGATAATTCAGAACCCGTTAAGCTTTTGATTTGGCTATGTGTCCCAAAAAGATGGTTTCATCTGACTTTGGTTGAAACTGAGTGAGTTGACCATGGTTGTATTTAATGAAACATCTGATGGTTTTTACTTGTAATAATGCGGAAAATACCTTTTACACTTAACAGTACATGCAACCTAAATTGATTTATGTCATAACACTATTGAAACAACAGACAATTGTATAACAAAACTTGTAAAACCTAATGGAAATCAAAACTCACAAAAGAATATGTTAACTCTGATTTGTTATTGCAAACAAATCATTTAATCCAACTAGATCAATCCAATAGTCTCTTGAAAACTAGCTTAAATTATGTTCAAGCCTCTAATGGTTCACACCCACAACACAAGAACCCCAGAAAGTTTAGGAGAAATGGGAGAGGGGGGAGATTTTCGGATCTGGTATGAGGAATAGCATGGCCAAAAATTCTCAGGTATAAGACCCTATTTATAACTGATTAGGAAACACCTAGAAACCCTAATTTGAAAATAAAATAATATTATTTCAAATAAGGCAAATATTTAGTTTCTTTATTATCTACATGAAGGCTTCCAGAAGGCATAAAGAGGAGCGTCCAAACCGTCCAACAGAAGAAGAATCTAGAACTTGTCCTCTGCTCAACTTGTGAACAATTATAGCTATCGTCCTTCAACTTTTAATTAATTCTATTTAACCCAAAATTAATTCCAAATTAATTCTCAATTAATTATAACTAATTCTTAATAATATATTAGTCATATAATATATTAATAAATCATTTATCTCTCTCCTATAATCAATCTAATCAATTTCTTGGTTATGAGGGCAACCCAATAAAGACTTTACTTTTAGTCATCAAAATTATAATAATTTAGGTAGGACATTAGACACCTTAATCCAACTGTCTCTTACTTGGATAAGTCGCTAACTACAATTGCTCGTACAAATTCTAATAACTAGTAAAGAGTGTTTTCAATGACACTACCAGCATCTGTTGGTCATAAGATAAGTGATCAACTATTCCTTCGTTCTTCCAGATATCGAATGGACATGATACTGTTGGGTTTTATTTAAAACTTAGTTTCAAAAACTACAAATAATGGCAAACGGAAGACTTGAGTTTTATAAATAACATAAACATTTTATCACCCACCAAGGATCATCTTGTAAGTAAAGGAAATATTTAAAACACAACCATAGATGGAGGAAGTGGTAACAACCTTTGAAGCACTTTGAGTCCTCTAGGGGAGGCTTGGAAGTTGATGGAGTGAGGATGAACCCTTGAGACACCAACAATGTTCCAACTTGATGTAATGCTAGTTACAACTCTTAAGATTTAAGTCAAAACAAAATTATGACTTAAAGGGAGGATGCAAGCAACAAATATCTTCAAGAAACAAGACTTGAGAGAATATGGAGAGGGAATAAGAGAGCTCTCGGCCAAGCAAAAGGGAGACCAGAATATGAAAGCATTCATCTCTTATTTATAATGGAATTATGGTCCAAGAGTCATTAACCATTAATTACTTTAGACAATCATGTCCCCTATGTCATAAACATGTTCCTTATCTTCTTTTTCCCTAACCATTAATTACTTTAGACAATCTTGTCCCCTATGTCATAAACATGTTCCTTATCTTCTTTTTCCCTCTCTTTCTCACATTTTTTTCTGAAGAAAAGACAAAACGAAGAGTTTATATTTTATAAACTCAAAGTTTATAAGATATAAACTTTGTCTTTTGCCAAAAGACAAAAGGCTTATTAGGTCCAAAAAGATATACATGACATATATATTCATACATTATGAAATAATGTGTTACTTGTATTAAAAAATAATTATTTCCTTGAAATAAATATTTTCTCAATTATTATAAGAGTTTATGAATATTTATTAAAATCAATTTCTAATTAATAATCAATTGTATCAAGTTGTTGTTAGTGTGACCCTTAGGATCATATGTTATTTAGCAATATCATTTTAATATGACTCTTGAGCATACTAGATCTTTCAATCTCCCACTTGCGCAAGACTGATATCAAATTGATATAGACAGTGGTGAACCTCTAGCAACATTTCACTGCCCCCAACAACATATGATATAGTGCCGTTCCATCAACGCCCAATTCCACAAAAGCCCCAAAGGCTACAATTGGTAAGTAAGGTAAGTTTATCAGTTATCCCTTTGTTACAGACATCATATTGAATCATGAGATATAGATCGCAGTCAATCTCATATAAGTTTTCAACTTTACATCAGGCCTTAGATGTCTAACTCTCAACGAATAAGAGGAGCAAATCCCATCTTGACTACATATGCCTCTTGCATGGTTTACATCACGTCTGATAATAGCTTTTATAACTGCCTAACAAAAGAACATCTTTTGACTACATCAAAGCATAATGTTCCCCACACCCAAGTCCCAAATATGTATCTCAGGTGTTAAGGATATAACGATATTACCTTTTATCAAGTATCATTCATGACAGCGATCCACGAAGTGATCTTGAACGGGTCACTCCAATACTTACTCTCTATTAAGTATCCATGAAACTGGTTACAACGCTTTGTCAACCATCCTATTTCATATTAGTCTTATTTCATTATTGCTCCCACAATAACAACTGACTATGGAGTTTTTAGAGTGAATAAATTCATTCAAGGATTAAACATGTTAATAAAGAACACAACAAATATTTAATGAAAAGATCATATGCCATATATATCATAGTCATTACAATAGATGATGTTATATAATGTTCCAATATTGAATACTAATACATAGATCAAATCCAATCACTAGAATAGTGAAGTCCTATTCCTCGAGCATGTCCTTCAAACTTTGCTGGAGGAAGAGGCTTCGTTAAAGGGTCTGCCAAATTTTGATCAGTGTGAACTTTGCGAATACTAATTTCACCTTCTTCAACTTTATACCGGATGAAGTTGAATCTGTGGCTAATATGCCTGGTCTTCTTGTGTGCTCGGGGTTCTTTTGCCAAAGCAATAGCACCCTCATTGTTACAGAAAAAGTCTAGGGGGTCCTGAATGTTAGGGACTACTCCTAGAGCGCCAATGAATTTCTTCATCCAAGCAGACTCTTGTGCAGCTTCAGAAGCAGCAATATATTCTGACTCTGTAGTGGATTGTGCAACAACACTCTGCTTGGAGCTTTTCTAAGATACCGCACCTCCATTGATAATGAACACATATCCTGATTGTGATTTGCAATCATCTCTATCAGTTGTGAAGGAAGCATCAGTGTAGCACTTTACACTTAAGCTTTCTTCTACGCTTCCATAGACGAGGAACAAATCCTTAGTTCTTCGTAAGTACTTTAGGATGTTCTTCACAGCTATCCAATGACTCTCCCCAGGATTTTGTTGGAACTTGCTTACCATGCTCATAGCATAAGCAAGATCAGGTCTTGTATAATTCATGGCATACATGATGGATCCAACTGCAGAAGCATATGGAATATCTTTCATCTTGTCTAGCTCAGCCTTTGTGCTAGGACATTGTGATGAACTTAGTACAGTGCCATGTGCCATGGGTACAAATCCTCTCTTAGTGTTTTCCATATTGAACCGCTTCAATACTTTCTCAATATATGTACCTTGGCTTAGACCTATTAATCGTTTTGATCTATCTCTATAGATTTTGATTCCAAGAATGTATTGTGCCTCAGCAAGGTCCTTCATTGAAAAACACTTTCCAAGCCAAGTCTTTACACCTTCTAAAGTTGGAATGTGATTTCCCATGATCAATATGTCATCCACATATAGGACCAAGAATGTTACCGAGCTCCTACTAGTTCTCATGTAAACAAAAGATTCATCTTCATTTTTAATAAAACCATACTTTGTGATTTCATCATCAAAACGATGATTCCAGTTTCGAGATGCTTGTTTTAACCCATAAATGCATCTCTTGAGTTTACACACTTTATTAGGATGATTTTGGTCGACAAAACCTTCGGGCTGATCCATATAGACATGTTCTTCCAAGTGTCCATTCAGAAAAGCGGTTTTGACATCCATTTTCCATATCTCATAGTCATAATAGGCAGTTATGGAAAATAGTATCCTAATTGATTCAATCATAGCGACTGGTGAAAAAGTTCATCATAATCAACCCCATGAGTTTGAGTGAATCCTTTAGCAACCAATCTTGATTTGAATGTGTGTAAGTTGCCATCCATTTCAATCTTCTTCTTGAAGACCCACTTACTTCCAACAGTCTTGCTATTGGGAGGAAGATCAACCAAGTCTCAGACTTGATTTTCTCTCATGGATTGCATCTCAGCGTTCATGGCTGCAAGCCATTTGATAGATGCGTGATCTTTCATTGCATACTGGTACCTGACCGGCTCATCAATATTCATCATTACGAAGCATTCGTCAATGAGAAATCCATATCTCTCAGGTTCATGAAAAATTCTACCAGATCTGCGAACGCCTTGTGTTTCGGTAGGTTGAAGGACAGTGATCTCCTCATCTTCAACAACCTCTTGTTCAGTACTAGTACCAACTAAAGATGCATCGGGTTGAGGTTCTTGATCTTCTTCAAGTTCCACACGCCTCCGACTGGCCTCATCCATTAGAATCTTGCTTTGTAAGAATTCAACTTTTCGTGAAATAAAGATTTTATTCTCACTATGGATGTAAAAGTAATATCCTAAACAATCTTTAGGATATCCTACAAAGATGCATTTGGTAGATCTAGGCTTAAGTTTGCTGGAAGTCTCTTGTCTAACATAAGCTTCGCACCCCCAAACATTCATATAAGATAAAGATGGAGGTCTTCCATACCACATCTCATAAGGTGTTTTCTCTACCTTCTTATTTGGTGCCATATTCAAGATACGGGTTGCGGTGAGTAAAGCATAACTCAAAAATGATAAAGGAAGAGTACTTTGACTCATCATAGATCGAACCATATCAAGTAAGGTTTGATTTCTCCTCTCAGAAACACCATTAAGCTGTGGTGTTCTAGGTGGAGTGAGTGGTGAGATAATCCCACGACTCCTTAGATGGTCTTGGAACTCTTGGCTCAAGTACTCGCCTCCTCTATCCGAACGAAGGATTTTGATTGTTTTGTCGAGTTGATTTTCAACTTCACTTTGAAACAATTTAAACTTTTCAAATGCTTCATGTTTATGTTTCATCAAATACACATAACCAAAACGACTATAGTCGGTAGTGAAGGTGATATAATATCTCTCACCATATCTAGACATTGTTTTAAAATGTCCACATACATTGGTGTGTATGATGCCTAATAAAACACTTGCCCTTTCACTTGTTCCAAAGAAATGGGATTTTGTCATCTTGCCACATAAACAAGATTCACATATGTCAAATGAGTCAATGTCATTTGCCCCCAAAAGTCCACTCTTTTGGAGTTGAGATATGCGCTTCTTGTTTATATGACCAAGGCGACAATGCGATAGATATGTTTAGTTCAAATCTGGTTTGGGCCTTTTGGTGTTAACATGATAAAGGGACTTATTGTTTGAGGTATTATCTAGGTTTAATTCATAAATTCCATTTATTGGTCTAGCCTCAAAATCGAAGATTCCTTTCAAGAAGGAGTGCATGTTATCATCAACAAATTTGAAATCATAACTAGATTTTCTCAAGCGTGAAACTGAAATGATATTTCTAGTAATAGAAGTAATTAAACACACATTGTCTAAAGTCAAATACAGACCAGATGGTAAACATAAATCAAAATGTCCTATTGCTTGGACTGCAACTCGTGCTCCATTGCCCACATGCAATACCATCTCATCTGCTTTCAGTTCCCTACTCTTTCTGAACCCCTGTAACGAATTAAAAATATGAGCTCCACAACTAGTATCTAATACCCAAGTGTTTGATGAAAAAGTAAATAATCCCATCTCAATCATGAAAATAGATATACCTGAAGGGCCTTCCTCGGCCTTCTTGTTTTTCAACTCTACAAGGTACTTAGGACAATTCCTTTTCCAATGCCCGACAACTCCACACTCAAAGCATGTGTCATCTTTGGCAACCTTTTCCTTCTTCTTGGGTGGTGGGTTTTGAGGAGCTTTCTTCCCTTTGCCCTTGCCAGCTTGTGGCTTTCCCTTGAAGTTCTTGCCTTTGTTTTTCTTGAACTTTCCTTCCCTAATCATGAGCACTTGGGGAGTTGTACTTGGTATATTCTTCTCTGCAGTTTTTAGCATCACGTGAAACTCAGAGATAGGTTTCTCCCACCCATTCATGTTGTAGTTCATGATGAAAGCATTGTAAGACTTTGGCAAAGAGTTCAGAATGATATCTGTAGCCAAATCTTGTGGATATGGAGACCCCAATCTCTCCAATTGATCCATGTAACTTTTCATCTTGAGAACATGTGTGCTCATATTCCCACTCTCCTCCATTTACATGGCATGAAGTGCTCTCATAGTGTCAAACCTTTCGGTTCTAGATTGTTTACCAAACATCTCATTGAGATGTTCAATCATGTCAAAGGTAGTGTAGTGTTCCAGATCCCGCTGAAGATCGGGAACCATAGAGGCAAGCATAAGACATGAAACATCAAGTGAATCATCTATATGCTTTAGCCATGCATCATGTGCAGCCTTTGGGAGAGTAGGTGGTTCATCGGGAGTTTGGTTTTCTAGGACATAGTCTTACTTTTCTTGTTTCAAAACGATTCTTAAATTTCTGTGCCAATCCAAAAAGTTGGAGTGGTTGAGCTTTTCTTTGTTAAGAATTGACCGAATGTTCATTGGGTAATGTGTTACAGTAATTGGTGGAGCCATCTACAAAAGTTTAACAAAGTTTTCATTTAGAATTTAATTCTTTAAATAATAATACCCTTTTGTTTCCAAAAACATTATTTATTTAAAGTCTAGGATCCAAGTTACAAATCAAATAATTGGTTAGGTATCCTTTATCCCATTTACCCAATTTTAACATGGTAAATAACTTGTATTAATTACACCATTTGTAATTCCTAGGTTTATGAGACCCTTAACAATCCATTTGTTAATTTGACATGTTTGGTCTCATCTATGCCTTGGAACACTCTTGCTTAGGTGACCTTTATCACAAGAGATTTACAATCAAGTCATCCAATTAGAGAAACTTGTACAATTGGCCTATAACTTGGTTATAAAACTCGCAAAAATACTTTGGCCATCAAAAGATGATACTAATGGTTAGGTATCCTTTATCCCGCTAACATTATACAAGTGATGTGCAAATGTTTCTAAAATTGGATGGCATAGACTTGCATTTTGAAAAAGGGATTTGAATGTTTTATTATTCTATTTAAAACATTTGATATCATGACAACTGTATGCATCCAATATGTCATGGTATCAATTTTCAAAAAATCACTTTTAAGGTTCTTATAAAAACCCGGTTATTATATTTCGGCTTGGTTCGATTTTAAAATTAATAACTAGTATTAAGTTTGTGTTTGAGCCATGTAGAACCTTTTAATATTATTTAATAAAACTTCCTTTTATTAAATAACACTTTGGAGTTTGAATAAGTCATAAAAACATGATTTTTACACTTATAATTCAATATTTCAAAAGTTGTAGTAATTAGCAATTTTATAAAACCGGTTTTTATTTTATGGCTAGAATAAGATCAAAACTCCATGTGATGTTTATTTTGTCCAAAAAATAGTTTGGGTTTGTGAATAACTAAATTATCAACCACACAAAATATTTACTTGAAAAATAAACAACACAAGCATGCATTTGACATAAACAAGCCTTAAACTATATAACACTTTTGTGAGCCAACACAAAAGTGTTAAGTCCTTCCTAAGGGACAAAGGGACCAAATATTACAACTTGTTCTTCGTGTGATCTTCAAGCTCCTACTTGCAATGACAACCACCACATTTGTTGCAGTTTTATAAAACTTTTATAAAAGTATGAACATTTATAAAATCTTTATAAAATTGTGGGTCTCCATGGTTCCTCAAGAAATGTCCTCCATCTTCATCTTGTTACATTTTTCATAAAATAAATCTAGTCTAAAACTAATCTATTACATAAAAATAACAAGAATGAAAACTAACTACTTTTATTACATACTTTATGAATAAAAGAATATTGCAAACGATTTTTCAACCAAATCACACAAACAACAACACAAATGGTCCAAGGCTTGTTTATGCTCTCTAAAATACATATAAACATAAAACAACCTTTGTTTTTCTAAGACAAATTTAAGTGACAAAAATGCATGTCGATTTGTCACATAAAATAACAATTATAAAGTTGTCAAAGAAAATATGTATGAACTTGTTTTTATACAAAAAAAGTTATCCATATTCTCCAAAAACTAAGATTTCTATAAATAAAAAAATCTAACCAAACTTGCAAGGTGGCTCTGATACCAATTGTTGGGTTTTATTTAAAACTTTGTTTCAAAAACTACAAATAATGGCAAACGGAACACTTGAGTTTTATAAATAACATAAACATTTTATCACCCACCAAGGATCATCTTGAAAGCAAAGGAAAGATTTAAAACACAACCATAGAAAGAAGAAGTGGTAACAACCTTTGAAGCAATTTGAGTCCTCTAGGGGAGCCTTGGAAGTTGATGGAGTGAGGATGAACCCTTGAGACACCACCAATGTTCCAAATTGATGTAATGCTGGTTACAACTCTTAAGCTTTAAGTCAAAACAAGATTATGACTTAAAGGGAGGATGCAAGCAACACATATCTTCAAGAAACAAGCCTTGAGAGAATATGGAGAGGGAATAAGAGAGATCTCGGCCAAGCAAAAGGGAGACCAGAATATGAAAGCATTCATCTCTTATTTATAATGGAATTATGGTCCAAGAGTCATTAACCATTAATTACTTTAGACAATCTTGTCCCCTGTGTCATAAACATGTTCCTTATCTTCTTTTTCCGTAACCATTAATTACTGTAGACAATCTTGTCCCCTATATCATAAACATGTTCCTTATCTTCTTTTTCCCTCTCTTTCTCACGTTTTTTTATGTAGAAAAGACAACACCAAGAGTTTATATTTTATAAACTCAAAGTTTATAAGATATAAACTTTGTCTTTTGCCAAAAGACAAAAGGCTTATTAGGTCCAAAAAGATGTACATGACATATAAACTTTGTCAATTGTATCAAGTTGTTGTTAGTGTGACCCTTAGGATCATTTGTTATTTAGCAATAACATTTTCATATGACTCTTGAGCATACTAGATCTTTCAGATACATGGACTAGAATCAATCTCTTGTCCAAGATTCTGTTTCCTGATATTCCCGTTTTGTGATGATGTCAGTACAATACTAATTGAACACGTCAATTTAGTCTTGGTTGGGCCTAGTACTATAATGTCAACATCAAAACACCGAGGGGCCGAAAGATATCATTTTTCCTATTAAGGAAAAAGAAACAAATAAACTTCAATAATCATACAATTTTACTTATCGAGTCATACATGGAATTACACTTTATAACACCTAGTTACGAGATGCGTTGGAGTAAACCAATGCACAACTGGCTCATAAAATGTGACTTACATACATCCGTTTGAAGAATAGAGGATATTGTCGTCTTAGAATTACTTCTGATTAAATACATGAAGTAATATCTAAGTGTGTGACAACCCGAACCTTCTTCCGTTACCGTTATCCAAATTCCATTAATAAAATTTGAATTTTATTGAGTCCTGTTGAATTCCTTTGGTTTGAAAGGTTATTTAGTTATATAATTGAACTTTATATATGAGTCGGGACCCACGCGAAATTTCGAGTTTTCATTCGAACAAGACATCAGTTCACGACCCGACTGGAGTTCACGGCCGTAAACTCGTTTACGGTCGTACACTCGTTTACGGCCAAGACAGGTGGACCCCACCACCGACCATGAAAACCCCCTATAAATACGAGTCCCTACCCCTCATTTACACTTTTCTGGCCGAAAACTCTCTCATTCTCTCTCTAGACTCTTGACCATAAACCCCAAAAACACCCTTATCCTTTCGAAAAATCATCGAGAATCGTCATTAGGAGTTGATTTGGAGCATCTAGAACACGTTTTTCATCGAATCCAGCATCCTTGTTCTTGAGTGTACGACCGTACACTCTTCAAGTCTGCAAATCTTCATTGATCGTAAACCAGTTCACGGTCGTACACACTTCAAACCTTCAAAGGCCGTAAACCCTTCGAGAGGCAGTTCACGGCCGTAAACAGTTCACGACCGTAAACTCCCTTCACGGCTGTAAACCCCATTCACGGCCATAAACACTTCCTAAGTGGTGCATTAGACGGAGAACCCACTTTCCTCGATTCAATCAAGTCCCGGTAACATTCCTTAACCAAAAGCAAGTGTTTTTCTAACACTTTATCTAATGAAATCGCTAATTTAGATACATATATGTATTTCATTGTTATTAGGATTCCGTTAAGTGTCACATACAACAACTTGAGGGTCTTCATTCCAGTTCGTAGATTCGACGCTTGTACACAACTAATAGTGAGTTCATACCCCTATATTTTCCGAGTTTTTAATGTTTTTAAGGGGGGGAATACAAGTAAAGGCACAAGTAATATTGTGTTGAAAATATAATTTGGTTTAATATATTTTCCTATCATTAGTATACATTGAACATAGAACTTACTAAACATGGTAAACATTGTTACTACTAGACTTGAAATCAGTTTTACAAAACATGTTAAGATACAAACATTACAAACACAGTTTTCAAAACAAAAGGGAACAAACTTATGAATTATGAAATAAAATATATTATTTTATAAGGATTCATGTTAATAACAAAAAGGGGTTTTCATAGTATTATTCGTGGATTCGTTGAGAGAACTATAGTGTGAGGTACGACTTTTTAGGAACCAGAGTCTCCTGGAGGGAGAGCGTGAGTTTGTGTATAGATCTATACGGGACTGACAATCCCGCAGCCCGACTATTAGCTACAGTCAACCGGGGGTGACAAACATCTGTTCAGTTTTCGACGTCCGAAGTACGTCGTTTTGGTATTCGTCCATCAGTATGGTTATAAGAACTCACAGGAGAAACAACGACTCGTTCACGTAATAATATACTTAACAAACAGTCAACAGGGTTAGTAACTATGTGATGACTTAGTATGTACATTAGGGTAATATGAAATTAACATCCGACATGCAGTGGGATGTGTGATCTCTGCCTCATTTCCTGTTCCTTGTTTGCTTGTGCGCTTAGGGCAGAATCACCCAATCGACTGTCTGTTCGATCTAGAGTTCTATAACTCGTATGTACTAAGTGATCACAGGAGGGTATTAACAACACATTCAGTATACAGATCAATACGTTTTCATCTAGTTTTATTTATGTAATAAGACTACTATACATTACTGGTGGTAGCCATGGTTTTCAAACAAAACAATGTTTAAACAACATAAGTATGGTAGATACTTGTACTCTACGATTTGGAACAAAGGATTCAATAACTTACACTTAGGGAAAATATAGGATTTTCCAGAGTAAACATCAGTACTTTACAAACAGTTGGTTAATTATTCAATTAACGAATATTCATTATTAATTCTATAATTCCTTGGTTTATGCATCCGGGTTACGTATGAAGAATATCCGATAGACTGTGGCATGTGTGGTTTCCGCCTCATTCCCTGTTCCTTGTTTGGTTGTGGGTTTAGGGCAGATCCACACAATTAACTGTCCATTCGATATTGGTTTATACGTAACTAGTATGAGCTAAGTAGTTATAGAAAGAATGGGTTTAATCATGCTTTACATAAGAAAATATTGGATTTTCTTGAGGAACACTTTCAACAGATATCAAAGGACTAATACAGTTGACTTTGTAAGTATCTAGTGAATACTTCAGGATTATGTACATGAGGATCCAACAACCAGTAGAATGTGTGGCCTCTGCCTCATTTCCTGTTCCTAGTTTGGTTGTGGGCTTGGGGCAGAACCACACAATGGATTGTTTGTTCGATCTGGATTGTATATGATTTTTATACACTAAGTACTCGCAGGAGGAACTGGTAAGAATCATTTTTACTTAAGGTTTATACATTCATTACATAAGAAAATATAAGGTTTTCTGGGGAAACATAACACACTTTTCAAAAAAAAAATTTCCAAAACAAAATGCTTATGAACTCACCAGCTTTATGGTGATACTCTTTCAAAACCTACTTGTATTCTCAGGACATTAGTAGACAGGTACACGCCCGAATTCAAGAAGACGGAGCATAGTAGCTTCGAATCTTTACTTGTATTTACTTTTGGATTCAATCGTGTATGATTCAAATGTAATGTAAACACTATACTATTAATACAATGGTTGTTGTTGCTTTGATTACTGTCACACCCCGGCCGTCGGCGGAAACACCGGGTGGTGTAACGTCATTTCTCGTATCATAGTTATCAACTTCCTAAAAACACATGCAATTTAAAATACGTCAACATAAAGTTGGTGAGTCCACGGGTTTTGACTCCATATAAAAATAATACATTTTCGAAGTTTCAAAAGTATAGTTTTGAAAGTATCATTTTGACTCTCCAACAATTAGTATATATATTAGGTATAATGGTTTACTTATCAATTAAGTGTTATACCTAAACATTCCTTAAACCTAAGGTATAAGTAGGGGGATACTTATACTTAACATTAATACTTGTATACGACAAAGTATAATGTTTCTAACAATTTGCTACCATGAGCATGTAACCGCTGCTATGACATAATACCTCTGATAAAACCCACTCATGATTTCCATGAGGAAAACCCACTCATGATTTACATGAGGAAAACCCACTCATGATTTCCATGAGGAACACCGCATGCTTCATCGACGCCGGAACAATAACAAGTAAAAGGATAGGTCGTCACTTGCTTAAGGTTGACTGTAGCTAACAGTCACAAGTGGGGTGGTCAACCCGTATACTAATTATACACGACTTCCTCGCTCACACGGGATTAACGGTTACAGTTCAGAGGATTTCCGCTAAGATCCCCAATCTTAGTTGATGAATACAATTACTCATGTAGACTTTGAGGGCTTCCTATAGCTCTAACAACAAAAGCATTTTCATGTCTAAAACCCTAAGTCACTAGACTATGCTTTTAAACATTACTCCTAACTTCATAACATTTAGGCAGTATAACAGCTATATCTTGAAGTAAAACCATGTTTTATCTTGACCTAAAACCAATAATAACAACATATAACATTCCTAGTTTTATCTTGACATAAAACTATCAATAACAATACTAAGTTTTATCTTAACATAAAACTAACAATAACAACATATAACATATCCAGTTTTATCTTGACATAAAACCAATCATAGCGACATACTTTATAACTTAACATATAGAACTTCCGAATATAACTTCGGAACTATATCACACACAACATATATATAGAATCCTAAGTATAACTCAAGATCTACATTAGTAAAATAACATGCCGACGGGTTGATAATAGTTGTATATATTCAAAATATTATATTTAGAACAACTATACCTGGCTAATATAACTATATACTATCATATAGACATAATAATAATGTATATATAATATTTAGCATGCGTTTTCCCCCGAAATATTAGAAAGTGGGGCCGTGAAACTCACCCTAGTAGCGTGATCTATAGAATCTAAGCAGTCAGAGGCTCGTCGTAGTGAGGCTCGGGAAGGAAAACGGCCTTCAGAAACGAGAGAGAAAGAAGAGATTTGGTGTAAGGAATGAAAGGGTCTTGATCGCTATTTATAGGCTCTTCTGGGCCATTTCACGTCGTGGAATACATATGGCCATGTCGTGGACATCCATGAGTTATCTGGTAGCTTTAACATGTGTTTTCTAGCCCCAATTAGTGTCCCTGACACGTTTCACGTCGTGAAATTAATGTCCGCTTCGTGAACCATGGCGGCTAGGGTTTCTTGCCATGTGTCATGTCTAAGACAGCTGCATCTTCGGAAGGTCATAACTTTTGCATACGAACTCCGTTTTTGACGTTCTTTATATGCACGTGTAGCTAATTCCGAGTACTACGACTCTCTTTTAGACTCTAATATCTAATTCAAAGTCTATTTTAAATTCCTCTTATTATAGAGATTTATAGTGTTCGGTTTATCATAACTTCTTCATGCGAAGTCAGATTCAAACATTCTCTATATTTTTGGAATCATATGGACGTATACTTTGAGTTGTATCATAAAGAAAGTTCATATTTGTATTAGAATTTATCATGAACTACATATCACTCTTATCACATTACTAGGTTAACATAATCACATTACATGATTGGCATAATCACATGTGATTGTCTATTGACCTATTTTGACTAGTGTTACATTCTCCCCCCGTTAGAACAATTCCGTCCCGAAATTTATCTTATGGATGGGGTTTTGTTAAATAATTGGCGGTATATTTGTTTCATCTGATCTTCACGTTCCCAAGTAAATTCAGGTCCTCGTAAAGAGTTCCATCGAACTTTCACAATGGGAATACGACTTTGCTTTAATCGTTTGACTTCTCGATCCATGATCTCAACAGGTTCTTCTACAAAGTTGAGTTTCGTATTGACTTTTATCTCTTCGATAGGTATAACAAGAGTGTCATCGGAAAGACATCTCTTGAGATTTGATACGTGAAAAACATCGTGCACATTACTTAGCTCATGAGGCAACTTGAGTTGGTATGCGACAGAACCAATTCTTGCTAGAATTTTAAAAGGTCCTATATACCGTGGGTTTAGTTTGCCCCGTTTCCCGAATCGAATTACGCCTTTCCAAGGAGAGACCTTCAACATTACTTTATCTCCAACTTGTAATTCTAAAGGCTTACGTCTTACGTCAGCATAGCTCTTCCGACGATCACGTGCTGCCTTTAATCGATCCTTAATTTGCACGATCTTTTGAGTTTGTCTCGTGGATTATTTCTGGCTCGGCACATAAGGTATCACCTATATGTTCATTGGCCAATTGTGTGTCTCCAACTTCTCAGTGCAAAAACTACAGCTCCCAATTCAAGGTCATGGGTAGTGTAATTATTCTCATGCACCTTAAGTTGTCGTGATGCGTAGGCGTTAACTTTTCCTCTTTGCATCAACACACATCCCAATCCTTGATTTGATGCGTCGTAGTATACGACTAAATCTTCTGTCCCATCTGGGAGGGATAGGATTGGTGCACTACACAACATTTGCTTTAGTTTCTGAAAAGCAGCTTCTTGTTTGACTTCCCAGTTGAACTTCATATCCTTCTGGGTTGGTGTTGTTAGTGGCTTGGCTACCTTGGAGAAATTCTCTATGAATCTACGGTAGTAGCCAGCAAGCCATAAGATATGACTCACTTCTGTTGGCGTCTTCGATGCTTCCCAATTCTTAATTGCTTCAATCTTGGAGGGTTGGACATGAATCCCTTTGTTACTAACTACATGTTCTAAAAATTTGTACTTCTCTAATCCAAAATTCACATTCGTAGAATTTGGCGTACAACTCTTCTTTTCTTAGTAGTTTCGAGATTATTTGCAAGTGTTGACTGTGTTCTTCCTTGGTTCGTGAATATATCAATATATCTTCGATAATTACTATCACGAATTTATCCAAGTACGGTTCGCAGACACTATTCATGAGGTCCATAAACATTGTTGGAGTGATGGTCAATCCAAAGGCTTAACTAGGAACTCATAATGACCATACCGAGTCCTAAATGATGTCTTCGGAACATCGTCTTCTTGTACTCCGAGTTGATGGCATCCTGATCTGAGATCCATCTTTAATCTTCTAGAATCTTCAGGTGTTTTAGTCTATCAAACACCGTATCCAAGTTTAGTTGTGCATCGGTCTGACCAAAATTAAACATAGGTGATCAGTCTACATTTAGTTGTGGTTCGAACCATGTACAATAAAACTCGACTAAGGAGTCTGACCTAAAACATTGTGTTGTATTGCTATCGAGGGTTTGGGCTTTCTATATTTTTAGGTTATACATGTGTTCTCATCGCGGGACTGAGTTCATACATAACTCTATATCTTTGTGTTTGTTGTATTCATGAGTATTATTAATTATTGTTTGTTACTTCAGGTCTAGCTGATAAGGCACCGGCCAGTCAGGACAGTCGGTGGGCAGGATGATTTTAGCATATAGCCGTTCTGAAATCCAGCAACCCAAATCGACATGTCTAACCTTGTCACCACTCCCGTAAGTAGTCCTTCAGTAGTATAATTACTAATACTTTTTATTTGTAGGTTAAGGGATATACCTAAACCTAACAGAGTAAGCCCTAAACTATAGTCGTGCTTTCCTAAGAAAGTACTAATTCACTATAGTTAATAGCTCTGACACCAATCTGTCACACCCCGGCTGTCGGCGGAAACACCGGGTGGTGTAACGTCATTTCTCGTATCATAGTTATCAACTTCCTGAAAACACATGCAATTTAAAATACGTCAACATAAAGTTGGTGAGTCCATAGGTTTTGACTCCATATAAAAATAATACATTTTAAAAGTTTCAAAAGTATAGTTTTGAAAGTATCATTTTGACTCTCCAACAATTAGTATATATATTAGGTATAATGGTTTACTTATCAATTAAGTGTTATACCTAAACATTCCTTAAACCTAAGGTATAAGTAGGGGGATACTTATACTTAACATTAATACTTGTATACGACAAAGTATAATGTTTCTAACAATTTGCTACCATGAGCATGTAACCGCTGCTATGACATAATACCTCTGATAAAACCCACTCATGATTTCCATGAGGAAAACCCACTCATGATTTACATGAGGACAACCCACTCATGATTTACATGAGGAAAACCCACTCATGATTTCCATGAGGAACACCGCATGCTTCATCGACGCCGGAACAATAACAAGTAAAAGGATAGGTCGTCACTTGCTTAAGGTTGACTGTAGCTAACAGTCACAAGTGGGGTGGTAAACCCGTATACTAATTATACACGACTTCCTCGCTCACACGGGATTAACGGTTACAGTTCAGAGGATTTCCGCTAAGATCCCCAATCTTAGTTGATGAATACAATTACTCATGTAGACTTTGAGGGCTTCCTATAGCTCTAACAACAAAAGCATTTTCATGTCTAAAACCCTAAGTCACTAGACTATGCTTTTAAACATTACTCCTAATTTCATAACATTTAGGCAGTATAACAGCTATATCTTGAAGTAAAACCAGGTTTTATCTTGACCTAAAACCAATAATAACAACATATAACGTTCCTAGCTTTATCTTGACATAAAACTATCAATAACAATACTAAGTTTTATCTTAACATGAAACTAACAATAACAACATATAATATATCCAGTTTTATCTTGACATAAAACCAATAATAGCAACATACTTTATAACTTAACATATAGAACTTCCGAATATAACTTCGGAACTATATCGCACACAACATATATATAGAATCCTAAGTATAACTCAAGATCTACATTAGTAAAATAACATGCCGACAGGTTGATAATAGTTGTATATATTCAAAATATTATATTTAGAATAACTATACATGGCTAATATAACTATATAGTATCATATAGACATAATAATAATGTATATATAATATTTAGCATGCGTTTTCCCCCGAAATATTATAAAGTGGGGTCGTGAAACTCACCCTAGTAGCGTGATCTATAGAATCTAAGCGGTCAGAGGCTCGTCGTAGTGAGGCTTGGGAAGGAAAACGGCCTTCGGAAACGAGAGAGAAAGAAGAGATTTGGTGTAAGGAATGAAAGGGTCTTGATCGCTATTTATAGGCTCTTCTGGGCCATTTCACGTCGTGGAATACATATGGCCACGTCGTGGACATCCATGAGTTATCCGGTAGCTTTAACATGTGTTTTCTAGCCCCGATTAGTGTCCCTGACACGTTTCACGTCGTGAAATTAATGTCCGCGTCGTGAACCATGGCGGCTAGGGTTTCTTTCCACGTGTCATGCTCTAAGACAGCTGCATCTTCGGAAGGTCATAACTTTTGCATACGAACTCCGTTTTTGACGTTATTTATATGCACGCGTAGCTAATTCCGAGTACTACGACTCTCGTTTAGACTCTAATAGCTAGTTCAAAGTCTATTTTAAAGTCCTCTTATTATAGAGATTTATAGTGTTCGGTTTATCATAACTTCTTCATGCGAAGTCAGATTCAGACATTCTCTATATTTTTGGAATCGTATGGACCTATACTTTGAGTTGTATCATAAAGAAAGTTCATATTTGTATTAGAATTTATCATGAACTACATAGCACTCTTATCACATTACTAGGTTAACATAATCACATTACATGATTGGCATAATCACATGTGATTGTCTATTGACCAATTTTGACAAGTGTTACAATTACTATTATTCAATTGTTGTGATACTGTACATGAAGTCCTCCGCCTCCGAACGTTTCCGTCGTTTCGGTTTGGGGGTGTGACAAAGTGTGGGTTTAACTAATACTCAAAATCTCTATTTCTAAGTACTCATGAATTATGCAGCAATCCCAATGCAATTTCTAGTCTCTATGGAAAATCTACAAACAATTCAAGACAGTCTTAAATCAATACTTACTCCCAAAGTATAACCGAATGTGATCCTTCGAATAACTTCATATTCTGGAAGTAAAACATGCAAAGTGAAATGTAATAATAAATTAATTGACAAATAACATCATACACATTGATATAAAAAATTCTATTTAATTAATCACTATTCAATTATAGTATTATTGCTATATAGTTTAAAAATAACGTCAACACTAACATCTAAAATATAATATCGTCTCTCAGTCCAATGTTCCTAGCATGCTCAAAATGCTTGACCTTGCTCAGACCCTTCGTGAGAGGACCAGCATGATTCTATTATGATGATACACGATTCACCACGAATACATCCTCTTCAACCTTATATCTAATTTATTGATATTTCCTCTTGGTGTGCCTAGATCTACCATGATCTTTAGGTTCTTTTGTCAAAGCTACCGCACCCTTGTTGTCATAGAAAATCTCCAGTGGATCTTGGATTGATGGAACAACTATGAGATCTCCAATAAAGTTCTTTAACGACATAGCCTCCTTTGTTTCCTTGCTTGTTGTGATGTACTCTGATTCACAAGTAAAATCAACCATCATTTGTTGGTTGGAACTTTTCGAACTTAATTCTTCAGCATTTTACAAGAATGTGCAATCATATTGAGAATAACTATTATCTCGATCTATTTGAAAACCGGCGTCACTATACCTACTCACCATAAGTTCATTTTTGCTGCCAAAAACTAAGATCATATCTTTTGTTTTTCGCAAATACTTAAGAGTGTTTTTTATTGCTGCCCAATGAGCTAAACCAAGATTACCTTGATATATGCTAACCATGCTCAAAGCATAAGCTACATCAGGTCGAGTACATGTCATAGCATACATGATCGATCCTATAACCGAAGCATATGGAATCCGACTCATAGTATCTATCTCCTTATCACTATGGGGCATTGAGTCTTTCTCAATTTAATAGTATGACGCATGGGTAAGTCTCCCTTCTTGGAATTTTCCATATTGAATATTTTCAATATTTTATCCAAGTATGTACTCTAACGTAGTCCTAGTAACCATTCCTACATGTTCCTGTAAATTCTTATACCAAGAATATATGTAGCTTCTCCTAGATCCTTCATAGCAAAACATTTCCCAAGCCAAGACTTGACTTCCTGCAAGGTTGGAATATTGTTTCCTATTAGGATTATGTCATCTATATACAAAAATAGAAAGTTAGTATGCTCCCACTAACTTTGACATACACGCAAGATTCATCTTCACTTCTAGAAAGTTCAAAATTTTTGACCTTTCATTGAAGCAAAGATTCCAACTACGAGATGCTTTTTTAATCCATATACGGACTTTTCAAGCTTGCAGACCTTATTAGGGAATTTGGCATGTTCAAAACCCTCTGTTTGAGCCATGTAAACATCCTTAGCGAGTTTTCATAACCTTAATTGAATTAATCTTAGAAACTGGTGAAAAGGTCTCATCATAGTCAATCCCTTGGGTTTGAGTATAGCCTTTTGCAACCAACCTGGCTTTGTAAGTCTATACATGGCCATGCATGCCAGTCTTCTTCTTGAGGATACATTTACAGCCTAATGTCTTTCGACTAGGTGCTTGATCAACCAAGGTCCATACTTGGTTATCATACATGGATTGGATCTCGCTATCCATTGCCTCTTTCCACTTAGCAGCCTCAGGGCCTTCCATCGCTTCATTGTAGTTAGCAGGCACATCCGAATTTACCAGTGTTTCATCACTAATAAATGTATCACCTTCTGTAGTTATATGGAAACCATAGAATGAAGGTGACATGCTAACCCTACTGGGCCAATGAAGGGGCAATAAATTTTCAATGGGTTCAACAGTTTAATTCTCAGGTTGAGAGCTTATATCTTCAAAAGTTGCTTTATCAGATGATTCTTGAATCCTTCAAGATGAATCATCCTCCCACTTCCGTCTTCGGAAATGAGCTCTCTCTCGCGAAAGACTCCTCTTCAAGATACAAACACCACATTGTAACAGGGTCTTTAAAATAAGTATCCAAAGCATTGTTGTCTATAACTTATGAAAAACCAGTTCTCGGCTCTAGGTTCAAGTTTGTCCAAGGTTTCTCGCCTAACGAGAACCTCACCACCCCAGATCTTGATATGCACGACTGAGGGAGGTTTCCCTGTCCACATTCATGAGGTTTGTTGGCAACTTTCTTAGTAGGAACATAATTGAGGATGTGGGAGGTTGTTTCTATGGCATATCCACATAATAATATTGGAATCAAATCACGAATCATCGTGGAACGAACCATATCATGTAAAATTGATACCAATATTCTCACCACCTCTATCTGATCATAGCATCTGTATCTTTTTACCCATTTTGTTCTTTACTTTATTCTTAAACTCTTTCAATCATTAAAAAGTTTCCGATTTATGTTTGATCAAGTAAATATAACCATACCTACTGTAGTCATCAGTAAATGTAACGTAGTAGAGATTTGCATCCTTTGTGGCAGATCTGAATTGTCCACACACATTGGTATGGATTAGGGGAAAAAATCTTCACCTCTTTCACATGTATCAGTGAAAGGTGATTTAGTCATCTTTGCCAGCAAACAAGACTCACATTTATCGTCTGATTTTATGTCAAACGATTCCAACACTCCATCCTTTTGGAGTTGGGTGATTCGTTTCTTGTTGATGTTCCCAAGACGACAATGCCATAGGTCATGACTTGTCTAAGCTATTAGAAGAACCAATACTATACACATTGTTTCCTAATTCATTCGAACAAACAATAGTTCCCTATATACCATCAAAAGGATAAGCTTTGAAAATAAATGCACCACTAAAATAAACTAAAATAGCACCATCATTATTATCAAAACCATAACGATATCCTTGTCTAAATAAAGCATGAATAGAAATTACGTTTCGAGCCATTTTTGGCGAATAGCAAAAATTCTCTAAATCAACCGTAATACTATCAAACATAAGCTCATAAGTCCTAATCCTGGTTACAACAGATCTTCACATGTTCCCCATGATTAGGTTCAACTTCCCAAGCTTGAATTCTTCACTTTCCTTTAGTCCCTGCATATTAGAACAAATGTGGAAACCACTTCCTGTATCAAGAACCCAAGAATTTAAAATATATGTATCCTTCACTATAATAGAATACATACTAGAAGAAGAGCCAACTGCTTCGGCCTTGGCATCTTTCACTTCCTGCAAGTACTTGGGGTAGCTTTTTCTCCAATGGACCTTTTGGCCATAATGAAAGAGCACAACCTCTTTTGGATCAGAAACAGGAGGAGTATTGAAGTTGGGCTTTGCTTTTGATCGACTAGGCTCTCCATGATGGGCATTCCCTTTCCATTTGGCTTGGGAAGAGGCCATTCTGTTCTATCCCCTGCTTTGTTGGATAGCCATGACAGGGGCCCTTGCAGAACTGTTGGGATGAGACTTCTTCATTCCTCCCTCATCCGTTTGCAATAGATTGTGAAGCTCGATCAATGTTGTCTATGTATTGTTCAAATGATAGGTTAATATGAACTGATCATAACTACTAGGCAAAGAGATGAGGACCATGTTAATGAAAAAGTCCTTATTAAATTTCACATTGAGATTTTCCATTCTTTCCACATGCCTTTGCATTTTTTGAACATGAGCACACACAGATTCCCCTTCTTTCAGTTTTCATGCCATAAGGAACTTGACCACTTCATAACGCTCTTGTTTTTCCTTCTTGTGGAACATTTGAGACAAGGCCGTGTTAAGTTCATATGGCCAGTAATTCTCATAAGTCTTTTGGAGCTTAGGTGCCATAGTTGCATTCATAATGCAAGAGACCTTCGTGACATCATCCACGTCCTGATCATAATCAGCAATCTCCTCAGGAGTGGTAGCTTCTTTGTTAATTTCTTGAATTAGAGTGGTGAGAACATACTCTTTGTTCTCGTTGTAAAGCATCATCTTCAGATTTCTCATCCAGTCCATGTAGTTTGGACCGAAAAGCTTGTCCTTAGAAAGTACCGGTATTAGAGTGAAGTTGTGGTTTGATGAAGGAGGAGGAGGAGGAAGTTCACCATTTGAAGACATTTCTATGAAAATAAAGACAAGATTTTAGTTAGTTGATTCAATCCATGATATTTTAACCCAAAGTAATATTCAAAGCTAGGATCCAATAATGCAATTCGAAATTAAGAAAATGGATGCCATAATCTAATCAAAAATTCATTTAAGGTAGGTAATGCACTTTACCAATTGCATTCTATTTGAAATTCCTAGATCATTTGAGATTCATTGAATCTTTGTCAATGGCATGTTTAAACTCGATTATGCTCTTCAATTTTGTTACTGGGATACCGAGGATCACAAAAAGACGTGAATAACCATGCACACAAGGTTCAGATCCTCAATGTCTTTTATCATCTCAAATTAATGTGTTGGTAAACCACACACGCCCCATTAATTAATGATAATTTTTGAGTTGTTCCATCATTTGAACTTTATAGTCCCTAACTAGTGTGTTGGTTAACCACAAACTCTCCATTAACGACTAATAAAGATTGATGTGTGTTATCAAGAATTAGCATACACTTTCACATTTTTCATAAAGTAACTGGAGAGGGACATTTTTATTTAAAAACGTTCTATTACTTTATAGCATTATACTTTTAATGAGGTTATGTCTTATTGAACCCATTCTACTAACGACCGTCCACCATGTAGGAGGGCGGTGGGTGAAAAGGACCCCTATTCAATGCTCATTTTATAGGTCGCTTCCTTATACCCTCTTTATAGCATGGGTTCATGAATGAGACATACTAACAATTCAAGTCGCTCATGTTACACATATAGTATTAAACTTTTAATATATATGTATAAGGGTGTATTTTAAACATATAAAATTATGTTCAGAAATTATATTAATGATTTTCAAATTAATCTTTTTATATAATTAAATAATTAAATTTAATTAAATCATGAGGATAATTCAAAGATTCAAGATATTAGGAGATCAGATTACGAATTTAAAAAATTCAGATTTTATCCAACTAAAACAACATTTATTAATGTAATTATCCTAATCAAAAATCGTAATTATCCATAGAATTTCGCTGAACAGGAAGTCCCCACGATGTGGAAGATAAATCTCCATGACATGTCATGAAAAATAAAAACAAGGATTAGATATTTGCCACGATGTGGCGGAAGAGCCCCATGCCGTGGCGATGCGACATAATGACAATTCTGGAATCCTTCAATTGCTCAAGTTCAACTCATGCACATTTAATTGATAGACAACCTAATGCTCTGATAACAATGATGGTTTTTACATGTAATAATGTGGAAAATACCTTATACTCTTAAGGGTACATGTAACCAAATTTGATTTATGTCATAACACTATTGAACCAACATACTATTGAACAACAAAACTTTTAAACCCTAATGGCAAACAAAATTCACAAAAGAATATGTTACCTCTGATTTGTTATTGCAAACAAACCCTTTGATTCAACAACATCAATCCAATAGTCTCTTGAAAACTAGCTTCAAGTATGTGCAAGCCACTAGTGGTTCACACCCACAACACAAGAACTCGAGAAAGTTTAGGAGAAAGGGGAGAGGGGGAAAACTTTAGGATCTGGTATGAGGAATAGCATGGGCGAAAATTCCCAGGTATGAGGCCTTATTTATAGCTGATTAGGAAACACCTAGAAACCCTAATTTGAACATAAAATATTACAACTAGGAAATTCCTGTTAACAACCATCACTAGAGATTAGCATCGACAAATAACAACAAATAGATTTTTTCATACTTCGGTAAAATATGATTAGGTATACTATGATTTTTAAGTAAAAAAAAACGTTAATAGGGTAAAAAATGAGTGACCAAAAAGTTATACCACTATTAATAATGGTCAGTCTACTTGGAAAAGTGCACAGAAAGTGGTCCCAAGGATATAAACTTTGTAAAAATCTGACTCCGATTGGCGGAGTTATTATTTTAATAAAACGTAATAATCAACCGCGTTAATAACTCTATTAACGTCAAAACGGTATAAAGAAATCGGTTGAGTTTTGGCTAGTGTCACTAAAACGTAAAGGAAAAAGTAATACTCAGAGAGATAGGAACTTTAAAAGGAAAAAGGTCAAAAACGTATAAAGAAGATACGATTTTTAGAAAAATATAAAATATAGGTAAAAAATAAACGTTAGAATTTTGTAACACTAACTTAAGGAAAGTTCTAGTAGTAGTAGAGAGCTATGTAAATATATAAGGAAGGTAAGAAACATGATTCATATAAGGAAGATATGAGTTATTATAAAAGATTTAGAGCTGCACGCAAAGTGCGCACCATGCTCGACGTGCATGTCTGACACCCAAATTTGTTGAGATTGGAGAGACGTGGACCATCAGAATGGTGACATGTGGCAAGCCTTGGATGGAGCCACAAATCGAGTAAACAACCGGTACGAAGTGCACCTCGCGCATAAGCACTATAAATAAAGGTGCTCACTTTTTTGAATTCTTCACACCCAAAAATCTCTCTCTCTCTCTCTCTCTCTCTTGATCTATCTCGGAAACCCTCCCAATAACACGATACTTTGGATGCAGTAGCAAGGATATCCCCGATCTTGCTAATAAGGTGAGTTCACAACCCCATTTGATTATTTTAAAGTTTTTACAGCGGGGAATACATGCTTATAAAACTGTTTTATCAAAATATATTTATATATATAAATATCAATAGTTATATAAAGCATGAAACCTTAAGATAATGTAACCATAGATACTATACCTAGTCCTAAGCTATGATATTATGTCTAAAAGTTATGATGTCTAATAATCTAGGAAGAGAGATTACCTAGATGTTATAATGGCCAATTCCTTAGGATAACATACTACCTCGATGTAATGATGGTCAACTATAGGGATATGCATTGTACCTTATCGTTACTCTGCCCAAATATCCTATTTCAAATTAACTATAATTAGGGTATATATATATATATATATATATATATATATATATATATATATATATACACACACACACAGACAAGATAATTATGAGATCTATAAAATTAAATTATCAAATATAAAGTAAAAAGATTTATATTGTGATAGTTATAAGAAATCATTAAATATGAAAGATAAAAAGATAAAATACCAAAGGAATGTATAGATCTATTCATCCTTAGCTTGATTAAATTCGGCTACCCCGAACTTACGATCTGTAATTTGCGAGAGCCAGAAAGATATGTATAGATCTATACAGGGTTTGACACCACCACCTGCGATTTCTATCTACAATCCCACCAGGATAACGATTATGTTATTATACAAGCACTATTTGACGTCCGATGAAGCATCATGCAGGGAAATTATTATTCTACATTGTCGATTATGAGGGCTCATAGTAATACATTACAACAACCTTAATGATCTGATTAGCTAGAGGGGCTCCTTCGAGTAGTTAATAAAATAATTTAGGGTTAATAAAAAATCCTATAAAGATAGTAAGATAGGATAAGTAAAATATCCTATAAATATAGAAAGATAGGATCGGTAAAATATCATATAAAGATAATTAGATAGGATCGGTAAAATATCCTATAAAGATAGTAACATAGGATTAATAGTATATCCTAAAAATAATATAGAACATTAAAATTCAAAATATTCGGAACACTTATACTTTACAAGATACAAGGAATTTTGGAAGAGATAATATAGTAAAGTATAGGAAACGAGTAATATAAGTAATATGATCATAATAATTGTAAAAAAATTCTAAAAAGTTTTCAAAAGAGTTTATTTTATGTTTATATAAAATACCGTGAATTCACCAACATCAAGTTGACGTTGTCAAAACTGCATGTATTCCAAGGATAGAGTAAGGATCAACACAAGAAAGGACAATCAACTTGAAGATATATAGGTTACACTTATTCCTTATAATAGACATCATTGATTTATAGAAAGGTAGTTATGGTTTGTGCTCTATGATTTGGGTAATCTATGTAACTACCGTCACCACTCGGACTTTCCGCCAATGGTCGGGGGAGGTGTGACATAATGGTGTCAGAGCTACTTGCTATAGCGAATTAGTACTTCTTTAGGAATTGCGACTATAACTTAGGACGTACACTCCGATAAGGGTTTTCCTAAAACCTATAAATAAAAGTATTACTATTAATTACCCTACTAATAGACTACTTACAGGAGATGTGACTAGTTTGAATTGTCGCTTGAGTTGCTGGATTTCAGAACGACTATATGCTAAAATAGTCCTGCCCTCCGGCACTTCTCATTTGGCCAATCCTTATTTGATAGTCTAGAAGTACAAAACAATAAAAATTGCTATCCCTGAATAAGTATACAAATCAAGAACACAATATATATAAGTGAATTATCTATGCTGATTTAGTATGTAAAGGTTGAGTCACAACTAAATGTAGTATGATCACCTATCTTTAGTTTTGACTGAACTAATACATCAACTGACGTTGGGCTCGGTAAAAAATGAAATAAAAACCATACATACATATACAATACAAATAAAAAGCAAAAACATACATAAATGTGTCAAAGGATATCCCATAAAGTAAGTAGAAATTAGTATCAAAATACAAATTAACGCATCAACCCTCCCACCTACTCGTCACTGCTCTTATACCCCCTCCTCGTCCTTCGTGCTCTTCTGGCTATCATCACCGGTCTCTCCAGGATGTGTTCCTGAAGTGCCATCACCATCAGGACCAGCACCCCTCGGCTGAGCATGAGGTGGAACAGCAGAACCTGCCTAAGGAAAAGGTAGATAGTTTATCCCAAGTTGCTGCCTCACTAGATCAACCAATGCCATAATCTAACGATGCTCCAGATGTATAGTATCAACAAGTTGCATCACATCACGTAGAGTCGGGTACGGCTGATGAGTATCTACATGCCCATGTATCTGACGCCTCTCAAAGGTATGCTCAAGGATATGCTCCAGCTCCTCCTGCCTAATCGGCTCCACGACATCATCACCAGGAACCCTCCACTGTCGAACAACTCCTCGAACCAACAATAGCATCTTCCCTAGAGCAGTAGTAACCATGTATGTAATAATAATAGGAACCATCCCGGTAATATCAACCTCATAAGACAGGATCAATCGAGTGACCCAATGACCACCGCAAATATTATCGAAGGCATGGAAGCAAGAGTGATACCATATAAATTTTGGTGAATCTCAGTCTGAGTAAGACACCACATGTAGAAGAGGTCACTAGAAGGAACCATGTCACACTGCTAGCGGTGACAAATAGTAGAGTGTGACATCCCCAAAATTATCGGCCAGAAAAGACCGATTTAGTTTATGCTTTTAAAATAAAATCAGAATAATCTTCCAAAAGATGTTGCGAAATTTGTCCCCAAAACAAAATATGATAAAAAAAAGTTTATCAAAGCATTTCTTCAAAAATGTATTTTCATTATATAACAAAACCTCGGGATGTCATGTTCCGATGCAGACCAAAAGCATAAACAGTACATTGTAAGCCTTACAACTGTTATTTACATCTACTGGCCTATAATCCAAAAATCCCTCGTCATCATCCAACTATGCTCTGGGTCCACTACCTATAATATAGAAAGTTGAGTGGGTCAGGCTTGGGAGCCTGGTGAGCATATAGGGTTTTCAACCTACAAATAATAATAAATTTATTAATTTCATCAACTGATAATAAATTTATTAATTTTATCAACCAACAATATCCCTGAGTACCCGTTCCCGTTATCCTCACTTTATGTCCCTAAACATCTATCATAAGGGACCTAGTCTAAGGATTTTCATCGGGGTGACAACACTGCTTTAGGGATTCCTCAGCAATTTATGTCAAATAAGGCAACCATGAGGGGGATGGAGTACACCAACGAACATATAGTTCACCAACACCTACAGGTTGCGAACCTGCTAGCGTTCCACTGGACTGTCTAGAAAGGTCCATGGTCGTTATCTATACTCCGTTAGATGACTACAACAACAATAACAACAACAACATCGAGGCCTCTCATCATTTTAACACACATCAACTATTTCATCTACCTATGTTTTACCCAACATATTTGTAGATAAAAATACATATATAGTTTAAAACTTGTATAAAACATCTATTCAACACCCATCTCAAATAAACAAACAATATAATTAAACATAACACGTATTTTATAGAAAATACTTCATATCTATGTGTAAGATGAAATTGACTACACACTCAGTTGATAAGACGGCGATTGGACAGCACTTCGTCCTTTAAAACAATCTTTTTCGATGAAACCGGGATGTTTTCTCGAAAACCGGGCTTCACGCGGGTAGAGTTTCGTCTCGAAAAACTCTTTTCTCGGGATCTTCGGGCTCTCCAGGGCTTGCTTACGATTCTCGGATGATATTCTAGGTTTGGGGGTATTTAGTGTAGGTAAAACGAAAGTAGAAGGTGAAAAAGAGTAAATTTTGTAACCATTTTCGGGGCAGCCTCGCACCCTATTTATAGTGTCTGAAGCACCTGATTACGCTGGGCGTAATTCTGGAGTACGCGGGGCGTACTGCCTCGGAAGGCTCTTCGCTGGGCGTACGCCTTCGTACGCTAGGCGTAGGAGTGGATCAGCTCGGACGCGTCAAGGCTACGACACGTGTCTATCATGCGAAGGAGTAGGCTCCGAATCGAATACGTGCGAAATACGTTGGGCGTAATCTTTATGTACGTTGGGCATACTCCTTCGGACCAGTCTCGAAGTTTGTGCCCAAAACTTCAAAAAATCGTATCTTTCGCATACGAACTCCGTTTTTGACGTTGTTTATATTCACGCGTAGGTGAAATTATGCTCTACAACTTTCATTTAGACTCTGTCGGCTAATTTTGACTTTATTTTTAAAGTTATATTTTTAACAGGCCGGGACATGAAAAGTCCGTTAAGAATTCATAACTTCTTCATCCGACGTCCGTTTTCGTCTGCCTTTTTACTGTTGAACTACTATCAACAAGATCTTCGATTCTTGTTTAGGTTGTTTCGGCTGAAAATCACTCGATCTAAAATTCGAGTTTCGGGCTGCATACTGCTAAGCTGAAACTTAGAAAAATCATAACTCCTCATACGAAGTCAGATTTGAGCGTTCTTTTTATGCACGCTCTCGGTTTAATGAACACTATGACTTTCTTTTATATTGATAAAGCTAAAAAGCACTTTATCGTAAATTCACTTTTTACGTCACACAGCGTCGTGTAGGGATGAGATTTAGAACCGGAAAACCTGACCGGAACCGGAATCGGACCGGACCCGGAACCGTTAGAACCGTAATATATAGAAGCGGTTCTGGTTCCGGGTTTTAAAAATTGGCTTTATCCGGGTTCCGGGTAATCCGGGTTTGGGTCCATCGGGTCCGGGTAAACCGGGTCTAAGAACCGGAACCGGAACCACTTTTAGGGCCGGAACCGGTTTTTGTGAAACGTTTAAAAGAAGCATATCTCATTCGTTTCAACTCCGATTGACATGCGGTTTTTTCGAACGTGTATTTTAGAGTTTGTACATGATTTTAGACTATAAATTTGCCATTTTGTGTTTTATTTTCATTGACTTACAGTCCCCCAAAGTCGAGATATCAAAGCTGAAAGTTTTTAGTTTTTCAGTTTTTTTGTATTCTGTGAAAGTTTTAAAACATGCATATCTAATTTGTTTGAAGTCGGATTGACATGTGATTTTTTCCAACTTGTATTTTACAGTTTGTAGATGAGTTTAGACTATAATTTTGTCATTTTTGGTTTTAATATTCAATGATTTACAGTCCACCGAAGTCGGGATATCAAAACTGAAAATTTTCAACTTTTCAGCTATTTGTATTTGTAATTTCTATTCTGTGAAAATGTTAACACATGCATATCTCATTCGTTTAAAGTAAGATTGACATGCGGTTTTTTGCAGAGTGTAATCTAGAGTTTGTACATGATTTTAGACTATAATTTTGTTAATTTTGGTTTCATATTCAATGAGTTACAGTCCCCCAAAGTCGGGATATCAATATGAAAATTTTCAAAGTTCAACCCACTAAATAGTAAGTAATTACCAAAAAATTCCGGTTTGTCTGGGTTTTCAGGTTCTAAACCCACTTTATCCGGTTCCAACCTACCCGCTTTGATGTTTCCGGGTTTTCCAGTTCTAGACCCACTTTACCCGGTACCGTACCCGGAACCGAACCGGAACCGGTTCCTATATACCGGTCTGGTTTTTGGTTCTATAAAATCCTGTTAATCGGTTCTGGGTTTTCCGGGTCCGGGTCCAACCGGTTCGGGTTTGGACCCACTTTTATCCCTAGCGTCGTGTCGGTTCTGTCGCGAAACTTCGATATGTCATAACTTCTTCGTTATAACTCGGATTTCGGTATTCTTTATATCTCCGGAGTCCTTGTTTCAACCACTACAACTTTCTTCATAGATGTCGGGTTTATCTAACATTTATTTTCGACGCTTATTTTTATCCTTAATTTATTAAATCGTCATAATTAAGTATAAAACACATAATACTCAAATAATTCATTCTTATTATTTCAAAACAAATTACAAAGGTTGGCCTAGACTATTACATCATCATTAATGCCTAGCCTAGAAACACGGACGTTACAATTCTCTCCCCCTTAGGATTATTCCGTCCCCAGAATCATACATCAGCAAACAAATGCGGATAGCGACTCATCATGTCACTCTCCGTTTCCCAGGTGAGATTTGGCCCATTCGTATGTTTCCATCGCACAAGCACTAAATCGAGCATCTTTCTTCGCAACTTCCTAGTCTTACGGTCAACGATTGCCTCTGGTTCTTTAATTAACCTCTTGCTTTCATCCAACCTTAATTCAGAAATTGGAATTATGTCGGGAACTTCTCTTGTGAACTTCCTCAAATAACACACATGGAAAGTGTTATGAATACCATCTAGTTCTTCTGGTAGTTCTAGCTTGTAAGCTTGGTTCCCAATTCTCTTAAGAACTTTAAACAGTCCAATAAACCTTGGACTCAACTTTCCTCTTTTACCAAATCTTATAAGTCCCTTCCACGGTGAGACTTTAAGTAAAAGCGAATCTCCAACTTTGAATGTTACCGGTTGTCTTTTCCTTTCAGCATAGCTCTTTTAACGATCCTAAGCTGCTAACATCCTTTCCCTAATCACTTTCAGCTTTTCAGCAGTCTGATGGACTATCTCGGGTCCCATAAACTGCTTTTCCCCAGCTTCAAGCCAACATGACGGCGTTCGACACTTTTGTCCATACAAAGCTTGATAAGGTGCCATCTTGATGCTCGAGTGGAAACTATTATTGTAGGAAAATTCTACCAAAGGTAGACGTTCATCCCAGTTACCTTGGAATTCTAGGGTACATGCTCGTAGCATACCCTCCAATGTTTGAATTGTTCGTTCGCTATGACCATCAGTTTGTGGATGGTAGGCTGTACTTAAACACAATTTCGTACCCAATTTCTTTTGTACCCTTCTCCAAAACCTCGACGTGAAACGACTATCACGATCTGATACAATCGTTAAAGGAACACCGTGAAGTCTCACTATCTCCTTCACGTAGGCATTTGCAAGTTTATCCATAAACCATTTTTTATTGGCTGCTATGAAGTGTGAAATTTTAGTAAATCGATCAACGACCACCCAAATCATGTCGTGACCGCTCTTCGTTCTGGTCAGTTTAGTCACAAAATGCATGGTGATGTCTTCCCATTTACCCATGGGTACAGGTAAAGGTTCGAAACTCCTATACGGTTTCTGATGTTGTACCTTAACCCTCTCACATATCACACACTCGGCCACATACTTTGCAACATCGAGCTTCATTGTTGGCCACCAGTAGTAGGGTTTTAGATCTCTATACATTTTCGTGCTGCCGAGATGAATCGAGTACATGGTCTTGTGAGCTTCTTCCATGAGAAGATCTCTTATTCCTCCCGTCTTAGGTACCCAAATCCTATCTTGGAATACCTTCACTCCTTGACTGTTTGTATCGAACACTAACGTTTTGCCCAAACGTTCTTCCTTTCGGTCATTTTTCTCTAAAGCTTCTATCTGAGCTTTCTTGATACTTTCTATAATTGTTGAGACAACTTCGATTCTTAATGCCCTCAGCCTTTTCTTTTCAATACTCACTTTTCGGCTTAAAGCATCAGCTACGACATTTGCTTTACCAGGGTGGTAAAGGATTTCACAGTTGTATTCCTTAAGCAACTCTAGCCAGCGTCGTTGTCTCATATTCAATTCCTTCTGATTTAAAGAGATATTGAAGACTCTTATGATCAGTGAAAAGTTTGCACTTTGTGCCATAAAGATAATGCCTCCATATCTTTAGGGCAAATACTACCGCTGCCAACTCCAAATCATGAGTGGGGTAGTTCTTTTCATGTTCTTTCAATTGTCTCGATGCATATGCTATCACCTTATCCCTTTGGGTCAGAACACAACCTAACCCAACTCCAGATGCATCGCTATAAACTGTGAAGTCTTCAACTCCTTCAGGTAAAGAAAGAATCAGTGCTTCACACAATTTCTTATGCTTCCTTATGCTTCTCACTCCAAGTATAAGTACCTCCTTTGTGGGTTAAAGCTGTCAATGGAGCAGCTATCGAAGAAAAGCCTTGGATAAATCTTCGGTAATATCCGGCTAATCCCAGAAAGCTTCGGATCTACGTGGGACTCTTTGTTTGTTCCCACTTTATTATAGCTTCAATCTTAGCTGGGTCAACCATAATCCCTTATTGGTTAACCACATGACCCAAAAATTGGACTTCTTGAATCCAAAAATCACATTTGGAGAACTTTGCATACAGTTTCTCCTTTTTCAGGACTTCTAACACTTCTCGTAGATGCTTGTCATGCTCCTGCTTGATTTTTGAATAAATCAAAATATCATCTATGAACGCTATCACGGATTTATTAAGGAATGGTTTACAAACCCTGTTCATCAAATCCATGAATGTTGTTGGAGCATTGGTTAGTCCAAACGACATAACTAAAAACTCGTAGTGTCCATATCTTGTTCTGAATGCAGTTTTCTCAGTATCCTGCTCTCTCACCTTTAGCTGATGATATCCTGACTTAATATCGATCTTCGAGAAATAGCTCGAACCTTGCAACTGATCGAGCAATTCATCAATCCTTGGCAACGGGTACTTGTTATTTATTGTTGCCTTGTTCGATCTCTGTAATCTATGCACATTCTCATGCTCCTATATTTCTTCTTTACGAATAACACCGGAGCTCCCCATGGTGATGAACTAGGTCTAATGAGACCATTGTCCAAAAAATCCTGAATTTGCGTCATAAGCTCCTTCATCTCCGTCGGTGCTAATCGATATGGTTCTTTTGCTATTGGTGTTGTTCCTGGTAACAAGTGTATTCGAAACTCTACTTGTCTATTAGGGGGCAGTCCAGGAAGATTTTCGCGAAAGACTTCCGGATAGTCACACACCACTGGTATACTTTGCATATCCTTTTTCTCCTTCTTTGCATTGATTACGAATGCCAAGTATGAGGTGCATCCTTTAGACAAATATTTTCTGGCTTTCATTAGGGTTTGCCCTCACTATCTTACTCTGTGCTTATCTCCGTACACCATAAATGACTCTTTTTCAGGCGGGTTTGCCCTCACTATCTTATTCTTGCATAGTATCTCGGCATCATTGGCGCTAAGCGAATCCATTCCCAGAACGATGTCGAAACCATTCAACTCAATAGGAAATAGCTCCTCGTGGAATTCGTTTCCGTTTAAGTTGATGACGATATTCTTAATACAATCACAAATATGTATGAATTTTCCACTAGCAACTTCTATAACTAGGGCATCATCAAATTTTTTATAGGTAATGCTAGTCTTTCACCGAATTTATGTGATATAAAGGAGTAGTTCGCTCCGGAATCAAACAATAAATTGGTCGGCAATCCATTTACAAGAAAGGTACCTGAAGCGACATCCGTTGCATCCTTTGTGGCTTCCAATGTCATCTGTAAAGCTCTGGCTTTGGGCTTTGGTGGGAGATTGGGCTTCGCTGCCTCTTTCTTCTTTGGTCAGTCCTTCAAAATGTGCCCCTCTTCATTGCACCCATAACATATTTTCTTATTGAAGGTGCATTCATTGGCATAATGCCCAGTCTTTCTACATTTGTAACAAGTGACTTCCTCGCTACATTTCCCAACATGTTTCATTTTACATTTATCACACCATTTCGTTTCGGATTCTCCTTTCCTCGAACCAGACTTCGAGAACTTACTCTTCTTGTTGGAACCTGAAGTTCCTTCAAACTTTCTCTTTTCGCCAAATTCAACCTTGCTGGCGGCTCTTCCTTTAATCATATCTTCAACAGACTTGGCAGCCCATATAGTTGCCTCCAAAGTAAGTGCCTGATGCACTGGTACCGCATACTCCCATGGAAGTCCCTTTGCATACCTGTCGATTTTCGTCATCTCGTTTGGGACAATACGCAAAGCAAACTCCATTTTTTCTGTGAAGTTATTGGTGTATTCATCAATGGACATACTTCCCTTCTTTAATGTCAGAAATTGGTTATCTAGCTCAAGCACATTTTGGGTCGAGCAGTACTTACGCTTGAATTGTACCAAGAACTATGGCCAAGTCAGTTGCAGTGGCTTATTAGGACTTAGGGTCTTCCCCAGAGTGTTCCACCAGCGAACAGCGCCACCTCTGAACTGACACACTACAAATATGGTTTGTAACTTGCCTTGGCAATTACATGTCATGAAGGCTAATTCCATTTCTGAGATCCAATCCATTACTCCAACGGGATCTTCCTTTCTAGTGAAAGTTAACGGCTTGCAAGTCATAAAGTCTTTGTACTTGCATCCATTTCTCTCGACTCCATCCTCTTGGTTATTCCTCCTAACCACAAGCGGTTCAGTTTGATCAATAGATCTACTGTAATTTCCTTCCTCTGACTGACTGTCATTTAATTCAGGTTGTTCAACAGGCATTGAAGATGTTGGTTTTTGAGCATTCTAACACTCCTATGGTGTACATGCAACCCTATGTGCTTTGGATCTATGCTTTCTCTATTATACATGCATACATTCAAAATTCCAAAGCATCATCCTAACTAGCATACAATAGAGTATCTATACTACAAAAGTCTAGTTAGATGACATACCTTTTGATGGAGCTTGAAGTCTTGAACCTTTAAGAGCTTAGTGCCCCAAGTGTTGCACCTCAAATGGAATCACACAACACCACCAACACTTGGAATAACTAGAGAAGAGGTTACTTGGTTCACTCTATGAAATCGACTTTGCCCTCTTTGTGTCTCCACTAGTTCATTTCATGAACCATGGGGTCCTTTATATAGGGTGGCACATTTAGGGTTACACCATGTAAACCCTAATGTGCATGACTTTCCATTTCCTTCATGATCCATGGGTTTTAACCTCCATGGAGTATCCATGGGTTAAGCTCAACATGAAGGACTATGGATCACAAGCCCATATATATAAGATTGAATGATTTACAAAATCAATCCCCATATATTTAACTAGTCTCTTTTGATCACAAAATTAATTCCAAATTAATTCTTGATCAATACTAATTAAATAATATGATTTCATATCAATATATTAGAACTTATAATATATTAATATAAATCATAAATAATATTTTCTCATTTGTCTATCCAATTGTTCCGATGCCATGCAACCCAAATGGACCATGCTACTCTCGGGTCGAGTACATACCAATAATAGTTATGGGCTTAGACATCTAATCCAACAGTCTCCCACTTGGATAAGTCTAAAACTATTATTCAAGTATGAGTCGAAGATCCCGACTAGCAATCGTAGCTCTTAAAGCCGCTGTTGAACTCTGACCTAGTCAAATGACGTGTCCATTAGATAAGGGATCATATATTCCTCCATTGTAGATATCATATGGACTGAGACATGGATTATCATCATTCTCTCTGTCCATCTGTTGTTTCCTGATTTCCGATTTATGACGACTGACTAATTGAACAAATCATATCAGTCCAGGCTTGGCCAAGCACTTAGGGGTGTCATCACTAATCATCGAGGGGCCCACATATATCGCTTTTATCCCTCCAAGGGTAAAAGGAATGGATAAACTTCGACCCAAATGCTCTCTTGTACTTACTTGTCAAATTACACACAACGATATGTTTTATAACAACCAAGTTACTGGTGCGTTTCCATATGTCAATGTGCAACCGACTCGCAACTACAACTCACGCGTCTCCGTTTGAAGAATATAAGATATTATCGTCTCATGATCACTCGTGATAAAATCCATGAAGTGATTCAAATGAGCGTGGGTTGAATCCAATACTCGAATCTTATTCCAGGAGTACTCATGAACACTGCAACCACTTTGTCCCAGACAAACTACAGACCCATTCATGACAGTCTTGTCTTGATACCTACTTCCAAAGTATGATCGACTGTGGATGGTTTGAATAACCTAGTTATTCGGGAAGTCAAAACATGCAAAGTGAAACACAAGAATAATACTAATCCTATATGGCCTCGGACCTTTTGAGCCATATTGATTACTTATTATTCATTGTTTAATGTTTCAAATAATCAACTTAATACTTGAATTGAAACAATAGTCATCCCATGCTCCAAGCATGCACACTATGTTTGTCCAAACGATAGTTATGCCATGCACCAAGCATGCACACTATGTTTGTCTATTGTCCTTACTTTGTGAAATAGATCAATTGAAAAACATTTCAATGATGCTCATTTTAAAATTCCAAATCCTTATTGCAAGTGTAAGAATTCCAAATTCTTGTCACTGCTAGGAAGTGTTAGATTCTAAACTATCATGCAATGTTTCTTTTGTAATGTCTAGGTGCCAAAAGTCACAGAGACTTGACCAAAGATATTACAAAATATTCCTTTGGAGATTGTTACAAGACAATTCCATGGAAATGAAGTCTCAAATTCAAAGTAGATTCCTTTGAACATCCTTCTTGCATAAAAGTTTCTAACTTTCTCATCTATTCTTCAACCCCCCCCCCCCAATATGGAAACATTCCATATTTGCCATACGACAATTCATTATTAATAGACTCCTGTCTATTCATAATAATGTCAATATGGTCCTTCCATTACCACACTTCCAACTGTCCTTAAGCGACCAATCTTTGGCGAACCTTAGATTGTCCTTAACAGTTGCTAAACCACTTTAGTCATAACCGATTCTAGTCCTTTTTCCCTCTTAATGCCTTAGGAATTTGGAAAAATTTAGAACTCGAGAATATTATATTATTTGCCATGTTCTCAAAATTCGAATTATTAAAAGGGATGCCGTAATCATAATGAAATTTTGAGAACGCAATTATCACATCCATATATAGAATTTCCTTATGTTGAACCATTCCAACATAACATTCATATATATATATATATATATATATATATATATATATATATATACATATATATATATATATATATATATATATATATATATATATATACATACATATATATATATATATATATATATATATATATATATATATATATATATATATATATGACTAAATGTGATTAAAATCTCAATCTAAGCGTTTAGATATGAAATGAAGTATGAATTCCTCTCCCTTAATTATAGCAAAACAACTTTTCAAATCCTGCAACTTGCAAATTGAACCTTTTGTTTTCTATAATCAACATTGCTAACTTGCAACATTTTCCATAATAATTATGCTCCCACTAGCATCACAATTATTAACTTGCTAGCATAACACTTATGCTCCCACTAGCTTTGACATGTACCCAGAAATCAGCTGGAAATCAATACTTATTGACTTTCCTATCAAAGTTCAGATTTCTGATACGAGATGCTTTGCTAAGACTTTGTCAAAATCATACACATTTCCTTATATATCTCACATGTGTGTCCAAACAATTATGAAGAGGGATGCCGTAATCATAATGTTTAGACCTTTTACTATTCTCACTAGTCCATGTTAGTGTGTCAGTTAACCACACACGCTCTACTAACGACTTTGAGAATGCAAATATCACAATAGCTATCTACTTAAAATCTAGTTAGTGAAAGCGTTTCCTCACCATCATTTTCATGAATCGGAGAGAAACCTTATGACACTTAGATTTTATGGTGTATGTGTTCCTATCCATGTGAATTTTTCAAAACCATAATCACAAGACAAGGTTAGTGACAAATCCAAACTCATATGGACTGAACTTGTTCATTCTTAATTTCTTGCCACCTGGCAGCACAAGGGCCTACCATTGCTTCCAGGTTGTTATGCAACCAATTGAGAACTCTCTAAACTCATAGGCATAGTCAACTTTAACTGGAATGGGCACATAAACAAGAATATGTCAACACGATAGGTCACAAACCTCAAGTCGTGTGCTAGTGTTTAACAATAGGTTTATTCTTCATTAGTTCTTGAAACTTGTCAAGATCTTTAAGACTCCCACTGACCTCTTGACATATATGATTCATTTTGTCAAGGAACATTACTTGACAAACCAATATTTAAGAGTTAGTGCGGATCCTAATCAAGACAAACACTTCACGCAATTGGTCTTAGTTGGTCTTTGTCTTATCCAAGACATCACAACTTACCAATTTCAAATGTACAGGAGTAGAAAACGTTTGCTCTACATTTGATAAGTGTATTAAACATTTCTTAAGATTATGTCACTCAAATTACAATCGTGGAGTATGACTCTAAGCCTTGTTTTTGGAACGAAGTATGATTAACCTTAATTGATTTAACCATTTCAACAATTCACTATTCCTCTTCTTAGTCATGGAAATGCACTAAGATGTCCTTATAGAATCAATTGTGATATGGTTTTCCATAAATATTAAGATGATCATAAAACACGATACTAAAGTACTCTCCCTTCTTTTCAGATTGAAGTCTGCCATACATTGAACCTTTTCCAATGTTTCATAATTATACTTAAACTTGTAAGCAAAACCATGTTTACTAAACTTTAGTAAATCATGACGAATAGTCTTATCGATCTCTCTGGTGGACCTTGACCAGTGCACAAGAATGTGTACTTGATCCCTTAGTCCATCACTTGACCCACATATACATGTGATCAAGGAATTAGTCTTAATTTGCCAAAGACGAAAATTCTCATTCATCATATAATACAACTTGCATGATTCCAAGTTTCTGTCCAATTGAAACTTGGGTGATGAGAATGTTTCCTTATTTGGCAAATACTCGAACTTACCATAAACAAAAGAATCAAATTCATATTGCTAACATAGAAACACACAAACATCAATTTTCACAACTGCCTTTGCAAGGAGATATAATAAAAATAAAAGAAAATTTTATTTATTTATAAAATGCGGAAAAAACTTTTCCTTACAATGCGATTACAAATGAAAACTATGTTATTACATATTTCGTAGAAATCTATCATAACTCTAAGCAGCGGCTCAAAAATCCGATCTTCGAACCATGCGATTGAAATCCATCTTCGCGATCAGATTCACCATACTCGTCCTTTAAGCTTCCTTCCCTTTGCATAATCCTACAAAACATCAAAATGCAATCTTGTCACATCATGTATTAAGAATCAACAATTAGGAACTTAATAGAGTTAGATAGTGGACTTACCTGAAGCAGCGTCAAACTTTTTTATTCTTCCTTCTTTCAGATCTTTCAGGTAGTCAGGACAGCTTCGCAACCAATTCCCCTTCTCTTTACAATAAAAACATATAGTGTGACAACCCGAAATTTCTATCTTGTACTGTCTTTCAAATTCAATCATATTCAGACTCGTTTCTGCTATCTTTTAGCATTGTTCAAGGTCTGTTTGAGTGTTCTAAGTCTAGTACATTCAAGGTGTGGGTTTAGGGATGAGATAACTTAAGTTCATCGTGTTGCATTCGGGCCAAACACTCCCTTTAGAGGAGTGTACGGTCGTACACATGTGCACGACCGTACACAGGAGTGTACAACCGTACACATGGGTGTACGGCCATACACCCAAGTGTGGCGGTGAACCCAAACATATATATATATATGTTTTTCCTTCATTTCCTCACACTTTTCACACTTTCACCTCAAGAAAATCCGATTCTCTCTCAAAGTTCATCAAGTTCTACACCTTAATCTTCAAAGATGTAAGTAATTCCTTCCATTGAATTGTTGATACATGGCTTTATCTAGTAAAGATCCATGTTTTCATCCATGAAATCTTCTCTTTTGGTTAGATCTTCAAATCTTCATCCAATTCACCAAGAACACCAAGAACACACACTTGTTCTTGAGTCTTGAACTCCTTTGAAGCCCTCGAAAGTGTGAGTATTCCTTCTATCATCTAGTTAGACATGTTAAACACTTGATTCAAAGCCTTAAAACGTCATCTGACTCAAGATCATCAAGGGTGTATGGCCGTACACACTTGGTGTGGCCGTACACACCTCAAAACACTCCAAAATGAGAACCTAGTTCATAATATTGATAAGCAATAGACCCACAAGCTTCCCCATGGTTTAAACACCCTCTTGTGCATGTTTTACCATGAGTGTATGGCCGTACACTCCATGGCCGTATACTCCATGGTTAGGACGTATACACCCCTTTAGTGAATTACATGTGATTCTAACACTTAATCCAAGTGATTCCTCATCCCTAAAATGGTTTCTTAGCCTATTTAGTTGTATAAAAACTAATTATATTCATATATGTGTCATTATATGCTATTAGGATCCGTTTGTGATCAAGAATTCACTTGACACTTAGCATCCTACACCGATCTTACATTTGAATAACTTACTACAGGTGAGCTCATACCCCCGTATTTTCATAGTTTTTACTGTTTTAAGGGGGGGGGGGGGAATACAAGTCTAACACAAAGATTTTGTGTTATAAACAAATGGTTTCAAATATCTTATCAAAATGGATTTCATTATCAAAATGGATTTCAGTTAATATCAAATCAAATGGTTTTCAATGATTGTATCAAAATGACATCAAGTCACCAAAATGAATTGCAAAATATCAAACTTCTTTTAAATGTTTTTATAAACTTATATTTCTCCCAAAAATCATACTAGTATATATATATATATATATATATATATATATATATATATATATATATATATATATATATATATATATATATTTATATAATTAAGATTTAAAAGGCTTAGGACTGATAACCCACTTTGGTTCCTTTTCCTTCTTTGGATGTGGGATTATAAGCATCAGTTATTTTTCCGAGTGTCATTTAAATTTTACTTATATATATTTGTATATGTATACAAGTATAAAAGTTGGTTCATTAAGTTTCAATTACCCTTTGTAACATGTTGAGCAAGGGGTTGCATTCATGAATACTCAGTAATAATTCAGAAAGTGCATATAATTTATAATAGGTATAATTTATGATTCACGGAACATTAATTCACAATTCAAGTATACTAAAGTACATTGTTTTACAAGAACAAAGGTTTGATTCAAAACTAATCAAGAGTATACATATTTCAAAATCCATGTTAAGCATACCAATTAAAGAACATACAGTCAGTCATTTATTTCAGAACGATTGGGTTTTTCTTAACTATTATACATGTAACGTTTATATGCTTTCATGAGTCAAGTAGTACAGGTTGTTTAATTCATTTAAACAATATAGTAAAGTCCTGACATTATAACCAGAATCTCCAGCCGGGGATCGAAACAATGTGTGTATAGATCTAAATTGGGATTGAAAACCCCGCACTCGGACTGCTTGCTACAGTCAGGTATACACGCCTGTGAGTGACAAATTGTTATCAACAGTTTTCAGCGCATTCATAGAGTTGGGTCAGGCCATCAAGTCAGTATGGTTATAATAACTCATATAAAGATATTAACAATACGTTAGTGTATAATTAACTAAACCTAAGTACATTTTCATAGTACTAGTTTACAAGATACAATTTACAGTATTACATTACAGTTTACAATAACAGTTGATGAAATCAGGCATACTCTCAGATACAAGTTTACAAAAGGATTACAAATAAAGAACATTGGTTTACAAATAGAATAGTTTTATGTAACTAAAACTAGTTTTCATATACAGCAGAAAATATAGTATTTTCTGGAACAGTTTACATATTCAAGAAACAGAAAACATTCTTTCAAACATAAATACTTATGCACTCACTCAACTTTATGTTGATACTCTCTTTTCAAATTACTTGTATTCTCAGGGAACCAGTAGACCGGTACTCTCCGAGCTTTTGAGAAGATGGAGCTATTTATGTCTTGTCTTCTTCTTTTGTATAACTATTTGGTTTCAGTATACTATGATGAAACACATATAAATACTTATACTTTTTAAATACAATGGTTGTTTGTACTCTGATTACTATAATGCATTAGACCTGGCAATTTCAGACACGAATCTGTGAGAGACACGACACGAAACGATTACACGACACGAATACATCTTAAAAATTGAGATAAAGCTTATTTCTTATCGTGTAATCGTATCATGTCAAATTCGTGGCTGACACGTTTTCATGACACGAATACACGAATTGCCAGGTCTATAATGCATGTTTTGTGATACTACAAATGAAGTCCTCCACCCCCGGACGTTTCCACCGTCTGGTTTGGGGGTGTGACAGATTGGTATCAAAGCATTGTTTATAGTGAACTCAGTATATCAATCCATAAAAGATATAGAAAGTATAAATACATTTAGGGCTAAGAGCTCTGACTACAAGTATACTTTTTAAAAATTTAAGTATTTTTACAAGAAGTATACTAACACTCATACCTACAAGTACAGTATCACAGTCATACGAACTTAAAAGTATTTGGATGTTGGACATTACAGTCAAACCCGGGCAGTTATGTAATCATATCTAGGATTAATATAGCCTGATCAACTATATTAATTTGAGATATGACCAACATGTGTTTGGGAGTGATAGTGGTGTTGCAACATGTCTAAAACTTACCAACCATACATATTCAGAAGAACTCTAGAACAAAACATAAAAGATTAAAATACAATAGGGGTATTTTAGGCACTATATACTAAAAACAAACATGTGAAAACAATAGAACAATTAAGGGTAGAACTATAAATATTAAGGGTATATTACAATTATATATAATTAAACTTACATAGACTTAGAATATATGATTTAGCTTCATTTGCTGTTCCTTGTTTGGTTGTGGATTTAGAGCCAGGTCATTTAAATTGAAGGTCGATTATACTCAAGTTATATATAATTAGTATACACTTTGTAGTTATAGTAATATCTAGAACAAGTCTTACAGAATACATTACTTGTTAACTGTAAGTCTTTCTCGTAGAAACTTATATCCTTAATCTATCGTTACTAACTATATTCTATAACTCTTATCTCTATTCTCGCTTAGATAACAATGGCAGGATTTCACTTACCCGAAGACCCGTACTTCCCCGGTCAAGGACAAGATGCAGAGTCAGAAGAAAATCACGAAATTCCTTTAGATGATGATTTTGCAGAAAATTTTCCTGAAGACAATGATTCCAGATAAGAAGCCTATAATCCGCCGCCAGTTGCCCAAAATCCTAACCCTCGTCCGGCTTTTCAAGGCTCGACGCCTCTGTGGGTGGAAAGCTTGGAAACATGGAGTCAAGAGAAGGGTCAACCCATGCCATACAATGGAGACAAAAGCTTCTACAACCTGAGTGAAGGAGGCTCAACGGACAGAGTCCTGCCAATTCTGGTCCGCATGGTTGCTCGAAATGAAATACAGGGTAGGACAGCCATCAACCGAATCATGGAAGTTGATGCCAATGCGGGAGTTAATACAGTCTGCATTCGTCGTCTTGAAGATGCTCGCGAGAGAGCTACGAGAGACAATGAGTCTCTGCTGCAAGAATTAGCTGAAACTCGAGCTGAAGTCATAGAACTCCAAGCACGTCTGACAGTGTATGAAAGACACCTGCTTGCTGTGGAGCGTCAACTAGCTGAGTTGAGATTTCGTCCAAGTGATACTCGTTGCCAGTAGGAGATGCTCTACTCGTTTCCTATTCACTCTTTTGATTATAGTTAAAGTCTACGAATATATACTAGCGTTATTTTTCATGCTTTTCAGTAAGACCGCGGAAATTTTTACTTTCGATAGGTCAGTATGATGTCGATGTTTTTCCCAGAATTTGGTATATTGGAGACCTATTTAGGGTCAAGTTTTCCAGACTTCATGTATTCAATATGCCAATTTAATCGACATGCATTTTCATAGTCTTTGAAAAATAACCATTCAATTTCATATCATTCTGTTACAAGTTGTACTTGTCGTAGACTTCTATTTCAAATTCATTACAAGATTCATGTTGAACTATATGTTTTAGTTCAAAGATATCAAAATTCATATTCACTCTTGATATCTTACCATCTTTGTATCTTTTTAACTTTTATAGAAAAAGATGCCTCCTCGTAGAAATCCAAGGCGTAACACTGTTAATGAAGCACCGACGCCACCGACGCCACCACCTCCACAGTTCGACGCTGCTATGTTCCAAGCGGCAGTCACGACGGCTGCAGCGACTACCATGTCTCATATTAATACTCCTAATGCTAGTGGGTCAGGAGCTGGTACAAATCCTTTTAACCATGGCGAGAGTCATAGGCACTCGCGAGAGTGCACTTACAAATATTTTTCTAATGCCAAACCCAGGACCTTTAACGGGACTGGGGGAGTTATGGCATTAAGGCAATGGATTGAAAAGACAGAAGCAATTTTCGAAATCTGCTCCTGTCCTGAGAGCAGCAAGGTCAAATTCGCTGCTTGTACCTTTTCGGATAGAGCTTTAACGTGGTGGAATGGCCATGTTAAGTCACTGACTCTTGTAGTGGCTAACTCGATAAGCTGGGAGAATTTAAAGGCCATGTTAATGCGGGAATACTGTCCGCGAGGGGAAATTCAGAAGCTCGAGCAGGAGGTATGGGGTCTTACAATGGTTGGTTCTGACATATCAACCTATACTAGTAGATTTTGTGATCTGGCAATTTTGTGCCCGGATATGGCTGCTCTGGAGAGCAAAAAGATTGAGAGATATATTTGGGGTCTGTCGCCCCAAATTCAGCCAAATGTTTTAGCTTCGAGGCCTGTTACTTGTGATAGTGACAAAGAGCTGGCACAATCTCTTATCGACCACGGAGCCCATCAACACTCAGTGGTTGCTACACCAGAACAACTGAAGGGAAACAACAACAACAACAATAACAACAACAACAGCAAGAAGAAGGGTCAGAACAAGAGGAAGGGCAAGTTTTCATAGGAATCCTCAAAGAATCAACAACTAGTTGCAGTCAATGTTGCTACTGTACCTGGTGCTGTTCCTGCTAACCCTGCACCAACTAAGACTTATGCTGGTCACCTCCCCAAGTGCAACAACTGCAATTATCACCATAATGGTAATTGTCGGGAAATGCAGTGTCGTAACTGCAACAGAAAAGGGCATACTGCCCAATTCTATAAAGCACCACCTCAACCACTTAACCAAGTACCTATCGCTGGAGTAGGTCAAGCATGCAACCAATGTGGTGAAGTGGGGTATTTCAAGAAAGATTGTCCTAAAGCTGGAAATATCGGTGGAGTGGGGAGAATTTTAGCCTTGGGTTACGAAGAAGCAGTGGCAAATCCCGCAGTAGTCACGGGTACGTTCCTTCTCAAGAACACTTATGCATGCATTCTATTTGATTGTGGTGCTGAGAAGAGCTTTGTGAGCCATAATTTCAAACACTTACTAAATCAAAACTCCAAACCACTAAAAGAAACATTCACAGTCGAAATGGCTAACGGGAAATCCGAATCCACCAATGATATATTCATAGGATGTACTCTTACCTTGAATAACTTTCCGTTCTCAATAGACCTTATGCCGGTCTCTATCAAAAGTTTCAACGTCATAATAGGTATGGATTGGTTGTGCCCTAACAATGCTGACATCCTATGCTATGAAAGAGCCATTCGTCTGAACTTGCCAACTAACGAAACTCTTGTTATTTACGGCGATAAACCCGGAACGAACCTCCAGATCATTTCTTGCATCAAGGCACAGAAGTACCTTCGCAAAGAGTATTGTGCTTTCTTACCTCACGTGGTAGACAAAAAGCAAGAAGTGAAAGATATCGCGAGCATTCCTGAGGTCTGCAACTTTCCCGACATTTTTCCCAATGATCTTCCAGGAGTGCCTCCCGAACAACAAGTCGAATTCAGAATCGACTTAATCCCTGGGGCTACCCCTGTTGCCAAATCCCCCTATCGTCTTGCACCTTCTGAAATGCAGGAATTATCCAGCCAGCTTAATGAACTCCTTAGCAAAGGTTTCATAAGACCTAGCTTCTCACACTGGGGAGCATCGGTCTTGTTCGTAAAGAAGAAGGATCGATCATTCCGTATGTGCATAGACTACTGCGAGCTGAATAAAATTACCATCAAGAATCGATACCCTCTGCCTCGCATTGACGATCTGTTCTACCAACTTCAAGGTGCGAGCTACTTCTCAAAAATATACTTAAGATTCAGGTATCACCAGTTACGGATTTTGGAGGATGACATTCCCAAAACCGCGTTCAGAACTCGTTATGGTCATTATGAGTTCGTAATGATGCCATTCGGATTGACGAATGCACCTGCTGTGTTCATGGATCTAATGAACAGAGTGTATCGTCCATTCCTGGACAAATTCGTCATAGTCTTCATTGACGACATCCTTATCTACTCAAGAAGTGAAGAGGAACATGGCCAACATCTTCGTCAAGTATTGCAAACTCTTAGATCATAGAAACTCTATGCGAAGTTTTCAAAGTGTGAATTTTGGATCAGGAAGGTTGATTTCCTAGGTCATGTGGTCAGTTCAGAAGGAATACACGTCGACCCTTCCAAAATTAAGGCAATTGAAAACTAGTCAGCACCCAAAACACCTACAGAAATCCGACAATTCTTAGGTCTTGCTGGCTATTATCGCAGATTCATCCAGAATATCTCTCGAATAGCTAAGCCTCTTACCACCCTGACGCAAAAGGGTGTAACATTTAGCAGGGGAGAAAAGCAAGAAACAGTGTTCCAAACGCTGAAACGAGCTTTGTGTAGTGCACCGATCCTATCTCTTCCTGAAGGGACAGAGGATTTCGTAGTGTACTGTGATGCTTCTAATTAAGGGCTTGGATGTGTTCTTATGCAAAGAGGAAAGGTTATATCCTATGCCTCAAGACAGCTAAAGACACATGAAGTCAATTATACAACACATGACCTTGAATTAGGAGCAGTGGTATTTGCTCTAAATATCTGGAGACATTACTGATATGGCACGAAATGCATAGTATACACGGACCTACTTCAATCGGAAAGAGCTGAACATGAGACAACGACGATGGGTGGAGCTACTGAATGACTACGATTGTGAGATTCTTTATCACCCTGGTAAAGGTAACGTGGTAGCTGATGCCCTTAGCAGAAAAGAATACTCGGGACGCCGAGCAAAGTCGTTGACCATGACAATCCATTCACATCTGTCCACACAGATCAGAGAGGCTCAACTTGAGGCCTTAAAACCTGAAAACATGGCAGGTGAAACCTTGAGACGAATGGGTAAAAACTTCAAGGTCAGGGATGATGGAGTCTATTGTTTCATGAACCGGATCTGGACACCAAAGTTCGGTGGTTACAGAGACGTGGTTATGAATGAAGCACACAAAACCCGATGCTCCATTCATTCGGGTTCAGACAAGATGTACATGGACCTCAAGAAACTATATTGGCGACCTAACATGAAGGCCGAAATTGCTACCTTTGTGGGCAAGTGCCTTACTTGTGCGGATCACAATATAAATGGAAAGTCATGCACATTAGGGTTTACATGGTGTAAACCTAAATGAGCCACACTATATAAAGGACCCCATGGTTCATGAAATGGACTAGTGGAGACACAAAGAGGGCAAAGTCGATTTCATAGAGTGAACCAAGTAACCTCTTCTCAAGTTATTCCAGTTGTTGGTGGTGTTGTGTGATTCCATTTGAGGTGCAACACTTAGGGAACTAAGATCTTAAAGGTTCAAGAATTCAAGCTCCATCAAAAGGTATGTCATGTAACTAGACTTTTGTAATATAGATACTCCATTGTATGATAGTAAGGATGATGCTTTGGAATTTTGAATGTATGCATGTATAATAGAGAAAACATAGATCCAAAGCACATAGGGTTGCATGTACACCATAGGAGTGTTAGAATGCTCAAAACCCAACAGTGGTATCAGAACTACGATTGCTAGTTGGGATCTTGGAGTCATACTTGAATAATAGTTTTAGACTTAGACATCTAATCCAACAAAAGATTCATTCCTTTTGTTCAACAATAGTTGTCTCATTTCCTCCCTTTGTTCAGCCATCATTGTCTGAATCATGGCTTGTACTCCAGCCATTGTGATCGGTTCTGGTGCAGCTTCTACTATTGGCACCTGTTCCATCACTTGGGGTTGAGGTTGTTGATTTCTATTTGCATTTCCAGATCCACTTCGGGTTCTTGCCATTTTGATCTATACACCAAATTAGGTGAATTTAGATCTTTATTCACGATAGACGTTTAAATCTTCATTATCACTTTGAAACGTTACATGCTAGTTCTATTATCGTAGTCATACGCTTAGAATCATAAACACATAAAGTTTCCAGATCTGGTCGGCAACAGACCATGGATCCGAACATATAATGGCATATATGGAAAACATATAGCATTTAGCATATAAAAGCATTTTAGGCATCTTTCCTAAAATATACTAGTGCTCGTGTCTAAAATATGTAAGACACTCATCTCACGATCATCACTTAGCATTCTAAGTTTAAGTCTAGAAATCCTACAAATTCCTAGTTCGCTTAAACTAATGCTCTGATATCAACTGTGACACCCCCAAATTTCTCGGCCAGAAAAGACCGATTTAGTTTATGCTTTTAAAATAAAATCAGAGTAATCTTCCAAAAGATGTTGCGGAATTTGTCCCCAAAACAAAATATGATAAAAAAAATTTATCAAAGCATTTCTTAAAGAAATGTATTTTCATTATATAACAAAACCTCGAGATGTCATGTTCCGATACAGACCAAAAGCATAAACAATACATTCTAAGCCTTACAACTGTTATTTACATCTACTGGCCTATAATCCAAAAATCCCTCGTCATCATCCAACTATGTTCTGGGTCCACTACCTGTAATATAAAAAGCTGAGTGGGTCAGGCTTGGGAGCCTGGTGAGCATATAGGGTTTTCAACCCACAAATAATAATAAATTTATTAATTTCATCAACCGATAATAAATTTATTAATTTCATCAACCAACAATATCCCTGATTACTCGTTCCCGTTATCCTCACTTTACGTCCCTAAACATCAATCATAAGGGACCTAGTCTAAGGATTTTCATCGGGGTGACAACACTACTTTAGGGATTCCTCAGCAATTTATGTCAAATAAGGCAACCATGAGGGAGATGGAGTACACCAGGGATCATATAGTTCACCAACACCTACAGGTTGCAAACCTGCTAGCGTTCCACTGAGCTGTCTAGAAAGGTCTGTGGTCGTCATCTATACTCCTCTAGATGACTACAACAACAATAACAACAACAACATCGAGGCCTCTCATCATTTTAACACACATCAACAATTTCATCTACCCATGTTTTACCCAACATATTTGTAGATAAAAATACATACACAGTTTAAAACTTGTATAAAACATCTATTCAACACCTATCTCAAATAAACAAACAATATAATTACACATAGCATATATTTTATACAAAATACTTCATATCTATGTGTAAAATGAAAGTGACTACACACTCACTTGATTAGACGGCGATTGGACAACACTTCGTCAATTAAAACAATCTTTTTCGATGAAACTGGGATGTTTTCTCAAAAAACGGGCTTCACGCGGGCAGAGTTTCGTCTCGAAAAACTCTTTTCTCGGGATCTTCGGGCTCTCCAGGGCTTGCTTACGATGCTAGGATGATATTCTAGGTATGAGGGCATTTAGTGTAGGTAAAAAGAAAGTAAAAGGTGAAAAAGAGTAAATTTTGTAACCATTTTCAGGGCAACCTCGCACCCTATTTGTAGTGTCCAAAGCACCTGATTACGCTGGGCGTAATTCTAGAGTACGCGGGGCGTACTGCCTCGGAAGGCTCTTCGCTGGGCGTATGCCTTCGTACGCTGGGCGTAGGAGTGGATCAGCTCGGACGCGTCAAGGCTACGACACGTGTCTCTCATACGAAGGAGTAGGGCGATGTGGCTGACTCCGGATCGAATACGTGCGAAATACCCTGGGCGTAATCTTTATGTACGTTGGGCGTACTCCTTCGGACCAGCCTCGAAGTTTGTGCCCAAAATTTCAAAAATCCGTATCTTTCGCATACGAATTCCGTTTTTGACGCTCTTTATATCCACGCGTAGGTAAAATTATGCTCTACAACTTTCGTTTAGACTCCATCGGCTAGTTTTGAATTTATTTTTAAAGTTATATTTTTAACAGGTCGGGACAGGAAAAGTCCGTTAAAAATTCATAACTTCTTCATCCGACATCCGTTTTCTTCTGACTTTTTACGGTTGAACTACTATCAAAAAGATCTTCGATTCTCGTTTAGGTTGTTTCGGATGAAAATCACTCGATCTAAAATTCGAGTTTCGGGTTGCATACTGCTAAACTGAAACTTAGAAAAATCATAACTTCCCCATACGAAGTCAGATTTGGGCGTTCTTTTTATGCATGCTCTCAGTTTAATGAACACTACGACTTTGTTTTAGATTGCTAAGGCTAAAAAGCACTTTATCATAAATTCACTTTTTACGTCACACAGCGTCGTGCCGGTTCTGTCGCGAAACTGCGACAGGTCATAACTTCTTCGTTATAACTCGGATTTCGGTATTCTTTATATCTCAGGAATCCTTGTTTCAACCACTACAACTTTCTTCATAGATGTCGGGTTTATCTAACATTTATTTTCGATGCTTATTTTTATCCTTAATTTATTAAATCGTCATAATTAAGTCTAAAACACATAATACTCAAATAATTCATTTTATTTCAAAACAAATTACAAAGGTTAGCCTAGACTATTACATCATCATTAATGCCTAGCCTAGAAACACGGGCATTACATAGAAGCAACCAATCGGTTAAGCAACCAAGAAATATGAAATCTGAAGGCACTCTCCTTGGCTCTCTTAGAAACATAGGTCCCACTAGCATGGCCCCAGACCTGCAGGTAGTCGTACTCCTGTGGTGGATTGGTAATGAAACAGTAAATATAAGTATAGAAATGAGGACTTGTAGTCCCCTCCCCTATATAAATCCCTAGACGTCTCCCCAGCTCAATCAGGCTGCAGGAGCGGTATACACCTCCTAGGTAAAAAGAAAAGACTTGTCGATCAGCCCACCTCGTCGACGCCTTGTAAAATCGGACCGTCGAAAAGAACTCCCAGCAGAGCTCTTTGGAGATCACCTTCTGAATCCCAACAACCCGACGCCATCCCTGACATGTAAATAGCTCAAGACCGGTATCATCAGATAGGACCCGAGTATGGAATGGCTGCATATGAGCTATCAAACCAGACTCATCTGCAACCCTTCAGGAAAATGCTTGAGGAAAAATGGTCTTCTTGGACAAAAGAGAAATTAGGAAAGAGAAGAAGGAACTCCGATTAGCAAGATCATTGGGGAACTGTAGGAATATATATGATGGCCAGTTAGGAGGTAACTAACCAGCAGCTTGTCGACCTCGTCTCGACATATCTGTAGAAAAATTGACAAAAGGCATTTAAGGATGAGTTACATAACATAAATGATCTAAAAGGTGTTGAAATGGACCACACCCGCAAAAGTGTGCGCTGCATGTGAGTGCACGCGACACACTTGCTTCTGCATGACGTGCTCCACGAACACAATGAACACCAGTTTGGAAAACTATCGTTTCGCCTAAAATTCAACACAATAAACTTATAGGGATGCTCGACTAAGCTTTTAGGATGTAGATAAGTAACCCATTTCGTCTAAAACGTCACAAATCGGAGGATTTAGTTAAAAATTTAGGAAAAATTTCAAAAGCTAGAATCTCAAAATTAAGGATTTATTTGTGGAATTAGCATACATTCAAGTATCAAGCAAGTAAAATCGGTAGTATATCTAGCTAAATTAGCTGTCCATTTCACAAAATTCATCGAAAGTCCACCCAAATGCAAAAATTGCTAAACAGCCCTAAAACCCAAATTTAAGCAATATACAAGGTTAGGATTAGTATAAATGATACCTAGAAGTAGATGTGTCAAAGGAAATGTGAAAAATAGAAGCTTCGGATCAAGCGTGTGGTGTGCTTGTCGTGCGAGTGGGGCCCGATCTAGATAGAAAAGTGGTGTGGGGGGACATTGCAATGTTTTAAGATGAAGCCAAAAATCGACTTTAATGCTGATCTGTTTCATGTGCGCGCAACTCAAAATTTAGCATTTTGATTAACCCTCAGATTATATTATACCCTAAAAACCGTAAAGGCTTAATTTAGTTATAAATTAAGAAGCAATAAAGGAAAATGTTCATAGGATAAAAGGAAAAAAATTAGCAATAAGAAAATTGGTTGCTAGGATAGAAACAGTGGTTGGCTATAATAGAGGAAATAATATTCCTAGTAAATCAAGACACATAAGGACTCAATTTTAACCCTATTAGTCAGATATAGGATCGAGAAATAACCTACTTATTGTCATTTCAGGATGACAACCCTTCAAGGCTAACCTTGATTGACCCAACCACCATTCAGACCATGATTCAACTTTTATTATCTAACGTGTTAGGGAACCTTAGAGAAAGTAGGGAAGAGGGAAGCAATAAGGAGGATGGAAAAATGACAAAAACCTATCAGGTTTTCATTAACAGTAAACCAAGAACTTTCTATGGAGATAGATGAGTAGATAGTTTAATCCACCGGATAAGGAAAATGGAGAGCAAGTGTGGTAATGAACATAGAGTTAAGTTCACATCATGCACATTCATAGGAAGATCTTTCATCTGGTGGAGTATCTTGGTCAAGGCCTCAGACATAGACAAAGAAACAGATAATTAGGGAATTCTGTTGTAGAAAAGACGTGGCACGAGCGGAACAGGAATTTAGTCATCTTAGCACAAAGGAATCCGGTCTAGTCTTCTATACCATATGCTTTGAGTACCTAGTGACCATATGCCCTGAATTGGTTAACTCAGAAATCAAGAAAATTGATGCATACCTTCAAGGACTAGCTCCACTTGTTAGGAGCGAGGTGCACACACACCAGCCCAATACCTACTAGGAAGCTAAATATTTAACCTTTAGTCTAAAGGAACATGTGATCTAGAATTCAAGAAGGAGTAAAAACAATTCCAAAGAGCTCAAAAAACAGTGGGAAGGAACCACCAAGGGAAAATGTAGTCAACCCTTGTGGAGGAAAAAAGAGGAAAGAAAGACTCATGAGAGATCGCTCACTCCACCAAGGGGATACTTGGGAAGACCCCGCTTGTGTAATAGTTGTGGACTTCATCATCTGGGCAAATGTGAGGAATTTAGGTGTAACAGTTGCAGGAGTCAACGAATCCAGTAAAAGGAAATACTAGGTGTTAGAATAAGGGGAAAAGTACCATAGAAATAATTATGTAATGTTTAAAAAAGGGAATTGGAAACCATTGAAGTTGTACTTATTATTATATAAAGATCTACTTTTGAGTACAGGTGGTAATAGAAAAATAAACATAGAAATCCCTCCATAAATCAACACCAATATTAAAATAAAAGGTTTAGGTTTTCTATTGGTGTAAATTAAGGACAATATGAATTAGAATGTCAAAAGAGTAATGATAGATTCTAATGATCAAGTTAAAGAATAAGAGGTAGAAATAAAATGAAACTTAGTTGCCCCAACAAAAAGGAAAAGGGTCGATCCCTGAGTAAGAAATCGGTCTCTCCTAATAAGATTACCATAAGGTCTGAATTTCGGGACGAAATACCTAAAACTGGTGGAGAATGTGACAACTAGGAAATTCTTGTCAACAACCATCACTAGAGATTAGCATCGACAAATAATAACAAATAGAGTTTTTCATATTTCGGGAAATTATGATCAGGTATACTATGATTTTTAAGTAAGAAAAAGGTTAATAGGGTCAACAGTGAGTGACCAAAATGTTATACCACTATTAATAATAGTCAGTGTAGTTGGAAAGTGCATAACAAAGTGGTCCCAAAGATATAAACCTTGTAAAAACCTGACTCCAATTGGAGAAGTTATGATTTTAATAAAAAGAAAAAATCAACCGCGCTAATAACGTTAGTAACGTCATAATGATATAAAGAAATCGGTTGAGTTTTGGCTAACGTCACTAAAAGGAAAATCGTAGTACTCCGAGAGATAAGAACTTTAAAAGGAAAAAGGTCAAAAACGGATTTCGTATAAAGAAGATACGATTTTTAGAAAAATATAAAATACGGGTTAAAAATAGAAGTTAGAATTTGGCAACGCAACCTTTACGAAAGTTGCAGTACTAGTAGAGAGTTATGCAAATATATAAAGAGGGTAAGAAATAAGATTCATATAAGGAAGATATGAATTGTTACAAAAGATTTAGAGTTGCACGCCAAGTGCGCGCCATGTTGAACACGCATTTCCGACCCCCATATTCGGCAAGATTGGAGATACGTGGACCATTAAAAGAGTGACATGTGGAAAGGCTTGGATGGAGCCACGAATCGAGTACACGATGCACACAAAGTGCGCCACGTGCATAAGCACTTTAAATAGAGGTGCTTACTTTATGAATTCTTCACACCCAAAACTCTCTCTCTCTCACTCTCTCTCTCTCTCTCTCTCTTGATCTACCTTGGAATGGCACGACACCATTTCACTATTTTAATGGTTTTACGGGGGGGAGGGATACATGCTTTTCAAATTGCTTTATCAAAATATATTTATATCAGTAAACATCAGTAGTTATGTAAAGCATGAAACATTAGGATAATGTAAGCATGGATAGTATACCTAGTTGTAAGCTATGATATTATACCTAAGAGTTATGATGTCCAATAGTCTAGGAAGAGATATTACATTGATGTTATAATAGACAATTCCCTCGGATAACATAGTAACTAGAAGTAATGTTGGTCAACTATCGGGTGTATATATATATATATATATATATATATATATATATATATATATACACAAGATAATTATGAGATCTATAAAATTTTATTATCAAATATAAAGTAAAATTTTTATATTGTGATAGTTATATGAAATCATTAAGTAAGAAAGATAAAAGATAAAATACATAAGGTTAATGCATTACTAAGTTGTTATTATTCATCCTTCGCCTGATTAAATTCGGCTACCCCGAACCTATAATTGTTAATCTTGCGAGATCCATAAATATATGTATAGATCTATATGGGGTTTGACACCCCTAATGGCAATTGCTAGCTACAATCCTGGTAGGATAACTTTCTTTGTTATACAAACACTATTCGATGTTTGATGAAGCGTCGTGCGGGGAAATTATTAGTCTACAATGTCATTTATGGGGGCGCATGGTAACACGTTACACCAACCTTAGAGATCCGACTACGTAGAGGAATGTCTTTTGGAACATGTCCTATGCTCAACTTTTGAACAATTATAGCTATAGTCCTTCAACTTTTAATTAATTCTAATTAACCTAAAATTAATTCTAAATTAATTATAACTATTTCTATTAATATATTTGTTATATAATATGTTAATAAATCATTCATCTCTCTCCTATAATCACTCTATGCAATTTATTGGTTATGAGGGCAACCCAAAAGGACTTTACTTTTATTCATCAACATTATACCAATTTAGTTAGGACCTTAGACACCTTAATCCAACAACATCTGCATCCAAAGATGTGTGAGAATGAAATACTCATCTAACAACCATTCATTACTTCATATGTTGTCATGTTGAGGCGACGGTTAATGATACTCTGATTTTGAGTAAAGCAGCGCGTGGAGATTGCTTCAGCCAAAAGATAAAGAGAAGATTAGCAAAGTTCAACATCGACCGGGCGGAGTCGACTAGAGTTTAGTTCTTCTTTCAACGACACCATTTTGATGTGGAGTTGAAGGAGCAGAAGAGTTGTGTTTGATGCCTTTGTCAAGTAGAAATTGTATAATCGAGGCATTGGTGAATTCTGATCCGTTGTCACTTAAAATTCTTTGGATGGGTAGTTTTATCAGAACTTTAATCCCGTTAATGAAATTGATGAGCTTGGAAGCAGTTTCCGATTTCAATCTCAAAAAGAAAACCCAGGTGAATCTCATGTAGTCATCAACAATCACAAAAATGTCCTTTTTGTGATGCAAGCTTTCAACGGCAGACGGACCACACAGATCGATATGAGGAAGTTTGAGTGGTTCAGAAATAGATTTTTTGATCAGAATATGATGAAATTTCTTAGATTGCTTCCCACATTCACAAGCAGTGTAAATATGAGCATTTTCAAACTTGAGGAGTGGCAATACTCACCCCATTTCACCAAAAACCAGAACATTCATGTCTCAAAAATTCAATTGTGCAAGCCTTTGATGCCAAAGCCAACTGACATCAAGAATAATTTTAGTGAGAAGATACAATTGAGGCTTCCCGGAAATCATGTTGATATCCAGTGGATACATTTTTTTGTTCTGATCTGATTTGATGAGACATTCCTTCCGATCTTTTGTTATGACGTAAGTATGTTTGTTACATAACGAAACACTCAGATTTGGATTAGTAAGTTGGGCTACACTTATCATATTTTTCTTGAGATCAGTCACTTAAGCCGCATTAGAGACATCGAAGTTGTTGTTGGTTAGGATGTCGTAGCCTCGAATTTGAGAATTTGTATTGTTATCATATATAACGTAACCAACATTTGGAGTTAGGTTGAGATCACATAGAAAATCCTTCTGCCCCGTCATGTGCATGGAATATGCATTATCAATAAAAAAAATATGGTATCTTGTTCCGAAGCACAAAAAGCCTACAAAGACAGTAAGTTTTGGAGTTTTTAGGGTCCGAGTTAGACTTAGGGACTTTAGCATGGGCTTTAGACTTGGAATTTGATTTCTTAACAACTAGTATCTCGGAAGGCTTTTTCCAATACACTTTTGGTAATATGCAGAATGTCAAGGTCTTTTCATTCATCCAAAAGTCATACTCCACTTTTGGTTGCGTAGACACTGCTTTCCTAGGAAGAATAGTTTTCCGAGATTGTTCAGGAAGAAATCTATTCCGAGATTCATTTTACATGCCATTTCCTTTAACTTTCCATTCAAATTTCATATTTGAACCTTTTGAAGGTTTCTTATCAACAGTGTTCTAAGTATCTTTTCCTTTATCAATTGCTCTCATAGGCATATTGGATTTTGGAAATTGTTTTGGTTTGAAAATTGTGCGATCCGAGGTAGAAATCAACACTTGAGAAGATACTTTCCTAGGAGAGTCCCTTTTTTATGAGGTCTCAATAGTAATATATTTCACACAATTTTTGACTATGGTGTTATGTATATCCGAGCTAACAGGAATATATGGTCTCTTAAGAATTTTAACATGCATGAACGTATTGTGATTCCTAGTGGTTGTACTGACAATTGTATGTGACACTTTAATATCGGATTTCTCAAGGAACCTAAAGCATTGTCTAGACCTGGTTTCTTTTTTCCTGAGCTTTCTTAGCCTTTGTCTTTGGATGAACAATGTCATTCTTGTTCAGCTAAGGCTTCTTCTTAGAGTCATATGATGACCTAGAAGACTATCTGACAGATGGATTATTGAAACAAGGGTTAATTGGAATTAAGGTAGTCTTAGAAACAACTTTTGAGTTTGCCACAAAGGAATCGGACGTGTAGTTATCATCAAACTTAAATTCTTCATCAACATCACTATCAAGGGATGCCCAAAATGTGTTAGAGGTATCGTTAGGTTTCTTCGAGTCATGTCTGCTTATCTTAGGAATTATTTCCTTAATAACACAATTATTTGGAGGACCAGATTTTGGAAGAAACACTACAATACATCCTATGCTACGTGGAATTTCAGAAGACTGATTCATGTCCGGGGATATCAGAAGCGGAAGTTGCATGGAATCAGGACATGTAATAGTGTTTGGTTTGAACTTAGGAATAAATGATTGATATCCTTACGAAGTCTCTCGAAGGGACGATAATGGTGAGATAGGAGTATCTGAATAGGTATGGTTCGGAATGTCTCCCATAAACATTAGATTTTGAAGTTCCTTCAATGGATAAGAAACAAGTTTCGGGAACTCGCTTCCAAGACTAGGTGCTTTAGACCAAGGATGACAAAAATTATGATTAATTGTCTATTTTATTCAATCATATCAAGGGAATTATGCAGATTATCAATCTTATCATTAAGACACATATTATCATTGATAAGAAGATTTCTTTCACTAACTGAAAATGACAAATTTGTCATTAAGGATAATACATTATCCCTATCTATTAGAAGTTCATGTTCTAAGGATTCAATCTTAAGCTTGTGGTCTTCGAAACATAATCTAAGTCTGGTTAACTCACTGTCCAGCTTCTTAATCACATCTGTGGCTGACTCATAGGCTTTAAAAATTATTACCATATAAGATTTAATTTGAGGTAGATAAGGTTCACAGGCCTTCGGAACAAAGGCGATTCTGTTCATGCAATTATGAACTCCACGTAACTTTCTCGATTCCAAGGCAACTTATCCTTTTTGAGCTGACGTAACAAACTACGCGATCCTCCCAACGAAGCCAACATAAATCCGATCCGAATACACACAAATAAATGAAAATTATTTTTAGTAATCATGGATTTTACCTATTGGATGATGCTTCTGCCAGGTGGGTTATTGGTTGCCATGTAGCAATAATTTCGCTCAACATCCACATCTTCATCTTCAGAACCAAGAGACCAGTAACCTTCATCACACTCAATTGTTTTTCTAGCCATAAGACACAAGTTTCTTCCAAAGTTTCCTTCACCCTCATCACCAGATGACCAATACCCATCAGCATTCTGCGAAATTGTGGTGACAAATGCTTTTTTCACTCTCTGCTAGCTCTTGTACATGACGAGCATAGTAAGCCGAGTCTTTCACCTTTGGTTTTCAGTGGATTATCAGCCAAGAAATATTTAGCATAGGGGTTTCCGAGACCACACTTGTGACTCACAATCTTGAGTTTGGTTGAGGTTGAAAATTCTTGAGGTTTCGAGGGACGATTAAGAAGATTAGCTCAATAAGCAAGTGAGTTTTCGGTAGGTTTAGGGTAAGGTTGAGGATTGTTTTGGTGAGGAGCTTGAAATCTATTTGGAGGTTTTTGATTGGGATTCCATGGACGCTTGTATGTCATCGATAGAAGAATAAAATCTTGTTTGAAATGATGTTCGAAATCTACAGGTTCTGGATCAAAGTTTTTTCATACGGGAGTAGGTTAAACATGTGGAAAGGGTGGGACAAGTCTAAAAGGATCCGAGTCAGCTGTGTTTGGAAGAAGTGGATTGACGGAACTGATAAGAGCTAGAGGACCTATAGAGAGTTCTCTCAAATTTTGAGTGACATTACATTCATGACCTTAAAGTTCGTCAAACAACTGGTAGAGCTTTAGTTTCTTCGAAGACCCATTACTCTGAAGATATGATTTGACATTTCCCCATCCTTTTTCGAGACTGTTCATGAACTTGAGATTGTACTCAAGAGGAGTACAAACAACGCCATGTGCAGTCATGTTGTATTACAACGATTATCTACCAATTTGATGCAGAGGCAATAGATTCACCAAGAGTGGTAGTGAAAGTGTCAAAGTCATTCCCCACAGACTTCAAACATTTGTCATTCATATTTTCCGATACTTTAAAGAAATCATGAAGAGTGTCCCAAATCTCCTTTGCATATTTGCACAGCCTAATGTGCTCAAAGAGAGATGGTAGAACACCAAACACCATTTCGGAAAATGCAATCTGATATGCATGGAGTTTCTCAATGTAACGCCCGTAGATCCGGGCTAGTCAATTTAGAGACAATGAGCATCAAAAATGAGTTTTTGATGGAAGATTATTTAGAAGGAATAATCTTAACCAAGTGGTATTATATGTTACAAGGGTTCCGTACATATAAAGAACGCTGAAATCCGAGTTATAACGAAGAAGTTATGGGCCGTCGAAGTTTTACGGCAAAACCGGCACGGCACCGGGAAGCGTAAATAGTGAATTTAAGATAGAGAGACTTTTAGCCTTAGCAATCTAAACGAAAGTCATAGAATACGTTAAACCGAGAGCGTGCATAAAAAGAACGCCCAAATTTAACTTCGTATGAGGAAGTTATGATTTTTCGAAGTTTCGGCTTAGCAGTGTACAGCCCGAAGTTCAAATATTAGATCGAGCGGTTTTAGCCAACACAACCTAAACGAGAATCGAAGATCTCGTTAATAGTAGCGTGTCGATAAAAAGACGGACGAAAACGGATGTCGGATTACGAAGTTATGAATTTTTAACGGACCAATCCTGTCCCGGCCTGTTAAAAATATAACTTTTAAAATAATGTCAAAATTAGCCGACGAAGTCAAAGCGAAAGTTGTAGAGTACGTTCCCGCCTATGCGTGGATATAAAGAACGTCGAAAACGGAGCTCGTATGCGAAAGATACGAATTTTTGAGGTCGGAGTATGAATTTACGAAGCCTGATGCAAACTCGATGACGTGGCCAAATCTCAGCCGTTCCTTGTTGCCCACGCCTCGCTTTGGATGGTGACAGCTGGTGCAAGGACTACACCCAGCGTAATCTGAGAACACCCCGCGTAGTCCGAAGGAAGCCTGGCCATGCGAAGTACGCCCCGCGTCGGAAGGAGTTACGCCCAGCGTTCCGACCCTTGTGTGGTTCCGAAAGTAGCCACGTCGCCCCAACATCTTCACGACACGTGTGTACAACCGAGACCTTACGCCGAGCGTAGGTCCGAAGTACGCCCAGCGTACTCTGAGGCCTCGCGGCTATAAAAAGAGGCCGAGGAAGCCTTCATTTCCACACCATTTCAACCTTCTCTTTCTCTCTCTAAGTTCTCTCTCTAGCCCTAGAAGCCCCCTAAACCCTAGGGAACTCCCCTAGCACTCGAAGGAAGCCCCGAGGCTCCCGGAGTCCCGAGAAAAAGGGGTCTTTCGGTTCGGAAACGCTTCTCCAAGCGAAGCTCGGTTTTCGAGAAAACCCACTGTAAGTGAGCTACGCCTACGTTATTTTTAATATAGCTTCTAATTAATTATAGTAACATTATTAGGACCTTAAAATAATTATTTGGGCTATTATTATGAGTTATATAAGAGTGTTACTTAACGCTTATATAATATTAATAATAGCTAGACTATTAATTAGTCGCCGTTAACGTTAGACTAAACCCTAGTGGTATTGATACTAGGTTTTGTCAAGGGAAAATTGTTTTGAGATAACGAAGTGCTGTCCGAGTACCGAGTCACCACCTTACCAGGTGAGAGCATAGTTACTTTAATCTTACACATAGATATGAAGTATTTAATATAAATTACATGCTATGTGTGCATATTGTCTGTATACTTGCCGTCTATGCTGGGTGAAAGATTTTTATACATGTTTTAAATGATTTAAACTGTATATGTATTTTATATCTACAAAATGTGTTGGGTAAAACATGGGTAGATGAAATAGTTGATGTGTGACAAAAAAAATGATGAGAGGTGATATAGACCATGAGATAAGGGTGAGAGGTGAACCATGAGAGAAGCCTCTTACCCAAGTGTCGACCCCATCATCTAGAAGAGTATGGATGACAACCATGGACTATTCTAGACAGTCAAGTGGAACACTAGCAGGATCGCAACCTGTAGGTGTATTTGAACTGTGTATTCACCAGCTTTACTCTAAAAACCCATTGATATGTATTGCGAGTGGATTCTCGGAAACGATACTGTCAATAAACGAGATAACCCTGGAGACTATGAGACTTAGTGCCTAAACCTTGGCGACTATGCGACTTAGTGCCTGTTGTATAAACCCTGGCAACTATCAAACTTAGTGCCTAAACCCTGGCGACTATGCGACTTAGTGCCTGTTGAGTAAACCCTGACAACGATGGACTCGTGTCGTTTCCTTAGGATGAACCTTAGGAATGAATTAACGAGGAATGGTCGATTCTTAGGGTAGATCCTTGAGAGTAAAGAAGATAATGGGGATAGGTAATTGGGTTGATTGTTTGATGTTTAAACATAATAATTATATTATTGTGAGTTGAAAACCCTATGTACTCACCAGGTTTCCCAACCTGACCCACTCAGTTTATTTCTATCACAGGTGCCGATATGAAGTTACGTTACACTGAGAGATTAAGGAGATATAAATCACTAGTAATAATGAATGTAAGTTCTGTTTATGCTTATGTTTCTGTATTGACGATGTCATCCCAATATTTTTAAATGAATAAAATACATTTCTTCGGAAATGCTTTGGTAACATATCTATCATGTTTATCTGGGAACAAATTCCGCAACATTTTTATTAAAAAAGTACTCTGATTTTTTTATAAAGCATAAACAAAATCGGTCTTTTCTGGCCGTGAAAATGGGGATGTCACAGTTGGTATCAAAGCATTAGTGTAAGCGAACTAGGAATGTTAATAAGGATTTATTTCTAGACTTAAACCTAGAATGTTAAGCGATGATCGTGAGGAGTGTGTCTAATATATTTTAGTAATTACACCTGAATAGACACAAGCACTAGCTTAATTAGGAAAGATGCCTAAAATGCTTTTATGTGCTAAACGATTTATGATGCTTTATGATGCTAAATGTATGATCGGATCTATGGTCTGTTGCCGATCGGATCTGGAAACTTTATGTGTTCAGATTTCTAAACGTTTAATTACAGTACTAGAACTGGCATGTAACTTTTCGGAGTAATAAGGAGGATTACACGTCTAAACCCTCCTCTATTTATATTCTCGTCTCGATACACCGAACGCCTACTTTGGTGTGCAGAACATCATGGTGAAGACTCATAGTGAATTGAGTAAATGGAGGAAATGAGAAGGCTTACGATACTGATCGGAAGATATCGTAAGAGTGATATCTTGCCTTTAGAATACATCTAAATAGGTAATACGTCTGGTACGGGAGAAGTACACTTTCAATTGGCAGAAAATTTTTTTTTTGGAATAATTCATGAAGTTATCCCATCGTCTGACATTTCCATCACCAACCGAGTTACAGCAGAATTGATGATTGAAGATACGCATGGAAGAAGTCCTAGTAGAGTCTAGGGAAAATTATATGATTGTTAAGACACATTTGTATGTGTTAAAATTGTTTTTGTGATAATGACTTGGAGAACTACGAGGCAATACTTGGACGAGTATGAGTAGGTGTGAAAGGTAGTAGAGGCCTATACTACCGGAAGCACAGGACTCACGCTTGGATCAGGGAAAGTCGCAAGGTTACCAAGGCACTAGTAACCGATTCTGTTTTGTTCATGTCTGTCGTTACCATCGTTTCGGTAATGACTAAGAAGATTGTTGTTATTCCGACCCTAGTGGTCATATTGAATTGAGTCCGACTACGAGGAGTATGTTATGTGGTTCGGAGAACCAAGTTTGATGTAACATCTAGCTTAAGCCAGAAGATTGAAGTGAAATATAATCGAAGCGAAGTATCGCGCTCGTTGTTAAAGGAGTTGCTAGCAAGAAATGCTACATGTTGAAATGTGATTGTATCACATTAGGACATGAAGGAAGGTATAGTCTGTTCTTGAATTTGACTCTAAGAAACATGAGTCTAAGCGTTGCAACATACGACGAGAGGTCATTAGAACGAGGCACATCAATCTAATATAGAAATCAAAGAATTTATTCTTAAGTTTGTTAAGAAGAAGAAGGAGTCTCCAGTAAGGATCGAGATTGTGACTTGAAGGTCATAATTTGGAGTCTAATGCGAGATAGGGAACAGGTGCAAGATCGAGCACCGCCTGCAGTCAGGAAGTCTTAGAGTTAATTACTCGTTCGAAGAAACGTCAAAGTTACGATTATTACATAGGATGAAGAGATAACGTATGGAGTCATCATCTGAGGCCTGTTTCGTTGATGATTACGGGACGTAATCATCCTAAGGGGGAGATAATTGTAACGCCCGTAGATCCCGGCTAGTAAATTTAGAGACAATGAACATCAAAAATGAGTTTTTTTATGGAAGATTATTTAGAAGGAATAATCTTAACCAAGTGGTAGTATATGTTACAAGGGTTCCGTACATATAAAGAACGCCGAAATCCGAGTTATAACGAAGAAGTTATGGCCCGTCGAAGTTTTACGGCAAAACCGGCACGACACCGGGAAGCGTAAATAGTAAATTTATGATAGAGTGACTTTTAGACTTATCAATCTAAACGAAAGTCGTAGAATATGTTAAACCGAGAGCGTGCATAAAAAGAACGCCCAAATCTGACTTTGTATGAGGAAGTTATGATTTTTCGAAGTTTCGGCTTAGCAGTGTATAGCCCGAAGTTCAAATATTAGATCGAGCGGTTTTTAGCCAACACAACCTAAACGAGAATCGAAGATCTCGTTAATAGTGGCGTGACGATAAAAAGACAGACGAAAACGGATGTCGGATGACGAAGTTATGAATTTTTAACGGACCAATCCTGTCCCGGTCTGTTAAAAATATAACTTTTAAAATAATGTCAAAATTAGCCGACAAAGTCTAAGCGAAAGTTGTAGAGTACGTTCCCACCTATGCGTGGATATAAAGAACGTCGAAAACGGAGCTCGTATGCGAAAGATACGAATTTTTGAGGTCGGAGTATGAATTTACGAAGCCTGATGCAAACTCGATGACGTGGCCAAATCTCAGCCGTTCCTTGTTGCCCACGCCTCGCTTCGGATGGTGACAGCTGGTGCGAGGACTACGCCCAGCGTAATCCGAGAACGCCCCGCGTAGTCCGAAGGAAGCCTGGCCATGTGAAGTACGCCCCGCGTCGGAATAAGTTAAGCCCAGCATTCCGACCCTTGTGTGGTTCCGAAAGTAGCCACGTCGCCCCAGCAGCTTCGCGACACGTGTGTACGGATGAGCCCTTACGCCCAACGTAGGTCCGAAGTACGCCCAGCGTACTCCGAGGCCTCACGGCTATAAAAGGAGGCCGATGGAGCCTTCATTTCCACACCATTTCAACCTTCTCTTTCTCTCTCTAAGTTCTCTCTCTAGCCCTAGAAGCCCTCTAAACCCTAGGGAACTCCCCTAGAACCCAAAGGAAGCCCCGAAGCTCCCAGAGTCCTGAGAAAAAGGGGTCTTTCGGTTCAGAAACATTGCTCCAAGCGAAGCCCGGTTTTTTAGAAAACCCGCTGTAAGTGAGCTACGCCTACGCTATTTTTAATATAGCTTCTAATTAATTATGGTAACATTATTAGGACCTTAAAATAATTATTTGGGCTATTATTATGAGTTATATAAGAGTGTTACTTAACGATTGTATAATAGTAATAATAGCTAGACTATTAATTAGCCGCGGTTAACGTTAGACTAAACCCTAGTGGTATTGATACTAGGTTTTGTCAAGGGAAAATTGTTTTGAGATAACGAAGTGTTGTCCGAGTACCGAGTCACCACCTTACCGGGTGAGTGCATAGTTACTTTCATTTTACACATAGATATGAAGTATTTAATATAAATTACATGTTATGTGTGCATATTGTCTGTATACTTGCCGTCTATGTTGGGTGAAAGATTTTTATACATGTTTTAAATGATTTAAACTGTATATGTATTTTATATCTACAAAATGTGTTGGGTAAAACATGGGTAGACGAAATAGTTGATGTGTGACAAAAACAAAATGATGAGAGGTGATATAGACCATGAGATAAGGGTGAGAGGTGAACCATGAGAGAAGCCTTTTACCAAAGTGTTGACCCCGTCATCTAGCAGAGTATTGATGACAACCACGGACTATTCTAGACAGTCCAGTGGAATACTAGCAGGCTCGCAACCTGTAGGTGTATTTGAACTGTGTATTCACCAGCTGTACTCTAAAAACCCATTGACATGTATTGCGAGTGAATTCTCGGAAACGATACTGTCGATAAACGAGATAACCCTGGCGACTATGAGACTTAGTGCCTAAACCCTGGCGACTATGCGACTTAGTGCCTGTTGTATAAACCATAGCGACTATGAGACTTAGTGCCTAAACCCTGGTGACTATGTGACTTAGTGCCTATTAAGTAAACCCTGGCAACAATGGATTTCGTGTCGTTTCCTTAGGATGAACCTTAGGAATGAATTAACGAGGAATGGGCAATTCTTAGGGTAGATCCTTGAGAGTAAAGAAGATAATGGGGATGGGTAATTGGGTTGATTGTTTGATGTTTAAACATAATAATTATATTATTGTGAGTTGAAAACCCTATGTACTCACCAGGTTTCCCAACCTGACCCACTCAGTTTATTTGTATCACAGGTGTCGATATGAAGTTACATTACACTGAGAGATTAAGGAGATATAAATCACTAGTAATAATGAATGTAAGTTCTGTTTATGCTTATGTTTCTGTATTGACGATGACATACCAATATTTTTAAATGAATAAAATACATTTCTTCAGAAATGCTTTGATAACACATTTATCATGTTTATTTGGGAATAAATTCCGCAACATTTTTATTAAAAGAAGTACTCTGATTTTTTTATAAAGCATAAACAAAATCGGTCTTTTATGGCCGTGAAAATAGGAATGTCACACTCAACATCATTCACAGTTAGAGGTGTTGGACGGAGCTCCTCTTGACCCATGAGAGTAGCAGCATCGTCTCTAACCATTTGCCTAACCGAAACATGAGGACCTTCTTCCAAAATCTCTCAATTCTAACTTTCTATTGATCATACTCTTTGAAAACTAGAATGATGTCAACCCATGCTATTTGCGATTCGCATTGAAAACATTTGTTGAGATTAATTAAAAGCAACCACCATTGTTAGATATAAGAGCTGAAGTGGTATATAGAGGAACTTTTATCCTGAACACAGAAATGATTGAGATGCCAAGGTAATCTTCAACCCACTATAATATGTTCTTATGGATTCAAAGGAAAACCACTTAGGCTCTGATACCAATTATGAGTTCGCGGTATTTGTGCGGACTAGGTTTGAAAAATCAGACATTGAGATAAATAACGACAATGGTTACTTGTAATATATGTCCAGTCAAGTCTGGCTAAACCAGTCAAGCCTTAAATAATATATCTAAAATAAGTGCTCAGAAATAAACTAAAGTAAAGTATGAACATTAATGAGTGAATAAGAACAAGAAGAATGTTAGAGAGAAATGATTGGCTGAATAATTCTTAATTTGATAGAAGTGAAGTAGTTCTCAAATTGGACACTGACTACAAAGGTTGACACTCCTTTTATAGCCAAAGGAGTTACAAATGAAAAGTTCTAGTAAAGTGTGCATTAACTAAAGATCAACATCGTGAGACAGTTGTTTGTTGTTGATCATTTCGAGTGTACAATACTACATAACAAACACTAAACAACAAAATGTACTTTTTCTAATTCCAGAAACAACTAGAACTCAAAACTCTATTCTACATGGAAACTCTTCTCATCTCACTATATGCACTATCTCGGAAATGGGCTTGGATCAGATTGACTAACGGTCACATTTCATGAACTAACATATATATATATATATATATATATATATATATATATATATATGTATGTATGTATGTATGTATGTATGTATGTATGTATGTATATAAAAATTTTGTAGTAGAATAATAACATCAAAATGAATATATGAATACTTATCTTTACTATTATATAAAGCATATTACATGTTTCTTGAAAATTAAGAGATATAATTATTATAACACCATGTACAATAAGCTTACAATACAAATATATACACCCGCATGTCATTTGTAACTTAGGTAGATTTCCTTATGTTCAAATCCTAAAATCCTCTACACATCTTCAGCTGTCGTTTCTCTGAAATCTCTTTTGTCTCCCTCATTACTCTCTTCGATCTCCAGTAGGCCTCCGTAATCACCAGCCTCCTAACGCCTTGGCTACCTCCACCATCCTGATGTTTTCATTACCTCCACCGACGTCCCTCTACTTCCCCGCTTCTACTTTTTCCCACACTACCATCGCACCAGCAACACACCAACACTCACTCTTTACCCTCGCATCACTACCCGCATATGACCATCGTCTCCACCCGTTCTCTGCCCTCGCAAATGGTAGCATGAATAAGAAATTTAAATGGGAGAAGGTATGGTATGTGCTCGGTTTTCGACATTTAGTGAAGGAAAGCATAATAAAGGTGAGGTTGTGTTTCTCCCAGTCCCTTCGTTTACTATCCGCCATCTGCACCCGTTTCGGCTACTTTCCCTTTCTTTCCCCATCCTATCTCGACCTAATCAACGATGTTTACTTAGCAAGAAACATATTGATAACCCTTAAGAATCGATTGAAGATCATAAGGTGTTTCTCTTTCTCCCTCTACATCAATGATGTTTTACTTTGTCCTTTCTTCATGTATTTTTTCTATGCAGGGGTTTCAATTTTTCTTACTTTTGTCATTAGGGCCTGTAGAACACGAACAAAATGCTTACGATATTTTAATTTCTCCTTATCTTCATCAAAAATTCTTGCTGCAAAAAAGGTAACAAAGTAAATGCATCCTCCTTCTTGGTTCTTTTTTTGAGTACTAAGTTGTGTTTCATTTAAATTCTAGTATTTTGGTTTACCAAATTGTCTCTTTATGACTAAGGCTAAGGTTGATGGGTTTAATGGTTTCAATATATGGATGGGGGGGGGGGGGGGGGTAAGAATTTGAACCTAATCAGGGATTTTGGGTTCAACATCAAAGTTTTACATTTTGAATCTTTTTTTAGATGTCTGGGTGAAGGGGAGTCAAATTAAGAAGAGGTTTCACATCAAGATACACTTCAAGATTGCATCCCAACTATGTTTCAGAATAATGAAGCAACTAATTTAGCTCTTGGAGCTCGTATGAAGGTACTATATATTAAATTTAATCGATTTAACTTTTAGAAGTTTATGTAACACCATATTTGTATTAATTTGACCATTTTACTAAATTATGACATTTCCTTCTATTGGTAATGACGCTCTTTCTGTTAGAGAGGCCAGATGAAGAAGTAATCTCTCTGAAGGAGATAAGGTATCAACTATCAAGGAATGACTAATTGTTTGTTGTTGTTTCATTTTTAAAGAACATTTGAGAAAATGAGGCCATATTTAGGGAAATAGAAGGACAAAAAAAAATCAAGAATGCTAAATTTTTAAATAGCTCAAGTTAATGTACAAATCTTTCTTTAAGTTCTTGAACTAAATGAAGCTCATAGATTACTTCAACGGGTAGACAAATAGTATGGAGACGATACCAATATTGAATTTGCAGATTAGCAGGTTAAATCGAAATTAAATCATAAAATAGAAGCATCATGTTACATTGTAGGTTAGTTTGGTGTCGGCTCATGTTTAACTTAACCGATGAGATTCAAAATATTTATTCTTTTTCATTTAATTATCACCAAAAAAATTATTCTCTAAAATGGTGATAGTTTTTAGATTTATCCGGGTGTGTGCCTCCAAAAGCCTTGGTTCATCTTCACTCATATGTATTCCTGTAGGATTTTATGTCTATTTAGTATTAGTATACGAAAATAAACATCAGTAGTTAATTAAATTCCATTTGGTACTTTTTTCCTTCTACACATCAATTGGTTGTGTATGTATATGTTTGTCACCAAGCATTTATGTAGGTGATTGTTGGTGTTTGTTTCACTGTGTATATGTCTTTTATATATTTATTTGACTACTTTCATAATTTTTCAGGGAACATAGGTGTATGGGGGGTAGAATCCTACTTGGCATTTACTCTATATCTCTTCAATTAATGTTCATATATGTAAATAGTGATTTGATCATATAATTGGTTTCTTTAATTTTGGCAGGGCCTGTTACGATAGTTCTTCAATTGTGCAAGGAACGATTTGGAACGATGGTGATGGAACATTTGGATTTGGGTTTTTTATGTGATAAAGGCATATGTAGTAGATAGGTTCATGTCAGATGCATTGCTTAGAGTGGTGATTTTCATATCTGAATAATATGAAGTACAAGAATTAACAATAATATTATATACTTGATATATTGTTGTTTTCACCGACAATAATATAAATCGACTGATGTGTAGATGGAAATTAATACATATCAATGTCACATTCAAATATAAAAAAATTACATGTGGAAAACAGTTGATCTAAAAAGAGATAAATAAGAATAAAGTTTCGTTAAATAACCATTGATCAATTTTATAAACCCAGTATGTTTTGTAAATTATTTTTATTGTTATTATCACTTATATTATTTTTTGGTTAACATATAGAATATGTTTTTAAATATAAACTATTTTTTTTTTTGAAATGCATGCCATAATTCATTTTATACATAGATATGTTGTATGTTAGGCTTGAAATGAGGTTAACAAACAAAAAAGTATACCATTTGTTTATTTTTAATCTAAAACAGTAATATGTTTATACATTTAACCCAAAATAACAACGTATTTTCTTTTGTAACCCAAAATAACGTATTTTTTATATCCTGGATAACGGAATGAAAAACTAATTGCCGTCGGAAATAAATCATCGGAAGAACTTATATGTCACACCGCATCGCACGGGTACCCAACTAGTATCTTATTATTCACATTATAATTACTACAATATCATACACATTAAATTCACCGCAAAATAATGTCATAAAAATGATGTTCTCACATTCTCATTTTATTTAGTATTTTTCTTTGAACATAACCATATATATATATATATATATATATATATATATATATATATATATATATATATATATTGTAACGCCCGTGTTTCTGGGCTAAGCATTAATGATGGTGTAATAGTCTAGGTCAACCATTAGAACTCGTTTTGAAGTATTAAGAATGAATTATGTGCTTTAAACTTAATTATTATGATTTAATAAATTAAGGATAAAAATAAGCGTCAAAAATAAATATTAGATAAAGCCGATATCTATGAAGAAAGTTGTAGTGGTTGAAACAAGGATTCCGAATATATAAAGAATACTGAAATCCGAGTTATAACGAATAAGTTATGACCTGTCGAAGTTTCGCGACAGAACCGGCACGAAGCTGTATGATGTAAAAAGTGAATTTACAATAAGTGTTTTTTAGCCTTAGCAATCTAAATGAAAGTCGTAGTATACGTTAAACCGAGAGCGTGCATAAAAAGAACGCCCAAATCTGACTTCGTATGAGAAAGTTATGATTTTTCTAAGTTTCAGCTTAGCAGTATGCAGCCCGAAACTCGAATTTTAGATCGAGTGATTTTTAGCCGAAACAACCTAAACGAGAATCGAAGATCTTGTTGATAGTAGTTTAACGGCAAAAAGACAGACGAAAACGGAGGTCGAATGAAGAAGTTATGAATTTTTAACTGACTTTTCCTGTCCCGGCCTGTTAAAAATATAACTTTAAAAATAAAGTCAAAATTAGCCGACGTAGTCTAAACGAAATTTGTAGAGCTCGGTCTCACCTACGCGTGGATATAAAGAATGTCAAAAACGGAGCTCGTATGCGAAAGTTACGAATTTTTGAAGTTGAAAATTCGGAGTACGCCCATCGTACAGGAGTACGTCCAGCGTACTTGTGTTCATGGTCCGAAGTTTGCCACGCCGCCCTTACCCTTGCATGCAACACGTATCTCACATAGTTGACACGTCCAGAGCCACGTATCACGGTACGCCCAGCGTACCAAAGTACGCCCAACGTACTGGTTGAAGAAGCTGTACGCCCCGCGTACTATATAGTTA